>NC_053154.1:269442952-269804202 GCF_016835505.1 Polypterus senegalus
GTGCCCCAAACATAAACAGACCATTCTGATTTTTGTGAAGTAGATCTCCTAGAGGCACAGGGACAGGTAGAGGACCCTATGACACTTCTGATGTATTAAGAGAATGCGGCCAAATTGTAAATGTCAGGAGGGTGCATTAGGCATGGCCTGCTGATACAGTATATGTATTGCCCCTGTTCCCCATAGTTAACAATAGCAACAATATAAATAGACCTACTGGTAAAAAATGTAGGCCCATCCTGTTCTGAAATCTTGTTACTGCTACTGCACCTGAAACTGCTAGAGAGTGTGCAATCGGGAAAGAACCCCAGGAGTTCCAAAGGGCTCAGACTCAGAAATGGACCCTGCCTGTGGCTTAAAAACACCCTCGTATTTCACCTCTGGTGAACTGGAATATATTCACCCCTCAAATCCAAGTGTTTGACTGTCAGGTAGGAAAGAAAAGGAGAATAGGTATTGTTGATGGTTATAAATGGACAAGGGCACATCGTGCCCTGCAAAACAGACAGAGGGAGAAATGCTATGTTAGTTAGGCCCAGTCAGGGCTATTATGGCTTTTTCTATATGCCTTTTTAATTATTCATTGTGTCTGTCTATGTTCTCATTTTCTTATCTTTTTAATAAAGCACTCTTTTTTGTAAGGTTTACCTTCCTTTTCATGCTGTCTGGGTTCAGGGACTTCTGAACAACACCCAGTTGCCCATCATGTATTCATTCAAATCTATGTAGTTAGTTGGAAACTTCCATCCATCCATCCATTTTCTAACCCACTGAATCCGAATACAGGGTCACGGGGGTCTGCTGGAGCCAATCCCAGCCAACACAGGGCAGGAACCAATCCTGGGCAGAGTGCCAACCCACCACAGGACACACACAAACACACCCACAGCACACACTAGGGCCAATTTAGAATCACCAATCCACCTAACCTGCATGTCTTTGGATTGTGGGAGGAAACCGGAGCTCCCGGAGGAAACCCACGCAGACACGGGGAGAACATGCAAACTCCATGCAGGGAGGACCCGGGAAGTGAACCCGGGTCTCCTAACTGCGAAGCAGCAGCGCTACCACTGCGCCACCGTGCCGCCCTAGTTGGAAACTTGCTTAGTAAAATTTGTTTAGAAATGATAAAGCAATACGTAAAAATGTATACCAAAATATGTTTTCTTTAATGTATTAAAATATTAAAATTTCCTGCCAGTAAGGTTAAATGCACCATGTAATTTAGCTGTCAAAGTCTCAACTTCTGAAGAGGTCATTATCATCATTAACTAGCGTCTACCATGTTAGCAAGACTCTGACAACACTGAAACCTTTAATGGATGAAGTACCCTCCCACCCTCACTGCAATTGACAAGCTACATTCAAAGTCATGTGCCAAAGAAACAAATGATACAAGACAAGTGCGTGTCAGGTAATTTTCACTGCATTTTAAATTTCATGCCTAGGGAAGATCAGATGTTTTTCATTTGGAGGTTGCCTAGTTCTACCCAGGTGTCCCTTTCCAAACTAATTTATGTTCACTAGTCTGTCTGAGCAATGTGAATTATTTTTGACTTAAATTTCCTTTCCAAATGGTGGCCCATCATTTATTTGTCATGCCCTAATTTTGCAACTGAAGGGCATACCTTAAATCTTGTATATATACTCAAATATATATATTTTTGAGGCAGTGGCTATTATGAATTTTTAAATAAAGTTTTATGACTTTATGGGCATCTTGGACTTGTTTTGGTTGGTTTTCCGAGGCACAAAATTGAATTCTGGCATTTCTTTTTAGATGTTGAATAATGTATTGAATTGTTTTGTCTACCATTCTGAATTCTTGTTAACACCACTATTTTCCTACCTCGTCATCAGGTCTGTGATCCCCATTGTCAGGAATGGGGGTCTCAGAGGTTGTAACCCATTGGTGATCAGTGCGACAGGGCAAAAGGTCAGCTGCAGGTGCACTTTCTCCTCTGATCTGTGAATCCAAAACCTCTTTCAAACTTCATGCTAAAATACTTTCCTTGTTTATTGCTTTTATTACAAACCTCTTGCTTTGTTTATTGACCCTAATGCTTCCTCATTCTCTGGTTTTGTTGCTGTTCTTTGACCTTCCAGTTTTGACCCCTTTTTGCCTGATCATACATCTCCTGGTTCTCGCAGAAGTTATCTTTGACATATTGCTGTCTGGAGCAAGATCACTACTAAGGGCCAGGGAACTGACCCAAGGAAACCTAAGACACAGAAGAAAGCTCCAAAGTAGCTGTCAAAGGCACTGTGGAAGTATGTACACACAGGAGTTACTGAGGGGCTAAATCCTGTTCACAGGACTGGTGTCCTTAAAGCAAATCATCTGGGGAGAGAGGTAAAGCAAAAGAGTATGGCCTAGCCAGGACAGCCGGGACAATACTGAACATTTAAACTAAAAGCAAGAAAAAGGTCTGGCAGTAGATATCATTATATGAATGAAATTCCAAAAAAGAAAGGGATATGAGGCCTCAAAAGACTCTGTTTTGCAAAGATAATATTAATGTGGAATCTTTTAAAATAAAGGTATTTGTTTGAAAGTTGCTAAAGAAAACCAAAAATGTGAAAACCAAATGCTTACAATGTGCTCTATGAATGTCAATGAACCAGTGAAGAACCAACTTCCAAGCCTCAGAATATCAAGGTTAAAAGTGGTTTTTCTGCAGTGACATCAAGGTGGTCCTACACATTTGGGTTTCACTCACAAAATACATGGAATATACTCAAATTGAAATACATAGTACATAGTTAAAAAATGTAAATAATTCAATGATAACAAAAAGTACATAAAAAAGAAATGTGTGACAAAGAATTATTTAAAAACAACACAAATATCCTCTGGAATTTTAATTCTATCCTAATCAGTCATTTCAGTACCTTTTTACTGACTGCATGTTCATAACTCAGTAAAGATTACGGAACCTTTTACCTTCTATAAAAAGTCTGTAAAAATAACCAAAGGTTAAACTAACCCCATATGAAAACAATATTAAATTAAAGAGTGATATAAATGCAGGTATAACAGACAATAACTTTGTATAATGTTAA
Source organism: Polypterus senegalus (assembly GCF_016835505.1). Classification (NCBI taxonomy): domain Eukaryota; kingdom Metazoa; phylum Chordata; class Cladistia; order Polypteriformes; family Polypteridae; genus Polypterus; species Polypterus senegalus. Next base: position 269,446,016 of record NC_053154.1, read on the forward strand.
CGTTTAACCGGGTGGGTGGAGTCGCATAGTGTGGGGGAGGAACGATCTCCTCAGACTGTCAGTGGAGCAGGACAGTGACAGCAGTCTGTCGCTGAAGCTGCTCCTCTGCCTGGAGATGATACTGTTCAGTGGATGCGGTGGATTCTCCATGATTGACAGGAGCCTGCTCGCTCTGCCGCAGATGTCAAACTGTCCAGCTCCATGCCTACAATAGAGCCTGCCTTCCTCACCAGTTTGTCCAGACTTGAGGCGTCCCTCTTCTTTATGCTGCCTCCCCAGCACACCACCGCGTAGAAGAGGGCACTCGCCACAACCGTCTGATAGAACATCTGCAACATCTTATTGCAGTTGTTGAAAGACGCCAGCCTTCAAGGAAGTATAGACGGCTCTGTCCTCTCTTGCACAGAGCATCAGTATTGGCAGTCCAGTCCAATTTATTATCCAGCTGCACTCCCAGGTATTTATAGGTCTGCACCCTCTGCACACAGTCACCTCTGATGATCACGGGGTCCATGAGGGGCCCGGTCCTCCTAAAATCCAACACCAGCTCCTTGGTTTTGCTGGTGTTCAGTTGTAGGTGGTTTGAGTTGCACCATTTAACAAAGTCTTTGATTAGTTTCCTATACTCCTCCTCCTGCCCACTCCTGATGCAGCCCATGATAGCAGTGTCATCTGCAAACATTTGCACGTGGCAGGACTCCAGGTTGTATTGGAAGTCCAATGTATATAGGCTGAACAGGACCGGAGAAAGTACAGTCCCCTGCGGCGCTCCTGTGTTGCTGACCACAATGTCAGACCTGCAGTTCCCAAGACGCACATACTGAGGTCTGTCTATAAGATAGTCCACGATCCATGCCACAGGGTGCGAGTCTGCTCCCATCTCAGTCAGCTTGTCCCTAAGGAGCAGAGGTTGGATGTTGTTCAAGGCGCTAGTGAAGTCCAAAAACATAAATCTTACAGCACCACTGCCTCTGTCCAAGTGGGAGAGGGATCGGTGTAGCATATAGATGATGGCATCCTCCGCTCCCACCTTCTCCTGGTATGCGAACTGCAGAGGGTCGAGGGCGTGGCAGACCTGTGGCCTCAGGTGGTGAAGCAGTAGCCGCTCCATGGTCTTCATCACATGTGATGTCAGAGCACCAGGCCGAAAGTCATTCAGCTCACTAGGACGTGATACCTTTGGGACTGGGTGGATGCAAGATGTTTTCCAAAGCCTCGGGACTCTCCCCTGTTCCAGGCTCAGGTTGAAGATGCACTGTAGAGGACTCCCCAGCTCCGACACACAAGTCGTGGTGATACTCCATATAGACCCACTGCTTTGCTGGCACGAAGTCTCCTCAGCTCTCTGCTTACCTGGGCTGCTGTAATTGTGGGTGGGGGGAAACTCTCTCCTATGCTGGTATCAGCAGAAGGATGGGTGGAGGGTGCAGTACTCCTAGGTGAGAGTGGGTTAGGGTGGCCAAACCTGTTAAAGAAGTTGGTCATCTGGTTTGCTCTCTCCACATCTCTCTTGATGGTGGCACCCCGCTTCGAGCTGCAGCCAGTGATGATCTTCATCCCATCCCACACTTTCTTCATGATGTTATTCTGCAACTTCTGCTCCAGGTAGCTCCCTCACTCTTGGTTTGTAGTGAGGCTGAAACAGAACCAGGTTATGATCTGCTTTCCTAAGTGCAGGCAGCTGGGTGGCGCTGTATGCATCTTTAACGTTTGCATACAGTAGGTCAATAGTCCTACTTTCCCGGGTGTTACAATCCACATATTGGGAGAATGCAGGAGAATACTGAATTAGCATGTCAGTAAGGTTTCATCTTTTCCTGTGAAAATGGCTTCACCTGTAAACTCAAAGCAAAAACGCTGTGACAGTAGACATCATGATTTGAGTGCATTCCCAAAAACAAAGGGATGTGAGGCCTTAAAAGACTCACAAACAGGCCTCACACTAGGCAGTCAGCCCCCAGTATTTTTATAGGTTTTTCTGAAAAAACAGAGGTTGTCCACGCTCTGTGCAACCCACATAGAACCACTTCAGGCTGATTCATGCAGTGTCGGTCATAGACAAAGGAGTTCTAAACGCGAAATTTTAACCAAGGAATTCACGCTAGCGGTATCATTAGGTAAACAACCCACATGAGCCTCCTAGAGCTAGAAAACATTTAACATAAGAACCGTTGTTATTATTTTTTTTAAACAGTAACAAATCAATTAATTATGAAGCTACAATATTTGAGACTGTTTTGAGAGGACAGCATTGCGTTACTGTAAAATACACGTCTATCTCTATGGTAAAATTAACAGACGTTGTATGGTAACAGTGATGTTACTGACTGTCCTGAAAGTTGATTCCTTCCAAGTAGGAATTCAGAATTTAAAAATACAGCTATATTTGAAAAAAAAATTAATTCTTCATCATCATTCCATGTATGCAGAGACGTCAAGGGGTTACCATTCTTTCTGCTGTAAATCTGGAGCCCTCCATCCATTCACTGAACAGTTTCAATCACATTTTTGGGATCATGATGACCAGAATCCTATCCTTTTCATGCAGGAGCCAACCCTGGAAAAGGTGTCATTTTATTCAAGGTCACCATTCATACATACAAACACAGTCTCTTTCTCTCTCTCTGTCAGATTTACTCACACTGGATCAGTTTAGGGTCTCAAATCAACCTAATAAATATAACTCTGAGAGGAGAGCTAAAGCATGTGTGACTCCTGATCCTCTGTGTGGCACCATTATCTGGAACAAAAGTACTGAAAGCAAGTTCCTTATGAAGAAATGGTCACTTTTTAATACCAAAGACTCAAAGGAGCAATTAATATCAGGAGGACACAAAGGAGCAACACACTTAAAAGAAAGAAAATGTTAGTTGATGAAACTTTACAGATTTCAAGCCTTACATATAAGCTTAAGTGATTTGTCCTCTCTCCTACTGTCTAAATACTATGCTACAACCACCAAGAATGAATATCTCAGTCAATTCTCAAAATCCATTCTCTTTCCCTTACATATGTCTAGCCTTACTACCTCCTAGTCTATTGTCCCATATCATTCTAGGTCTACTGTCTGGGCCAGAAAGGTGAACAGGATGCCATAAGGGTGTCATTTCAAATGCCCATCTGGCAGATCCTGATATTCCTCCAATCATAAGCCTAAGTGAACATTTAAAGGGCCATTTGTACTTGGTGACACATGTTCTGAATGCCCCCTAAAACATGCAGAAGGACCCCATTTTTTTCTTGCAGGAAGAAATTCTCTTTGTATCCTCCAAATTACTCTCAGCCCCAAGGAGTAATTTTTTCTAGTGTACTCCATAAACTTACAGGGCACACAGCCATGTAATGGCTGCTTGCCCACCTTCCTATATAGTGTATATATAAATAATTCATCAATTTTGTAGGTGGTCTTACCCAAAGTGACCTATATTAGCATCATGGTGAATTACAATTGTTTATATGAACATAAATATACTGTACATGTATAAAACATTTAGAGCACAGGCAATTTAAGTATCTTGACTTGACAGTCCATCAGAAACTGAATTGTTGACTTTAGGACCCCAGTGTCTTCAGGTATATATGTGACATGCAAACGATAAGTGTGTGTGTGTGTAGCTGTGCATGGTTGTGTGTGATAATGTTCAAAGTTTTGTCCAGAGATTTTTACTTCCTTTCCATCCTTTGTTTTAAGCTGTCATATTTGATTTATTTGTTCCTACAGAAACAAAACCAGACTGAACATTTGAAAGAGGTACTTTCCCCTACAGGACAGACTTCATTTGGCGTGGACATGAACAGAAATTGAACAAGTGGACTTGGGGGAATAGGCAAAGGTATTTCATTTATTTTGCTATCCGCCACAGTTACGTTTTTTCTCATGATAAGTAAAACTAACCAACATTTCAAAATCAAAATGTAAAGTTTATGTAATTTAATTATAATAAACTTTAATAAAAAACCAAAGTGGCATATACTGAAGTTACATTATCCACTAGAAGATGAATGAAGACTTTAATAAAATCATTGTTATAACTGCAATCTATTTCATGTTATTTTCATATGTTGTGTTAATATAATTCCATTTTGGTGTCCAAGAAATGGTATAATTTTTGATCAGGTTTTACTGTATTACAATGTGAATAATTAATAAAATAACTGTAAAGGTTACAGAAAGCCTGTGTTGTGTCAGCATGCATCAACAAAAGGAAAACAAAAAGGTAAAGGTTACTTCCACAATATTTCCGAACTAAAAAAGCCATGCACAAAAAATTTAAATGTTAGAAATAAAACATTTCCTGAAGAAATCTATACTGTTAAAATCTTGCTTTCCTAATCTTTTGTGTGCTTCAGTACGCAAATAGCATTTACTTCTTTTTTGTTTTTTTTTAAAGTAATATAGGCAGTTAAACTTAAGTTTCAGAGCCCCATAACTTTTAAAAGACCTGCCAGCTAATGTCTGGGAACTTCCCATACAGTAGATTTGTTTTTAAAAATGACACTAAAGAGTAGTTTTACTCCTGTTAGAATTGCTGATACATCTTGTCTTTAGCCATTATATGACTATAGCATTCATCAATTACCACTAAGTCAGTGTCACCTTGCTGATAATTTCACCTTCAAAAATGTGATCCCGCTTAGGTTGTGTTATCCTAGGCACACTAGCAGAGGATATTTGATGACAGTGACCAGGGATAAAAAAAAAAAAAAAAAAGTACTCAAAAACCAAAATAGAAGTTGAAAATGGGAGGTCAATCAACACTGCAATCAAAGCTGAAATGATAGACAAAGATTGTAGCCAAAAACTAAGCACACGACAAAGCCAGAACATACTAATAAAACAGAGTTTTAAAATTATGAAAATGATGTTTGAAAAGGAGTTTTATTATCTGCAAATTTGGATGAGGAAGTGTGCTGAAAGACAACTTTTTAACCAGTCTCTTCATTACTGGGAGTTCTCAGCCTTTGAGAACACACTCCTTACAATGTGGGCCGTTGTCCTTATGATGGGAGACACAAAACACTGGTGCACGTAAACTGTGGTAAAAATGGCCCAAAAAAATTTAGTAAGTAAATAATTTCCAAAAACTGTTTGTAGAATCAGATTACTGAGCTAGATAAAAAAAAACAACAACAAAAAAAAAAAACACCCAACTTGTACAAATTAAAGAAACAGGAATTGTCTGAAATACAGATTCCTAAGAAATGTGAGCCACAGCAGATGACAGAAATGGTACAGCCCTTAAGTGACACTAGTGTTCCAGTGATTTAAACAGTGCCGAATATTCACTGCAGATTGGTCAGGATGGAAATGATTAGCCTGCTTCACAAGGTCCCTCCGAATTAGACTTGAATGTTAAACAAAGAGAGCACACCTGCTGATATTGATTTTCTACATGTAGATTTTCTTTTTCTCTGATAGGATCAGAGAATTAAACCTGTTTAGTGTTGAGCAGAGGAAACTGTGTCTTCAAATTATCAAAAGCATTGATAAAGCAGATCCAGAAGAGTTCTTTCAACTTAAGGGTGAATAACGCACGTGAAGACACCACAGGAAATTAAGGGGATGTGCATTTCAGATTGAAGCCAATGAGAAGTCAAGCAAAATGACACCTTTTATTGGCCAACTAAAAAGATCACAAAATGTAGACTTTCAAGGTAGCTCAGGCTGATCCAGATTATAATAAACAGGTTCTAAAAATGAGAGCCAGGGCCCATCCTGGCAGGCACACTCACAAATACTGTACATCAGCATTGTGCAAATTTTACTGACACACACAGTGGATTCAGAAAGTATTCAGACCCCTTCACACATTTCACATTTTCCTACGTTGTAGCCATATTTTTCCCCTTAAATCAAGCAACACACACCACACCAGAATTGTAGTATATTGTAAGTCTGGACTTTTGGGGATTCTGTAGTAATAAGGGATTATGGGTATTAGAGAGCTATTAGGAAGTAGAGACTAATAATAAGGTTGTGTAACGTGCACTCTGGGAACGATATAGTAAAGGACCTGTTAGTTACTACTTTGAATCTGTGTCCGTCTTCTTCCTTTTATGATTACAATATTAGTGCCCATAGATATAACAAGAATGACAATGTGAAAACATTACTTTTTTTTGCAAGTTTATTAAAAATAAAAAAACTGAAATATCACATTGACAGGAGTATTCAGATCTTTTACTTAGCACTTATCACACCTGGATTTGGGGACTTTTTGCTATTCTTCTCTGCCGATTCTCTCTTGATCTGTCAGGCTGGATAGATTTTGCCATTGGGGAGCTGTTTTCAGGTTTCTCTAGACATGTTCGATAGGGTTCAAATCTGGGTTCTGACTGGGCAACTCAAACACATTCCCAGAGTTGTCCCTAAGGCACTCATGTGTTGTCTTTGATTTATGCTTATGGTTATTGTCCTGTTGGAAGGTAAACCAGTCTGAGGTCTAGGGTGTTTTGGAGCAGGTTTTCATTAAGGATATCTCTGTGCTATACTCCATTCAGCTGTCCCTGAACCATGCCTAGACTCCAAATACTGTACCTGTAGTTAAAAAGCAACCCTACAACATGATGCTGCAACCATCTTGCTTAACCATTGGAATATTATTGCCCATGTAATGAGCGGTGCATAGTTTCCTCCAGACAACATGCTAATGTTGGTTTCTTTAGACCAGAGATTCTTTTTTCCCAACAGTCCGAGAGTCTTTTGGGTGCCATTTAGCAAACTCCAAATAGATTTCTATGTGTCTGTTACTGAGGACAGGCTTAAGTCTGTCCACTCTGACATAAAGTCAGATGGAGGATTACAGTGGCGATTGTTCTTTTGAAAGTCTCTCTCCTCTCCACACAGGTTTTCTGCCGCTTAGCCAGAGTGAACATTGTGTTCTTGGTCACCTCTCTTACCAAGACCGTTGATTCTTCATTGCTCAGTTTGGATGGTCAGCTCTAAGAAGAGATGTGGTTGTTCTATATAAGAATTTTGAAAGCAACTCTGTTGTTTAATAAAAGGATTAATAAAATAACAGTGGGAGGTCAAGCTTTTAGTTACAGGGCCCCTAAACTGTGGAATGGTCTTCCTGCTTCCATAAGAGATGCCCCCTCGGTCTCAGCCTTTAAATCCCGGCTGAAGACTCACTACTTCAGTTTAGCATATCCTGACTAGAGCTGCTGATTAACTGTACATACTGCATCTCTGTTGTTAGTCATTAGCACTATAACATAAGTAACATGATAATTATATTTGAATACTAACCCTCACCTATTCTGTTTCTTTTCTCGGTACCCAAATGTGGCAATTGGTGCCACGGCCCACCTGCCAAGTTGTTTGCCTGCCTATGGTAAAGTCATCCCTGATGGAGGATCACAGGAATCATGGGAAAGAGGGGTCCTTTCATCGGAGCAACGTTTCAGCCGTGGCCTGGCCAAATGGGGAGGCAGCTAGATGGATGAGGTCTCCAGGACTCTAAAAATATCGAAACCTAATTATGTCATATCATCTACTGTTAAATCGTACTTCTAAAATTTTTATTATTATGCTGTCTTAAGGAATTGTTCTGTTGTGTATATTGTATTGTATTGACCCCCTACTTTTGACACCCACTGCACGCCCAACCTACCTGGAAAGGGGTCTCTCTTTGAACTGCCTTTCCCGAGGTTTCTTCCATTTTTCCCTACAAGGTTTTTATTGGGAGTTTTTCCTTGTCTTCTCAGAGAGTCAAGGCTGGGGGACTGTCAAAAGGCAGGGCATGTTAAAGCCCATTGCGGCACTTCCTGTGTGATTTTGGGCTATACAAAAATAAACTGTATTGTATTGTATTGTATTGTTGGGAAATTTTAATGATGCAAGATTTTTTGTAGCCTTCTCCAGATCTGTGTGTTGACACAATTGTTGCTCTAACCTCTGCAGGCAATTCCCTCGACCTCATGGCTTGGTTTTTGGTCTGATACAAATTGTCAGCTGAGGAAACTTATATGGAGAGGTGTGTGCCTTTTCTAATCATGTCAATCAACTGAATTGACCACATGTGGACTACAAACAAGATATAGAAACATTTTAATCATGATCAATAGTATGGGATGCACCAGAGTCAAATGCCAAGTGTCACAGCAAAGGGTATGAATACAAGTATCAACATAATATTTCTGTTTTTTTTATTTTCAATACATCTTCAAAAAATACTAAAATCTTCACTTTCACTGTATCATTTTAAAATATTGAGAGCTGCTTGGTGTGAAGAAAAAGGAATTTAAATGATTTTATCACAAAGCTTCAGCACAAAAAAAATGAAAAGAAAGTGAATGGGTCTGAATACTTTCTGAACTTGTTATACTTTATTAGGATTTGGTAGTAAATTGGACTCCAACTCTTGATGACTCATATACATTTTTCTATAATAGACTAAAATTTTGGAATATAAAGCTTAAATCATTTAATCATTTTAATTTACTTTTTAAAAATAACATAAGAACTTTGGTCCCTAAATAGCTTCAATAGTTAAAATGTTGAATAGTATTTGATTATTAAAATCATTAGCTAAAACAAATTAATAAAGATGTGTCTTTGCTGTGGCTTCACATATTTAGAGTAAACCATTTTTTCAACTAAGTGAATACAAATCAGATAACTCATACCACAGACTAGCCTCAGGCACTTTTTTCAGTCAACCTCCTATCCCACATGGAGTAGTTTGATGTACCTTAGTCATCTGGGGGAACTGATTTGAGCAGAACAGATAGCAGCTTGTTTTGACATGGTGTGTAGGTGAGTCCTGTGTTTCAAGTCAAGTACAGACATCAAAGTCAGATGGCCTGAGAAACCTTGAAGTTATGCCTTGTTGACTCACAGAACTGTCATACAGGGTTAGTGACCCCATTAATGGTGAAAGAAATTGTAATGAACAAGGCAAATACCGTCATATGCATTCATTGCTACGTTAAAATTACCAGCGACATTAACGTTTGAGCCATTCACAAAAAAGAAAGTAAAAAAATGCTATTACTCTTCGATTTACTACAGCATATCCATATGTTTAATACTTATAAATGTCTGTGTTTTGAGGCTTCAAATTTTTCCACTTTACAATAGAATTTATGAATGGATGTACAGTAAATTTGTAATATTTTATCACAGTAATAGGAAAGTAATGAAGACATGTTTATGTACATCAAAGATAATTAATTAAGCACTTTAGAAAGAACCTGGCATGTCAGTGACTGACGTCAAACCTTCATGCCATCACACAGAGTAGACCTGCTGTTTAGTTGACATGAACTAACAAATGTTATTCTGAACTTTGAGATGGACAGTAATACGGGCAATGTCTACATCAGATAAACCTATTTATGTCTTTTTTTTATTAAATGAAATGAAGTTATGTATTTTAATACATTTCTATTTAATACGGTGCTGGAGACTTGTTTCCTGTTGATTGGACATACAAGTTAGAATTTCATTGTGGTCTGAATATATAACAATACAAATATAGCTACTATGACTACTGCATCTGTTAGTCATTAATATAATTATGCAGTGATAACAGAGGATATACTGTATATTTTATTGTTTTTCCTTTGGGCCAGTTTTAATAGGTTTTCTTATGTGTGCAAACATTACTAACCTCTGCTATTTTCTTTTTCAGTTTTCTGCAGTGGTGTTTTGTGCCATTGCCATCTGATCAAAGTATTCTGCAGCTGCTTGTGATGTTGAAGAATGTGGTGCTTTGTACATCATAACTGTAATGAATTACTTTAGCACATCTACATTTAGTAGAGCGCCCAGTAAGGGCTGGGCAGCCTTTTGGCCTTAGAAACCCTGACAATTGATTTAACTGCCCACGGGTGACTCATCACAAAACACAAACCATACGCAACCCTTTCGCATTGAGTACAATTGTGAATTTCGACTCTGAGGAATCCAAGATCAGGCAACCCACGACCAACCCATCGTTTAGAAAATAAGCATTTGAACATAGCATTGACTTTATTTTTAGAATCATTAGAGACTTAAAAATGAGTTTCAGAATATATTATATATATTTAGGACTCTGTCATTACCTTTGCTTACATATTTTTAAAATTTATTTTAGCAATTTTTTATTTTTTATATTTCAGTTTATTTAATTATCCCTTGCAACTGTAATTTTGTCTTCTTAAGTTCTTATAAGTCACTTTGAACTTATATCTTGTAGTGAAATCAACAGCATGCAAATGTATATTACTTTTTGACATGTGAAACTGGTAATTGTAAGAGCCAGCCTAGAAAGTTGATAGATAAATAGATAGATAGATAGATAGATAGATAGATAGATAGATAGATAGATAGATAGATAGATAGATGCGCACCAGGTGCGCATCTTTATTAATCCCAAGGGGAAATTCACATAATCCAGCAGCAGTATACTGATACAAAGAAACAATATTAAATTACATACAAGTAGTAATAAAAATGAAAAAAATAAAAATAAAAAAGCAGACAATAACTGAGTAATTACATTACATTAATGCTTTAAGTTAAATTCATATTAGTGTCTGCTTAGTCATAGCCATAGACTATGGTATAGCCTTTCACCCCCATAAGTTCAGTGTGTTAATTGAGTCAGTTGATGTTTAGAATAGGTCCCAGTACACAGGGACTTAAAAGACCCATTTGCAATATCAAAATGGGATAGGCAAAGAGTTTTGTGACCATTTAGAAATGGTTCAGAAATGTTTTGAAGTGATTTGTAACGATTTGAAATGTAACAAGATTTAAGCTTTGAACAGAACTCTTCTTAACAAGAACTTTTCTTTTCTTTTTTTTTTTTGCTATTTCAATTTTCTTTTTTGTGTGAACTGTTTTTTACTTTGAATTTTAATTATTATATTATTTTAATATTTTGTCTGGGGAATCAGCATGTCAGACATTTTTTAAGTTAGAGCTGCTGAACTTTGGTAATTTTGGGAAAACACAGCTACAGTAATTGTAACTGGCAAATCAGTAGCAATTTATTTTTGGGACATTCATTTTGAATGGACTATTAACAATTCAAATCAATGAAATTAAGACCACGAGTAACTGTATCCTAGCTCTTTCAAGAACGGGGTCACAGACTGTCTTGTAAAAGGCACTGGAAACATGAACACTAAACGAAACCCAAAACGGAAAACCAACAACCCAGAGAGTCCTGAAGTCCATGAAGGTCTGATAAATGATTACAGGACAAACCTTTCCAGTGTCAGTATGATACAGGTTGATTTGAATAGAGATGGCAGAGATGACAGGGTGAGACAATAGATTTGATCACACAAACTTAAGTCAGTATGCAAGAATGCCAGAATGAAGTAACAAAAAACCTAAGATAAAAAAGACAAAACACAGATTAAACCCTAACAAGAAGTTTGTAGAAACTTTTTTGTTAAATCAAATTCATCCCTTTTATCTTTTAAAGCTCAGACAGCTGCTTAATGCAAGCATAGGGCTGCCAACTCTCTTTCTCTGGAAATGAGGATATTTGGGTCAAAAAATTAGGACCTTTGAGGACGCCTTTCTTTATGATGCCATAAAACATCCTTTATACTGTCATATATTTTTTTTAAATGATATAAACTTTTAGTAGTAGTTAATCACTTGTCGGAGATGGCTTTGGGCGACCCGGCCAGGATGCCCAGGAGGACCGGAGGAGGACTTACGTCTTCCCCAGACCATATGACTGCCCTGGTACCTTTGGGGGGTACAGAGCTTTGAAGCTCAAACCTGTACGTGCCCGTGGTCACCGCCAGAGGGCACCCCGATGCCTTTGGAGCCCTGGCCCTCAGCACTTTCGCCACACCCGGAAGTGCTTGGGGGAAGAAGACCGGGGATACCCGGAGTGCTTCAAGGTGCGCAGCTGGTACTTCCGCCACACTGGGGAGTGTCGGCAGAGGGTTGTCAGGAAGCACCGGGAGCTCGTCCGGGTGTGGATAAAAGGGGCCACCGCCTCCCTCCATTCAGGGGCTGAAGTCGGGTGAGGAGAAGGACAGAGCTTGGGAGGAGAGGCAAGGAGGCGGCCTGAACTGTGAGAAGGCGTTGTTGAGGGCCTGGACTTTTGAGGGTGATTGGTGCTGCGGCACTGGGTTGTGTGTGTCACTGATTTATATATAGTGTACAATAAATGTGTTGTGGTGCTTAACATCATGTCTACCTGTTTGTGTTCAGGCTGTTCCCCACACAATATAATTATGATATGATGGCCACAATCACAGTCACTGGCAAACTAATAACCCATTAAATATTTTGAATATGTCAAGCCTCTTAAATTAACAGACTTCATTCCTTCCATTCTTATTTGGATAGCTTAAGTAAGATAAACCTGTAAAAAATTATACACATGGTTAATTCACTTCTAGTAAAATAAAAATAAATTTATTCTTTTCAATTTAGTTTATTTGCATTTATCTACATTCTTTTATATTTTCCCACTGAAGCTATTTTTCTCAGTAAATCTGGGATCTTGGATAAATATGAATAGAAATCTTTACATAGCATGCTACTGAAATTGAATCTTGTGAGCATTAGCCCTTCAGTTGAATCTGTTCTGCCCTTTTGAAAAAAAGGATAGTTGCACTTTCTTTTTGGCATAATGGGTATTCCTGAATTTATGTAAATGAAAGAATTAGGAAAATATTAAATTACTTGAACAAGTGACTTATTACTTGACCAACTGATAACTAAAAGGATATCAGAATAAATCAGATTTTTTTTATTAACTGAGACTTTAGTAGTTGACTCATTCATTTACAATTATAAACCCATTTTGGAACAACGGGTGGTAATAACAGTATTTTCCATTAAAATATTACAAAGTAGTACTTACTCACAGTTAAATATGACGGACTGTACCTGGATGTATGAAATTTCTTGTTTAACCAAGATGCTAAAAGAAGAATCAAAAATAAGAAAATGTGAAATTGTAATTTCGATTTTGAATAAATTCACTTAGTTACGGTGAATTAGGATTACAAATAATTAAGGTAAGGAACAATATTTATTATGAACTGTCTACTCGCCAAGAAGATAAAGTTGAATTCAAACGATGAAGTGAAACAGCCAAGAGGACAGACAATGACTATTCCTGTCAATATCTGTGTTGTTTACTACCAGAATAAAAGTGAAGATTCTGGGGAAAAAAGTGTGTGCATTACTTCTGCAAATGCTAATTGGCTTTCAATTTTTACCAATGATATGGATAATTTTAGGAGCCAAATTCTGGACATTTAAAAAATTTTACAAAATCCTCCCAGGCAGTCCATGGTACGTTAAAAATGAGGACAGCTGGGAGCTCTATGAAAGCAGCCATGTCATATATTATGTCTGCCACAATCTCACAGGTCACAGTACACAAAATGGTGGTGCCCATAAAATCTGGAGACTCAAAATGGAAGTGTCCATTGTGACAGATAGAGGGCGCTATTGTCCTCTTGAACCCTCGGACAATACGTCAGACACCAGGTAAAAGTCCAAAAGTTTGATTTTTTATTAATAAACAGTGCACAAAGCTCCCTCCTCTCCACAATACTCATAAACAATCAAATAATCACAATAATATAATCCTCCAACTCTCCCAGATGCGTTGCCACCCTTCCACCCAGCTCAGCTCAACACTCTGGTGTTTTTCCTAGTCTTTTATAGTCCCTGACCCGGAAGTGTTTCCCATCCTTCAGTCCATGTGACTCCTTATCACTTCCAGGTCAGATAAAACTCCTTTTTCTTCAATCCGGAAGCGCGTCATCCCTCTTGTCCATGTGACTCGAACGCACTTCCGGAGCGTAGGGCAAATAGTCGCTGCTCCTCCCTGCAGTGCCTTCTAGCAGCCCCCAGGGTATCCAGCAGGGCTGTAAAGGAAAACTCCAACGTCCATAATTCCCTGCTGGCATTCTGGGCACCTCCATGCTGCAGGGAGGGCTCCATCTGACAGCCTGGGGGTATTGGCCAGGATAAACAGCCGGTCATATATCACACCATAAACAGACACACTCACACAAAATAGTGATGCAAACATGTCATAAAAATAGCAATAGAAATATTAGTCACAGAAAAAACTAATATTGTACAAAAAATGATTTAAAGAAATTCCTAACAGTTACCCCCTTGTGGAATATACAAATGGCCACAGGCCAGCTTGAATGGTAGTTTGTTTGACATTCATAAGAACAAAGAAAATCTACCATCGCAATGTAAAAGAGCAATTCAGTGAGACAAAAAAAAGCCCATTTACTAAAATTGATTTATCATTTACCAGGAATTACCATGGCATTCAAAAGTGAAATGAATGAAGGTACAATCTCATCTGTGACCTTGTGCACATCACTACAGGTGATAATTGTCATGAATAGGAGTCAAAACCATAAGGGCATGAGACCTCCAAAGGCCTTCACAAGCCAGGCCAGGCCTCCTATACTTTTCTGGATTAGGCTTCGCCCAGTGGACTTGACTCCCATTACCACAGGCCTATTTTGGCCTACACAAGACTATTGGGGTAGAATCTTCAAAAATAAAGTTAAATATTCCAATTATCAAAAGTGCCTCTCAAAGAAAAGAAAACCATAAAATCCTTCAGCTGAAGAGAACATCTAAATAAGGAATATTTAAAAATAAACAAATGTTTATTAGAACAGCAACATTTATTTATATAGTACATTTTCATTCAAACAATGTAGCTCAAAGTGCTTTACAAAATGAAATAAAAGGAGGTTAATATAAAACATAAATGAGATAAGGTAATATTATATAGTATGTAACAAAGAAAGAGGTAAGGCCGAACGGCCAAGAGGACAGAAAGAACCAAAACTCCTGTTAGGCTTGAGAAAAAAAAAAAAAACAAAATCTGCAGGGGATCCAAAGCCAGAAGAACACCTAGTGCCCACTGGGCGTTCTACCCAACATAAATGTTCTAAATCAGTCCTTATGGTTTTCAGCCTTCACATCAAAGAAATTGAAAATGATGATGGTCGTGTGAACATCTGGGACACCTGCTAGTCAATCCATAAGCACAGAGGCCAGCATGGTACTTTGATCAGGTGGTGGTGGAGCAGATCACCTCCACAGAAGAACCAGAAAAGACAGCACAGAATAGTACAGATTAGTAGGAATAGCAGAACTCAGAGGAAAATAATAATTCAATACTCATATAGACTAACAGGCATACAACTAAAATAAAGGTAAGAAAAAGCCTTTTTAAAATAATGGGTGTTTAGAATTTTTTTTAATTGTTCTAAAGTTATAGCCTGGAGAATTTCTATTGGTAAAGTATTCCAAATGTTGGTGCAGAAACAGGAAAAAGCTGCCTCATCACTTCTTTTCAGGCTGGCTCTTGGAATTATAAAAAGACTTTATTTTGAAAATCTGAAGTTATGATTGGAGTGTAAGG
Organism: Polypterus senegalus; assembly: GCF_016835505.1. Taxonomy (NCBI): domain Eukaryota; kingdom Metazoa; phylum Chordata; class Cladistia; order Polypteriformes; family Polypteridae; genus Polypterus; species Polypterus senegalus. Next base: position 269,461,396 of record NC_053154.1, read on the forward strand.
GGACAAACATTCCAAAATATAGGACAGGGTGAGATTATTTACAGCTTTGTAAACCATTAGTAGTATTTTAAACTCAATTCTAAGTTACACGGGTAACCAATGTAACAACGCTAAGACTAGTGAGATGTCTAGTTAAGATTCTGGCTGCTGCATTCTGCACTAACTGTAACCAATTGATGTCTTTCTTAGAAGTGTGTTACTGTAATCTCATTGACTGAAAACAAAAGTATGAACTAATTTCTCAGCGTCTTGCAAAGTTATTCGAGGTCTAACTTTAGCTATATTCCTTAAGTGAAGAAATGCAGTCCTGGTAATCTGATTAATATATGATTTAAAATTTAGGTCACAGTCAATAGTTAACCCTAAATTCTGTACCTCTGACTTGACAATTAAACCTAAGGGACGAGTTTTATTTCTAATACCCTCATTACATCCATATCCAGCAAAAAATGCCACAAAGACTCAAAAAGAAACAAAAACAGTTTCCTAAAATGGCAATGAACAACAAATAAGTTCCGCAAACTAGTAACAGAGCAAAAAGTAATTAAAAAAAAAATCCAGAAAATCTAACAAGCAGCACCATACTCACTGTATCCCTTGTGAGGTTTTCCCTTGAAAATATAAGTCTTGACAAATATAAAGGTTTGGGGACCGTCCCCGTATATTGCCCTTGGACAATATATAAGAAAAAAGAAATCAAAAGTCTTTGATTGCAAAGGTACATTTGACAATTTACTAAGATGAAAATGGTGGTTTTATACAGTAAGGATCATGGGAAACAGGAAATGGTTGGCATGAAGTGACGTCAGACAGGAACCGGAACCAACATCATTAGGATGAGCCGGAAGTGATGTTGAATTGGCCATTTTGTATACCCTAAAGTGGAGGTAATTAAATTCCTTCTGGCTTTCTGTGGAGAGAAGAGATTCAGGTAAGTACCACGTGACCACTCCATATCTCTCGATAGTTTACTCACCTTCAGGCTCTTTGACTGCCTCCTAATCGCACGTGTGTGACACACTGTAATTCCAATAGACCTTATTGCACCATGCCTAAACTGTCCTTTGGCTTTGGACTAAATAGCCAGAGAGGGTCTCAGGAGTTGTGGCGTTAAGGTGGCCCTGTCTCTTGGTGCTCAGTTCACAAAGAACATGGAACACAACCACATTTGAAGAAATAGTATGTAACAATAAACATAACAGAAAATACGTAGAAATAAACCACTTAACAATTAGAAATAACAGTAAAACTCATTAACTCATGTATTACCATAACAATAAGTATGGCTTATGTAGCTTGTGTGGTCTTGATATTTTGGATCTACAGCAGTGGTTCTGAGGTTCAATGGTCCCAATGACCCCCAGTGACTTCAGGTGTTTATTCCAACCAGTTTCCTAATCAGTACATCGCTCTTACTTTAATTGATCTCATTGTTTAGGGAGCTGTCCTTTTTTTCGCTTATTCTAAGAAATTCTGAAATATACGTATTTTTGACAAAATATCAAATGCTTCAGTTAAATTTTTTCTTTTTAATTTACACTTTTCTACAGATTTGCTCCCCCCTAATTGAATCCAAATGGTGACACCGCTAAATGCTAAAGGGGCAGAATTACTTGAGTGCCACACTCACTTGTCTGCTCATTTGTACAAAATGTCTTAATGGGCCCACAAGTGAAAATGGCAGTGAGTTAATTTCTCTCTGTCAGCATTCAGTGTTGTTTCAAGCTCTTTATGCACTGCTCTTCACTAATCATCAGCATTTGGATACAATTAAAGGAGAAAACTCTACTGAAAAGGGTAAATTAAAAAGACAATAAAATGTAAGCATTTAACGTTATGGCCAATAATATAAATAATTATGAATTTCTTACAAATATTTAAAAGCTTCATAACTAAACAAAGAAAATTAGCAGTGACAAACTGATTGCAATATTGTTTAGAATAAAACCATGCAGCCATTGATGTCTCAGGATTGAATTTGGAAACTACTTATTTAGAGCATTTTGTTAGTGTTTTTATTGTGATCTTTTTACAAATACGTCTCACGGTAATAAAGAAATAAGAGATATTGGCAATACTTGTAGTTTATTGGTAAATGCTACTGTTCTTCAGATCATGAAGTCTGGTCATGAAGTATCAGCAAAGATTTCAGCCTCAGCCCAAAATTTCAGATAGATAGATAGATAGATAGATAGATAGATAGATAGATAGATAGATACTTTATTAATCCCAAGGGGAAATTCACATAATCCAGCAGCAGTATACTGATACAAAGAAACAATATTAAATTTAATAGTAATAAAAATGAAAAGAATTAAAATAAAATTAATATTCGCATTTACTCCCCCGGGTGGAATTGAAGAGTCGCATAGTGTGGGGGAGGAACGATCTCCTCAGTCTGTCAGTGGAGCAGGACAGTGACAGCAGTCTGTCACTGAAGCTACTCCTCTGTCTGGAGATGATCCTGTTAAGTGGATGCAGTGGATTCTTCATGATTGACAGGAGTTTGCTTAGTGCCTGTCGCTCACCCACAGATGTTAAACTGTCCAGCTTTAATCCTACAATGGAGCCTGCCTTCTTAACAAGTTTGTCCATCGAAACATTCTGGGATGCTTGGCTGTCCAAAAAACTTCAGAGAGAGACTACCAGAATGTTTCGATCTGAAATTTTGGGCTGAGGCTGAAATCTTTGCTGATACTTCATGACCAGACTTCATGATCTGAAGAACAGTAGCATGTAGGGTAACCAAGGACAATAAATTAACTGTAAAACCCACAGTATCATCACACTGACTGCAGAGACATCCCACATATAAGAAGACAGGGCAAGATGTCAAAGAAATGTATGTGTAGCTAGAGTATAAGGAAGCTACATTTCCTTTGTAAAATCTCCTGATTTGTGTTTAATTAAGATTTAAAAGTGGGATGTTATTAATGTGGACTGCTGTACAATTACTGTAAAGCCAAACATCTTCTTTTCATTTGAGAAACATTAAATGTTTAATTTTATGAGACCCATTTCTGCTTAACAAACTCATTATATTACTATCAGCTATTTTTGTTTTTAGTTAATTAACTTTTTGCCTTCTGGTTAGGTTGATTGAAGCAACATAAAAAGGAAGACATGTTTACAGAATAGATAGTCTCAGCATAGAAATAAGTAGAAGAAATATTCTTAGGGGAATTAATATATATTTATATAATGCTGCATGTTTTGTCAAAGCGCCCAGTTATGCTAACAAACAAGTCATTTTGGGAAATTACAATTTATGTCTCAAGAGCAGAAATGCTGACACATAGCACTTTAAAACGACTACAACAATTCTGTAACTTTTTTTTTTATTCTTATCTAAAAACCATAGAGCTGATTTGTTTTATTTACATTGACTAATTTTATTGGCAATAAAATACAGCATTAAGGTTACACAGAATACAAGCAAGAATGGTAGTTAGGGCCTTTGCCAGTCAGCTCCTGAGTCTTGAGTTTGAATTACACAGTTCACTGCCTGTATGGAGTTTCACATGTTCTCCTCGTGTCTGTGTGGATCATTGCAGTCCTGGGCACATAACAGGAAACAGGATGGACAGGGTGCCAGTTGTTCACAGGGTCAAACCAAACATACCCACATAATGGCTAATTTTGAACCACCAATTGACCTAAACTGTAAATTGATAGGGATTTGGAAGAAACGTCCACATAGACACAGGGATAACATGCCAACTCCACACAAACACCCATTTGGCATGGGATTGGCTGGATCTGTTAGTTGGCAGTTCTACGCACTCAATCACATTGTGACCCAAACCCAATGATATACAGGATAAGGTTATGATTTCTAAGTGTACATGCAATGCATATATTGAAATAAATATAAAATAACAGAATGAAACAAAGTTAAAAGATACATTTGTAATGACTATCCATCCATTCACTTTCTTAGTTGCTTATCCGGGTCAAGGGAGACAGCACCTATTATAACAGTATTGGATACAAAGCAGGAGCCAATCCTCAATAGGGTCGTGGTCAGCAACAGAGGACACACTTACACACACACACCCATACAACACAAGCCCCCACTTACCTGGGCTAAATTAGACACTCATGCGTGTCTGGGATGCAGTATTCTATTTCATAAATGCAGTTTCAAAGAAAAGACTAGTCCTGATGTGTATTCCTTACATTGCCTTTAAATGCTGACTTAATGGGGTGCCTTACAGGTCTTCTTTGACCCAATTATGATGCCCCTTTCTAGGAGCTCTGAACATCAGATTTTTAACACCAACTTATTTTATATTGATTGACCAACTTAACCTGTAATAACGATTATCCTAAGTTTTAGAACAGATGACATTTAGGTGTTTTTTTGGCTTGTGAACAATCAAACTACCAAACTAAGTGAAGGGTAAAATTCACCACTATGTGGTGGGTCATGGGATTGTTCTAAATCTGTAGCAAATGTATAAAAAGAGATTTTTCTTTGTTTTGCTTCTTGTAAATTTAGTGTACTCTGCTAAACACCCTCACATTTCTGAAAAGAAAAGTGACATTTAGGATAATAATAATCATAATTCTTTCAATTTATATAGAAAATGCTACTCAAAGAGTTTTCACAAAGGGGAACCACCAACCACCAATAGTTTGTTGCACCCACCTGGATGATGTGATGGCATCCATTATTGAGCCGGTATGCTCAAAGCGCATTAAGTATTTGGTAGCGAAGGGATGAAAGAGACAGGGGATGATTAAGGGGCCAGGATGGACAATTTAGCCAGGAATCTTTTTGAAAGATGACCAGGCAGATCACAGAGAGTTAGGACATCTGAAGGATGGAGCCATATTTACAGCACATTGTCCCTGTCACTGCACTAGGGCATTGGGATCCACACACAGACCACAGGGTAAATGTCCCCTACTGGCGTCACCAACACCTCCTCCAGTAGCAACCCCAGGTTTTTCTAGATGGTCCCCCATTGGATCTGAAACACAGTTGGCTGCTGGATTTACTTTGGATTGAGGATGAAAAAACAAAAAATAAATGCAGTGGTCAAAACTGACCTGAAAGATGGGACACGGTAAATATTTTTTAGAAGCTATACAAATTATGACATATTTATATTTTTATACAGTGTATTAATTGGAGAAATGTAAGAAAAGTCACAAATGTTCATCCTGAACAGATAAAATTTAGAGTCAGATTTGACCTGATGACTTTGTAAGGAATATGCATGCATACCTCCTTAAACCCACTTAATTTAATTCAGAGTTTCGAGTGGCCGGAGTTTTCCAGAAGCACTGGGCACAAGACAAAAACAAAAAAAAAAAAAAACCCTGGACATGGTACAAGTTCCACCCGAACACACTCAGACAGGACCTTTTAGAATCACAAATTAACCAATCACGTACGTTTTTGGAATGCAGTCTTTTTACTACTTTAAAACACTCTAAAACAAGACAGAATTACGAACGTACATAATAATACTTAATTGGAGAAAGCAGATATAGCTTTTAAAAAAGTAGTAATGGAAACATTTTTTAGATACCCCATAAAAATTGTCCTGAAATTGTAGTATTCTGACTGCAAAGCCTTTGGCAAAGATGCAGTCAGATTTCTGGCACCCATTGTATGGACTGCTCTAAATGTATCTTCTCTGGCCAAGTGATTACTCTTTCTCAGCCTTCACCTCCAGGCTGAAGACATTCAGGAGATTCTCTCTTTATCAGTACTTTCCAGACGTGGCCCAGAGAACGTTCTGTGGCTGTTGTTGTTTGTTTCAGCCATTTGTTTTATTTGGAGAACAAACCCTTGTGTTATTTTCTGTTACCATACTGTAATCTTTTACATCATTAGGAAGAAAAAAAAGTTCAGATTCTTTGCTTTTCAAATCAATGTGAAAGGAGCTCCATAAAATTAAAAAATCGATTCACCTTGTACGCACTCAAAATAAGCAGTTATTGATTACTGCTCTTCATAATAATTAGAATGATAATTTAATGTTGTCTTTTAAATAATCAGAATTTTTATGCCTCTTGTCTAATACACCACTTGTTAAGCTTAGCTTTAGCAGGGTACTAAATTGTGTCTCTGACTTTATGACACCTTAGTGTGCACATTACACAATGATTGCTATTCCTTCTATTTTTCATTGACACTCTCAAGCGAGTCTTTCTTTAAAAAACATGTAATATAAGATGGATGAGAATTTATTTCATTGTAAAGTGCACTACAATTTCATGTAATCAAATTAAATTTTCTTCTGCAATAAAGTCTTAACAGCATATTCATTATGTATAACACAAAATAATGGTTTGATCAATCTAAGAACAGACAGGCAATCCCAGTTGTGCCTTTTGGTTGGTCTGCTTTTTTGTATTTGATAAACACTTGACAATGATCTAGTAAAACAGGACCATGATGGATGATTTAAACCAGATGTTCTCATTCTGATCATGTTGAATAGCTGTTTCCTGAAACATCTGGCACTCTCTGTAAGACACTGTGGAAAACCTGAAAGTACTTCATTTCAGACCTTTGCCTGTTAAGAATGCGTACTTGTTTTACTTGGCTAGGTTCTTTGCGTTTGGGTCGAATGTGATTTTCAGAAAAGTGGTAACAATTTAACCTTCGAGTCATTATTGTGGAACACTGAGAAGAAATCCTTTAATGAAATGAAAACAAAAAGACTTTTCTACAAGATGTGCATTAGCTTAGCATTCAAAAGGACCATCCAGCCTTTACTTCACAAATGAAGCAGTAGTCCTTATCAAGACACTCCCAATCACATAATCTCACAAAGGCCAATTTAGAGCAAACCTATCATGCACATCATCTGGGATGTGGGAGCAAAACCTTCACATACAGACAGGTGCATACAACTTCCAATGCTATTCCTATCTCTTCATATGGATCTGTGAAGCAGCCATGCTACACCCATTCAGATGACATTTATCCTATTTTGTATTAACATTGCAGTCAGATTTTTGCCTGCGATTGAATTAAGGTGGTTGTCCGATGTACACATGCAGCTATTTTAGAAATGTACTTGTTAATTATTAGGCAGACGAAAGATATGTGAACAAATGACAGAATCAGTATAGTTAGAAACATCACACTGTATTATTCAGGTGAATAACTACTATGGTCCCTGGTAACCTGTCACCTCAACTTATGTGTGAATAAACCCATTCAGGCAAAATACAGAGACAGACTTACACATTTGTGCTAATACAACTGAATTCATTTTTAGTAGCCTTAAGCAATATAAGTTTAGCTAGAAATGTTACACATCCAAGTATTCAAAACTGCAAAATGAACAAATTCAGCACTTTTGGAAGTTGAATGCTGCTTTCAATGTGTGCTATAGACTAAACTGTTATGCCTTTTTCTTGTACCAAAAAAAGATGTGATTGTAATTGACAAAATTGTTGAGGTCTGAATGAGTACAGTAAAGTGAGATGAAGGGGTTGAGGTTATTAACCGAGTGAGGATTCTTGTAATGTTGTAGGAAGACTTTAAATATAACTTTCAGGATACAATCCCCCAGCCTAGCAGTAATGTATGTCAATGCTATTGTGTACAAAACTAGCTGGTTGTTTTTCAAAGTGTGAATAAGTGAAACACAAGGCTGGCATGCAGTAGATCACTGTGACTGAGTTATGAGATGAGTGGCAAAAGTGTTAAGACTCGAGAAAAGCTATCCATGTAACTTTGGGCAATTTCAACTTGCAAACCCTGTTTGTCTTCACACAAGAAGACACACAAATGGAAATCTTTCTCTCTGTAGCTTAATATCCTTCTTTATGCTGTGCTCCGTTCTTTGTATTACAGAAGAGGGAAGTTTTATTTCAGCTCAGTAAGATATGGACACGTGAGAAGTGTTAAGATTCATGCAGCACCTTCATAAAGCATCCACCCTGAAATCCTTTATGTCTTCTCATGGTCTTTTATACCCTGGACCTATCTGAAACTGGAGTAGCATGGCTTTAGACAGTAATACCTAACTATTCTATTATATTATATTATATTATATTATATTATATTATATTATATTATATTATATTATATTATATTATATTATATTATATTATATTATATTATATTGTGGGCAGCACGGTGGCGCAGTGGGTAGTGCTGCTGCCTCACAGTAAGGAGACCTGGGTTCGCTTCCCGGGTCATCCCTGCATGGAATTTGCATGTTCTCCCCGTGTCTCACAGTCCAACGACATGCAGGTTAGGTGCATTGGTGATTCTAAAATTGTCCCTGGTGGGTGTGTGTGCGTGTCCTGCGATGGGCTGGCAACCTACCTGGGGTTTGTTTCCTGACTTGCACCCTATGTTGGCTGGGACTGGCTCCAGCAGACCCCCATGACCCTGTAGTTAGGATATAGGGAGATGGATAATGGATGGATGGATTAGGTCACAGGGGTTCACTGGTGCCAATCCTAGCAGTAGCCAGCCCACCGCAGTATATTATATTATATTATATTATATTATATTATATTATATTATATTATATTATATTATATAAGCCATCCACTGCGGCTCTGCCTGCGTGGTAGTGAAACAGGACAAACTTTAAAAATCAATAAACATAAACCTATCGCTGGCTAAGTGGAAGCAAGGTACACTCCAAAACGCAGAGGCAGACTGACTTCCGACTCCTGACGTCACTCTTCCCCCTCCCCTTGGCCCTCAGCCTCTGTCTCGGATTAATGCAAATATATTGCTCCTGCAAGTGAACTATGATTCTCAGCGAGATGAGAGAAGTCACAAAATTGATTAGAATGTTCAAGCAAATTCTAGAAAAGAAAAAACAATCTAAATCTGTTAAGTAGTTCTCTCATTCGCTAGCTAAGCGGATGTTTGATATGCCCCGAGGCTGGCGCGTGAGTGAGAAAGGCCCCCCTCCCCTCGGCCTGCTGCGTGTCTCTCGGATTCACTCAAATAAATCGGTACTGCAAGCAAACTATGGTACTTAGCACGATGAGAGAGGTCTCAAAATCAACTGGAATGTTCAAGCAAATTATAGAAAAAAAAACAGATCTAAATCCATTAAGTAGTTCTCTCGTGAAAAGTGGACAGACATACAGACAGACAGACAGATGTTGGATTTTATATATATACAGATTATATAAATGCTTAAAGAAAAGCAAAAGAGTTAACTACTTTGGTAATACTTTAGGTGCTGCAAAAAGCATCTGCTGTATTATTCATTTACTCTAATATAACAAGACCTTAACAAAAGCCTCTTTTGGTCTTCATAACACTTATGAACCATCAGTAGATATGTTATTCATATCTCTGCAGTGTTGCATATTGACATCATGGTAAAATGACTTGTTAATATGAAGTATTCACAGGTCTGATACTAAATATGTACTATCAACGTCTCAGTTAAGCCACTTCAGACCATTTCGAAGTGAAATTGTGTTAATCGGTCACATTGCAGAGATGAATAAACACTTTACTGATGCTTTGTAAGTGTTATGAAGAACCAAAGAAGTGCTTGTTAAGGTCTTGTTACATAAGAGTAAATGTGTAATAGATGTACTTTTGCAGTACCTAAACTAAAGTGCTACCATTACTTTAGCAATAACTATTACAAATGTATTTCAGTCTGCAACACACAAACAGCAGTGTTTTTCATTTAGAATCATTGGAGTTGCAAAGAGTGAATACTGTAAATGAATGTTTTAACGCTTTTTTTCAGATCTCATTATCTGTTAAGTCAGCATTAAATTTCTCATTTGATGTGCTGGAAGTCTGCCATAAAAATGAAATTGGAACATAATAACGATGCATAGTTATGGTCAAACTTGCCCCCTGTGGTTCCCATAGCAGCAATGTGTAATGTGTTGCTTTTATATCGTACGTTTCCTAAGACGTAGTGCAGGGATGTAACGCTGGTATAAATTAAAGGTGTATCAGTGACAGCAGATTTAGTGTGGCATTAGTTTACAATAAGAGGTTTTGTAGCATACTAAAGCTTTATGCTGAAATCCTAATCTTTCCCACATAATATTTTTGCTGTTACTAAGCTAGCATGGATTTTGAATGCTGGAGACAATTTATGTTACAAAATTAACATATGAAGCTGGCTGTTTGCTTGTGACATGCTCTCAGTGTCTGAGTCCATGAATAAAATTGAATTGAGAAATACGGGTGTGTCATAGAAAATGTAATTTGTCGCTGCTCCAGACATTCTCATAACAGCAGTAAGAGCTTTTATTTGGCTTTCTTCATTATTTTAAATCAACATAGTCAATTACTGTTATTGTCTGTTTGCAACTGCCAGATTAAGTATCACACTGTAACTGAGTGGTGAGGACAGAACTGGCAGTCACGCTGAACCACATTAAGTCACATCTTTAACCATTATGGCAGAACTGCCAGCCAGTAGAGTAGATTATGAATAAACTTAAATTCCTTTTAAAGATTTTTTTAATATATTCACAGTATTTTTTCTTAATAAAGTCACTAACCTAATCAGCTCACAGCATTCTGGGATTTTAAAGAAGTGTATGTTTTCTTAGCAGCAAAATTATTAATGCTAGTACTGAAGGTAGCTTTGTATACCTAGAAACATACATATCACTACCCTGAATGTGTTACAAATAATGAAACTGGCTTATGGTGGCTTACTAGCTTTCAATTTCCTTAAGCCTCTAACATATTAAAGTTATATAGTTTTCCCGAACTTAAATGGCACCGCTTTTTTTGAACACTCCTGAATAAATATCTTTCAGGGAGGAAATAATATTGATGGCAAAGGTTAAGTATGGGGGGGATAAAAGAGATGATTGGAGATGCCGAAGGGCTGAAGGCAACTTTGCTTAATCAGCGTCTTACACCTTAACAATAAAGTCCCAAGAACTGTCAAGAAACAAATCTATTTTTGATTACCTTCATTAAAGTCACCACGTGGTGTTTAAAAGTTATTAACCTTTAAAATGTTTTCATCTACAAGGTAATGGATATTCCCTAGGGGGATGCCAGTGTTATAAACAGTTAGTCGAATTTCAGAAAATGGGTTCTTTTGAAATATATATTTAGAATTTAGTGCATCCTGAAAAATGGGAACCATGTTTATGAAATAAATTCAAGTATATCTTTTTTTGTATGTGAAGGGTAAGGTTACTCTGAATGTGACTTAAACGTTGGTGAAATAGTTTAGTAATATTATGTTCAGAGATTTCCATGTGTGGCAACAGTCTCCAGCCATGTGTGTCATACCTCGTTACCTACCTACCTACCTACCTACCTACCTACATCACTATAAAGGGTGAGATACAAAATAAAATAAAATTGATTAATCACAGATTTTGTTCTTTCACCAAAGTTATGTTAAGGAAATTCCTTCATCTTATGCATTTTAAGCAGTTCCCAATGACTTTGCTGGCTCATTTTGCTTTTTCTTGCATTTCTGATTCATTCTACCATTCTGGACCATGAGGCTCTGCTATCATCAGCTGTTAAAGGTAGATCTTGATTTTTTTAAATCAAGTAATACGTTTTAATCACTTAATTCTCTAATATTAGTTTTACTAAAATTAAACTATTTGTACTCATACGCTGTATCAATTTATACTAATATAATGTTTTTGCAATAAGGTGAATGCATTTGCAATGTTTTGAATGCATTTGTTCTGCTTTTTTACTTAATAAATTCATATGCACCAGTGAAAGTAATGATGCATGGAAAGCAAATAAGTAGAAAAATGACATTTAATTCACTAGCTCAGACAAGCCTATTAGCATGATTTCCATTAAGCTAAGGCTTTGTGGAATGGCTGGCCCTGACACCAACATCGGGCTCAAACATTAGTCGAGGCTTGGGAAGACAAATAGTCTCTAATGTGCAATAAGACCTTTCAACCTTCTGTGCAGCTATGGGGCAACAGATCCCATGTCAGCCACCACATCCTTTTACAATTGTAAATCAAAAGAGCCAGGCCTCTTTTAGGTGCAAGGATTAGATTTACTGGCAATTCAGCATTAAGCAAATATTTTAAAATATATTATTTGTTCCATGTGATAATCTAGGACACCTTTGTGTTTCACCAGTCCTGTTTTCATTAATATGATTTATACTTTGATAAAGACCTTGACGAATGAAAATGTTTGCCATTTGGGGAGAAGGAATATATTGTGTTTGAGGAATGCAGCCAGATTTTTTTCTTCTTTTTATGTGCATTGCTAAAAAAAGACACCTCTGAGGTTTTGACTTTTTTAATAGAGGAAATGTATGGAGTAAGTGTAAGTGAAATGTGGCTAACAGGATGGGTGTTTTCTTTCATCTTAGTGAAACATTAATTTAACTATATCATTATGTCATACAATAAATAATCATATATAAATACAGCAGCAGCAGCACAGTGGTTGTTATTTCTATCTTACAGTTTTGAAAACTTAATGTGTGAATGTTCTCCTTATGTCTGAGTGGATTTTCTCATGGTGTGCTGGTTTCCTTTCACATCTCAAGCGGATTAGCTTAACTGGTGACTGAGTGAGTGTAGTTTGTGAAGGGCTGGCATCCCATCTTGAGCATGTCCTGGTCTGCATCCAATGCTTCTTGGTTAAGCTCCAGCTCCACATGGCTCTGAAATGGGTAAAGTGGATTGACAGAGTGAAGAATGTGAAAACATTGGGCATCCAGGATAATAAAAGGAATGAATGCCTACATTTTACATTTTTTCTTTGCATTTCAAAAATTAATCTATATTTTCTATAAAGCATTTCACAATTAGCATACACCATTAATGACAGATCATTTAATAAGGAATCCATGTTAAACTACAAACAGGGTACTGATAATAGATCACATGTATGACATAAAGAATGTAGAATGCAAAATGAAGTGTTATCATTTGTGAAGTAGGTGAATGAAAAGAGAAGAAATTAAAGCAAGCAACAGAAAAGTGAGTCTTCAATATGGATTTAAATATTTGTTATACTACTTCATGTGTTAATTATATTTCATTTAAGTCACTTATTTCATAACAAGCAATTAATCAGCCGCTGTGTTTCAATTGGAGGTGCCATTGATTGATTCACTGTATGAATGCACTTTATCCATTACACCAGAGCTGAAGCCTATCCTGTTGGCATATGTGCAAAGCAGAAGCCATGTCTGAATAGAGCACCTTTCCACCAAAGTATAAAGTACAAGTACATGCCCTTACTCACACATTGCTAATTTAGTTACATCGAATGGCCTAAAAGATTATCATTTAGATACAGTTTAAAGGCTAGAGTCTCTTGTAAAAACCCCACACAGACAGTAGACAGATTGAGGCTTAAAACTCAGTTTCTTAGCCCTGTGAGGTAAGTGTATTAAATGCTGTTCCCCTGGTAACATTAAATAATTAATAGAAACAGATTTTCTTTATAATTTAAAGAAAATTAAATACATTGCATATTGCAGGCTTAATTAACATTTAGCAATATCTCAAAATGAATGTCAGATATCGTCAATTGCAGTTTAGTTTTTAAGATATCTGAAACTCATTTCCAGATATCTCAAAATATGTTCCTTTACATTTTAGGATATCTGCAATACATTTGAAAGATGTCAAATACATTTTAAGATATCCTAAATACAAATTTTGAGATCTCTCAAGCTAAGCTTGCATGCATTTTAAGATATCTGAAAAGCATCTCCAGAGATCACAAAATCACTTCCTGCAAAATTTCCTGTCGTTTCGATAAGACAACTTGACTATTTTAGAATATCTAAATAAGTACATTTTAGGTGTTGTTAGTTAGAGATAGCTAGAAATGCTTTTCAGATATCTGAAAATGCACAGGAAGCATTTTGGGATGTCTAGACATGTATTTGAAATATCATCAATTGTATTTTAGATATATGAAAATGACAGTTCGCTTCCCGGGTTCTCCCCGTGTCTGCGTGGGTTTCCTCCTGGTGCTCCGGTTTCCTCCCACAGACCAAAGACATGCAGGTTAGGTGTATTGCCGATTCTAAATTGTCCCTAGTGTTTGCTTGGTGTGTGTGTGTGTGTGTGTGTGTGTGTGTGTGCATCCTGCGGTGGGCTGGTGCCCTGCCAGGGGTTTGTTTGGCTGGCTGGCTGGATGAAAATGACATTCAAATATCTTGAAATAAATTAATGTCTTTTTAAACAGCTCTTAAAATGTATCTGAAATACCTTGAAATAAAATTCAAGATATCTTCAAATACATTTTTAAAGATATGAAATAGTCCAGGGACACATTTTAAGATATCACTAAACAAATCTGAGATATCTAAATTTGTATTTTAGATATCTCATACAACAGTGAATTTCAAGCTATCTTAAATCCTTTATACGGTATCGTAATTATATTTTGAGAAATCTTAAAATAACGTGCTGTTCATTTTAAGATATCACACATTTGCTTTGAGATGTCTGAAATGCTTTTTCAGATTCTTCAAACATCCTGCACATTTCATGATATCTCAGATACTTTTCCAGACATTTTAAAATAGTGTTCTGTATATTTTCTGATATCTAAAATACATTTTACGATCTCTCAAAATAACTTCCTATGTATTTAAAAATATCTGAAATTCATTTCAAGATATCTTAAAATTGACAGGAAGTTCCTTTGAAAAACTATAAAATTTTACAGGAAATGATTTTGAGATATCTTGTAATGTATTTGAGATATGTTGAAAAATAAAAGAAGTCATTGTAGGGTATTTGAACATGTATTTGAATTATCTTGAGATCTACAGGAAGTTATGTTATTTTGAGACATATGAAAATGCATTTCAGACATCTCAAAATGAATTTGAGATATCGTCAAGTAAGCAGCAAGTTATTTTAAGTTATCTCAAAATATAATTAAGTTATATTAAAAGGAGGTTGGAAGCATGTGCTGATAGCAAGTTGCTGCACCCATCACACGACGAACCACCAGGATTGGGACCCAAGTGTAGTGGGTGACACCTCAATACCACACTGGAACTGTGTGAGTTTTTTTTACGGTGGTTTGTTAAAAAGCATTGAAGATATCCTGAAATTCACTGTTGTAAGAGAGATCTAAAATACAGTTTCAGGTATCTAAGATTTGTTAAATGATATCTCAAAATGCCTAGACATAGTTTAACATATCTTGAAATGTATTTGAGATATCTTGAAATACATTTCTAATATTTGAAAATGTACAGCTTATCATTTGAAGCTATTAGGAAATATTTTGTGATAACTTAAATGCAGCTTGAAACAGATCTACTCTCGGATATATGTAATTCTTTTTGTGATATTGTAAATGCATTTCCAGATATCTCCATATTCATTTTGGGTTATCTGTAAATGTTCATTCATTTTTTCATAGCTGAATGTCCTTCTCCCAATCCTGTAGGTCAGGGGTGGGCAGATTCAGTCCTGGAGGGCCGCAGTGGCTGCAGGTTTTTGCTCCAACCCAATTGCTTAATAAGAAGCACTTATTGCTCAAGTAACACTTCTGCTTCACTTTAGTTGTTTCACTCGTTAAGATTTTGAATCCTTATTGCATATTTTAGTCTTAAACAGCTGCAGTATTGGTTTTTAATAGCTCCTTATTAGCAATAAGATGCAAATGACAAAAGAAACCAGCATTTCTCCATTTAGCTTGTTTCCATTTACACCTGTGTGTATTTATTATGCACAATTGGGTTTAATTAAACACTTGGAAGGAAAGTGAAGAGAAAAAAGTGAAGCACTGAGAATAACTCATTTGTTTTAGACTTCAAATCATTTGGATGTTATCCTTAGAAAGGAAAAAAAAATCTAGGATATGACTTGACATGGCAGAGTTGAAACACTAGCAAGCCATGAAATTAAATAACTGAACAAAAATCTGCAACCACTGCGGCCCTCCAGGACTGACTTTGCCCACCCATGCTGTAGGCTATGCATATGGATGACTGATATACAGCATACTAACCTAACAGCTACAGTATGTATTAAAATAAGTACATCTCAGTAAATGATAGCTTACAATCCATAGCAATTTCATACAAACCTCTAGCATTCATTCTCTTGAATAGGAAGAGACATTGAAAGTTTCAAATATATAGAACTACAGTTTATTATACTCATTTGTTCATTTTATTTAAATCCAATGTATTTTGGTATTACTCCAGTTCTTTTCCATTTACATTGGTTTTCATATTCAATTTAAACCTCTCATGTTTATTTACAAAGCACTTAACAGCCTTGCCCCTTCTTATCTTTCTGCTCTTCTTCAAACTTTTACACCAGCTCGTTCCCTTTGGTCTTCTTCCACCGGTCTGCTCTGCCAGGAGTCTTTTATACTATGGAACACTCTTCCTCAATCTCTCCCCAACCATATAAGCCCTTCCTTTTTAAAGTCTAGACTTATTTATTTATTTAAAATATATTTATTCATCCAGTACGACAATTCAGTTTTTAAAGACCTAACAGTTTTGTTCTCTCTGAATACAGTAGTTTTTTTGTTGGTTGTTTGTTTGCTGATGTGTTGGTATTATGCAGTATGCTCTCAAATATTTTGTTTTCACCTGTTTTGTGTTTCTATTTGTTATTTTATTTTTGCAAAGTAACACAGGATTTGGAATAAAGCACTATAATTTTCTTCCTATAACTATTATTGTATCCCACTGTTCAATAATTACAGTGCAAATTTACAGCATTAATGCAATAACAATAAATTGCTAAACCTTTAAACAATTTAAACATGCAGTATGTGAGCACTCAGCTACTTTAAACATATGGCCAAACAAAACAAGTTAAATTTGACTGCCATAAACAAAATATGATAATATAAAGTTTTTACAATTGAGATATAGTCAGTGGTTATTGGAGCAGAGAAGAATTAAAACTTCAGTTAACTGCAATCCTGGAAAAAGAAAATCACCTCTTGAGTTCAATAGCTGGTTACAAAGCCAGGCACACACATCCCTAATGACCGAGGTTAACTGGCCTCCCACCCGTCCTGGCTTGTGTATTTGCTTTAATGAGTGTAAAGTGAGATGTCAAAGTGCAAGTTATTATATTATTTATTAAATGATCAGCATTAGGTAAAAAAAACTAAATTCTAAAAATATTACTATAGAAAGCCAAAGATAAGAATATGAAACTGGAATAACAAGGAAGCCTCTCTTCTATCATGGACTCTGCAGTCCACCTTTAAATTTTTAATATCCATTGTTTAAATATATACTTCATCCATATGGAATACCAAGCTACAAAGAAGCTTTTTTTTAAATAACATTAATTAATTTAACATTATATCAGATAAACTGAAAACTGAATCCTTTAAAGTTGTGGTGCCAAACAGCATTGTGTACACTAGATTGTAGAAAAAAACTTCTTTATTTTAAGATTACATTTACTTTGAACTGATGCAATATTAAAAAGTTTCAAATACATAAACCAAATATTCCTAGTATACTGTGAGGTAGGCTCCAAATGACTTTGCATATCTCAGTTCTGCAGGTATTGATTCCAAGATAAAATCTGTGCAGACTGAGGTTCAACAGTCAGAGAAAGGCAGACAGGCGTGGCACTGACACCTCAGCTTTTCTTCTTGACTAAGTTGCCCTCTTAGGAGGTGTGACCTCTGACAGCGGGCAAAGATCAACTGAGGGGCTGGTGACGGAAAACATCAACTCCACAAGAGAAAAAAAGAAAAGTAAAAAACAGCTGTGCCCGCAAATGAGGCCAGGTCAAGGTGCAATAGGTGCAAGAAACTTCACAGGGCTGAAGAATGACAATTCCCCTACTACACTATGTGTAGATTAAAACCTTTCCCTAAAACCATCTCCGAAACAACCTATCTATTTAACAATCCTCCATCCATTCATTTTTCAAAACTGTTTTTTTCCCTTACTTGGTCACACAGAGCTGCAAAGTATTCTGCCAGCAGCAGGCACAAGGCAGGAAGCAACCATACACAGGATGCCAGTCCATCACAGGATGCACACCCAAGTTAATTTATTCCGTGTTGACTTTGAGACACCTCAGTCTTTGCAAACTGGAAGGAAATTAAATTATCCGGAGAAAACCCACATAATCAAGGGAGCAAAATGTAAGCTTCATACACATGGGTTCCTGAAGTTATGAAGCTCATCATGATGCTAATCATTGTGTCACTGTGCTTTACCTAACTTGGATATCATTTTTTTAAAATTCTGTGTTAACTACTTAAAGTCTGAGATCAAGTACTATATTTGAGGCAAGCATCACGGGGAATGCTGTTTCACAGACATTTAATAAAAAGATCACTTTTTAAGTGTTCTGAATTATCGGTATCTTGTATTATGAAATGAGTGATATGAAATAAAGGGCAACTTGAATCTGTTGGTGATATAGATAAACATATGGAAAATATAATTAAGTCATATTGTGTCTGAATTAAATCAATACAATGCAGTGGTTAGTGCTTGTGGCCTACTAATGCCGAGGGTAGTGGTCTAATTTGTGGCAAGTTACTGTTTGTGTGGAGATGAACATTCTCCTCATTTTGATATACATTTTTTTCTGAACATGAAAGTTTCCTTTCTTATCCCAAAGGTATGAATGTTAGAGTGATTATTTAAGAAAGTACATTTACTGGTACTAAACGAACATCTATGAGACTAGGTGGATTGGTGCTCCAATAAGACAGATTCTAGCTCTGTGTCCTAGAAATTAATTTTACTTAAATTAAAATTCTTTATATAAATCTAATATATTGATCTAATATTAATTAAATCACATATTCTAAGAGGATTTCTTTTGACTATGATTAATTTTGCTTCATAAAAGTGTATAGTGCACATAATTATTCTGATTTACTTTTGCTTAGTGCTGCTTATTGCCCTTCTACAAGCAGAGACCTGGAATTGAGGCTCAAATATCAAAAGAACCAGCATGTCACATTAAGTGAAGTCAGTCTGTTTTTCCTCTCATCTAGGTAGGCATTTATTTTTTTGTTTTTCTAAAGTCCTAATTTACAAGAGTGGGTTCTTTTTTTTCAAAACTACTTAATCAAAAATAAATAAATAATAATAACTATAATAATAATAGTGAAATAGTTGTACTCTTTGGAG
The DNA here is from genome assembly GCF_016835505.1 of Polypterus senegalus. Lineage (NCBI taxonomy): Eukaryota > Metazoa > Chordata > Cladistia > Polypteriformes > Polypteridae > Polypterus > Polypterus senegalus. Next base: position 269,480,445 of record NC_053154.1, read on the forward strand.
AAATTGTAATGTCTGGTTTCTGTGTTTTTCTTTTAGGGAAAATATGAATATAATTGGCTGAGGTGTTCTATTAAGATGGTGACCTTTTTCTTTATACATTGTGATGACTGATGCCCAGTTTTCTTATGTGACATTTGCAATTTTTACCTCAAAGATGACTATGGCAAGTTTTTGTTGTGAATGTATTACAACATTTTGTACATGACATTTGCCTGTACTTAAATTACGTAATATGTATTCTCATCTCCCTGATTTAATATAACATTAGTTTTGCTCAAGAAATGAAATAAAAAACATACACAATATATTATACAAAGCATATGCATGTCACTAGTATTCAATTGGCATCTGTGAGACAGCACATAACAGGCTGCTCCAACACCCCAGCATTTGCTCAATCCCTTCTTCAGCCCCAGGCCCCCCAGAGAGTCGCTCTTGACCACCTGCCTCCATTCCTCATAACATTGGCTCTCCCATTCCTGCCTCTCACTCTCTTCTTGCTTTAATTTCTATTTGCTCCTTCTTGACCTTCTGTTCTTCTCTCTTTTCTCATTCTCTCAATCTTGTCTCTTTTTCTTGTTTTTCCTCCCTCTCTGCCATCCAGGCTCCTTTTATGACCTGATCAGGTGCAGATGTGACGCTTCACACACTCCAAGGTGTGAATGAGACACCTGACTAATCCCCTCACATTTGCACATGAATTAGCGATCAGCCAAGCACCGCAATCAACCCCAGAGTGGCACCATCTTGAGTACACATGCACCCGTTCTGAGACTGCACACTCTCAGGCCACAATTATTTTTATTTCAAAACCTGCACAACGCCATAGTCCACTCATCACAACAGAAGAATCTGTACTTTTCATTTAAACAAATGTGAATATACTGCACTCAGTCTGCTCTTTGCTGTAAAATGTACGTCTTGCTTTGTGATTGCAATACAGAAATAACTAGCTTATAAATGAATGTTTTTCAAGTTTAATTTTGATAGATGACTCATCCACAACAACTAGATGCATATTATTGTGGCATTGTGAATCGTGCATAATTTAGGATGAGGATCTTGTCATAGGTAGCCATCATTTCTTTTTGTACGCAATGGTGAACTGATTTGTCAAATACTTTTATTTTAGCTAGATTTATTTTGAAACTTTTAAATAACAAGAAGAGTTCACAGTCTGTTTAAGTGAGAAAAATGCATGAAAAAAATAACAAAGGGCAACTCAAGACTCATATATAAGCTATATTAATACTAAAAACAGGACCATGAGAAGATAGATAGATAGATAGATAGATAGATAGATAGATAGATAGATAGATAGATAGATAGATAGATAGATAGATAGATAGATAGATAGATAGATAATATGACAAGAATGGGGCCTCTGGTGTAGACTGTGTACCCATAAAAATATTAGCACAGCCCAGATAAGGGTTAGGAAAGGTATTGTAACAAATAACATTAAAAAATAAAAAGGAAGGTGAAAGTATGGAGTACACAATACAAATGGAAAACAAAACAAAAAAGGCTATGCTTCTCTGGGCCTTTCCATACTGGTCCAGGCTATTTATCTGATTTGATCACTAAAGCACTCCTTTTTACCTCCCACATTTCTACTTCCTTCTCACCAGGCAAGCCTGTGACTTTGCTCCTCTCCTAAATCCAACCTTATTTAAATTAAGAGGTGAAGATTCTTATGAACTTAGTCTTAGGAGAACTTCAGACTGCCTGTAAACACTGTAGAGTCATGGCTACTGCCGCAAAGACTACATCAAATATAAATACTAACAACCTCTGCGGAAGAAGAAGAAAAAGGTGAAAAAAATCCTGCTCCCTAGCAGAGTGGGATTTGTTGCTGCAGTAAACTGCATCTCCAGCCAAAAACTTCTTGGCATGACATCCTGATTATATAATGATATTCTTTCTGGGATGTGTATGATATGATAGATAGATAGATAGATAGATAGATAGATAGATAGATAGATAGATAGATAGATAGATAGATAGATAGATAGATAGATAGATAGATAGATAGATATCAAGCTATAGTTTAAACCATAGCTATCTTTGATTTGTTAACCTCCTTTGTTTAAAATCCATCCAATGTACAGTACTTCAGATCCTCCTGGTGTCTACCATTGTTCCATTCCTTGCATTTGCTGTGTTTTCTTTTTCACTTCACTGCTCAATTTTTAATATCATAGTGTGATCTTGTTCAATCAATCAATCAATCAACATTTATTTATATAGCACATATTCATACAAAAAAATGTAGCTCAAAGTGCTTTACAAAATGAATAGAGAAATAGAAGACACAATAAAAGATAAACATAAGTCAACATTAATTAACATAGAATAAGAGTAAGGTCCGATGGCCAGGGTGGACAGAAAAACAAAAAACTCCAAAGGCTGGAGAAAAAAATAAAATCTGTAGGGGTTCCAGACCAAGAGACCGCCCAGTCCCCTCTTGTTAGCCATGTTAAGTTCCTTGTATTGATTTGCATTGTTAATAGTGCTATAAAATAAAGTATGATCTATTGATTTATAGATAATAATTAACAGCTGGGCTTCATTTTTGCTTTTGTATAGAAAGCTCATGTTTTCTGTCTGTTTTTAGATTATTCTCTCCACATAAAAAATGTTGTAAGAAAATGATTTCTAGGTTTACTTTATACTGTATATTTTTAACATGTACAGTATTGTTCTTGATAACAAAGCATTTTTAATTTTCTTTTATGACTATCATTATTTTTTGCCAGACTTTGTATTTATTTTAGCTCTTTAGGTCAAAGTTTAATATGTAGTCTTTTTGGAGAAATTTGTACTTTTCAATGAAACTTCCTTTGCCATTAGCCATCTACTGTGTCGAGAGATCCTTTGGACTCAAGTCTGTTTTTCTAACATTTTCATTGTTTTTTCTTGTTCCTACACCAACAAATATTGTCACATTTGTGGCGCTCAATCTGAGTTTTGTACAGAGGAAAGGTCAGGTATAAACCTGAAATATCAGCACTGAGGGTGGCAATGTAGTCTAGAGTGTCTGTTCACAGGCAGGGTTGCCTGACTTCTGACTTTGTCGCTTCCTAAGCCGATCCATCCCTCAGGCATGTTAGAGAGTATTTGCTTTGACTGTTTAATCAGGTCAAGACTCATATTTCCATGGTAACCTACAAATAAGTGTGAGACGAGGTTTTTGTTATCACTGCTTATTAAGACACCCAGATATTTAACTACGTTTTCTCAGTTACTCTTTCCTCAGGCAGGCATTTTTGAGCAGCACCTTATAAAAATTACTTATTGAAATGTGCATGAGCATGAGATATTTGGTGCAAGTCTGAATGGGTTTAGTCAGTCGAGTCATCTTTTAACTTTAACTTTTTCCTCATGAGGTTTACGGAAAGTCAATATCTCATTCAGAAATTCTAAATCCTAACCTCAAAACCTAACATCTTTTTAAGGGTATATGTTAACTGTAACCACAAATTATTGTCAACAAATTGGATGATGAGCCTATGTCTGAGTAAGGAAACCTAAATTTTGGAAGAAACCATTCCAATTTAATTGGAAGACTGAAAATTCATAAAGAGGATGTCACACCCCTGAATAATACACCATAAGAGGGCAACACTCCCTGTAATAAATCAGCACCATCATTCACAAACACAGTAACATTTATGTTTTTTTCCATAACAAAGAAGTAGTGGTGGTAGTATTGTCAATATACAGTAAAATTCTTACAGACTGCCCATTGTCCATTTATCATATTTTGAATTTTGAATGCCCTTCCTTATCTGAAGACTACAGCATACAAAGCTGGTTAGGAAGCACACAGGCTCATTTTTTATCTGGATCATCTGAACTGGCATGTACTTTAAAAGGCTTTGGGTACCTAGCTGAACCCCAATAAGGGATTTATTACACACTCCATAAAAGAAGCCACCCTGGCTACTTTGTGTAAAGTGAGGCAGTAGTGTCGCTTTTACATGCTATGGGAAATTTCATAGTTATCACTTGTGATATCTCACCCTCCCAATCACCGGTGTTTCTGCTCATTGTTTTGAGTGGAATGTGCAGTTGCTGTTGATTTGTGACATAGTCAGTACTGAAAACAGTCAAAGATCTATTTTTCATAAAAATAAGAAGCAAACTAGATGCATCAAGTGTGTATTGGCACCGTTCTAAATACAACTAGCGCTTTTCACAAAATTCATTATTGACGCATCAACTGATAAATCTATTTCCTGTTAGCCAGCAATAGTATATGTTTATTCCATTTCTCTATTTTCACTTCCAATAGATGATTTTTGCTATATTCAAAGTATTATTGTAAAGCACTACAAGACAAAAGCATCAAAACTGGACAGAAGCATAACAATCTGTGGATAAATTCCTTTATAGTTACCAAGGTAAGTTTGTTAACTTTCTTATACCAGAATGAAAATAGCTTCAGCTCACTTGTGTATTTAGATTTAAGGTTAGCTTACTCCACTTTGGACAGATGTTAGTATATTGTAATATAAATTTAACAAGGTAAATTAGCTGTAATCTTATAAAATAAGCATATTTGATCTATGCTTATCCAGCAACCATTTATTTTTGCATTGTATTCAAAAGTTTTTACATTTATTTTTGTATGTGTATTATATAATTTCAGGCCAAGGTAATTGTGTGCATATTGCATTTAAATTTATGTTGCATATTGTTACCCATTAAAATAATTTAACCACACTGAAGTTATGTTAAATTGTGTATACTGACTAGGAGAAGAAGTGGTGGCATATTTGTATTTGATCAAAAAGGTGCTTGTGCTGTTTTCAGGAGTGGACTGGGTCTCAAAACCAGCCTGGGCATCCTTCGAGTGAGGTTACAAGGTCAACCCAGTCGGCCCATTATTCATTGTAATTTTCTTAAAATTTGCAGTGAGTACACGGCTTGCTACTTGCAATGAGCCTATGATATGAACTCTGTCTAAACTGTTGCCAAACCTAATCCGTACACTGTTGTTTAGACACAACTTTTGACAACATGCTTAGAAATAAAATTTAATGAAAAATCAAAATTTAGTAACACGGCTGACACGTTATTAGAGTACATGTTCCAATAACTTAACGATAAACTATACATTTTCTGTCCTAATATGAAAAATTCCTAGTCTGTCCTTTATAACTTTATTTGATCATACTAATAATCGCAAGCTGAAAACCACTAATTATCGCTCATGCTGACAACCAGAGAACAACAAAATACATAATACATAATCTAAACTAATTATTAGTACCAAAGAATTTAAATACTAGATATGAGATAAAATAAATTGCAATAATGTATATGCTAACCGAAATGTAACAGTATCTAAACAGAAATCAGCAAAAGGCAATTTTGACCAAAATTTTCGCTGCAACGTTGTGTACTGACAACTAAAACAACTTGATGAAATAATACGGTATATTATGTAGGACTATACAAATTGTAGTACCGGACAGATAATGTTTAGTAGTTTTGAAAATTAATTTTAATGTTAAACAGTAACCAGTACATAAAATTTATTTCATGAAACGGCCGGCCCATGACCAGACCAGAGTCCGCAGCCCAAATTCATTCAGACTCTCACAATTTCACTCCGAGATGAGCATTTGCCCTTTCAAAACAGCTCCTGTCTCAATTTAACACCAAAGTTATAACAGCATCAATCTTAAGGCAGTGCATAAACTGTACAAATGTACAAATGGCATATAAAAATGTGCTCCTTTATATTTTTTGATAGCTTTTTTATTCACTTTAATTCATCAGTGGGACTCAAACTAGGGTGCTTTTGTTTAGAATCTGAACACAGAGGATCACTACAGAAGCTCTTCCTTCATGATTCTGCCATTGTTTAGGATAACCGGAAGAGAGCTTACTCGTCGACAATACTTTTTGGAAGAAAATATAGTGTGGAAAGGACTAATTCGAATAAAAAAAATCTGTTTCTGTCTGAATTATTAGTCTTTTTTTTCTATTTAAATATGTGAGAGGTCAAATTTATATCATAACTTGACTAACTGGGTTAGCATTGTTTGCTATGGGTTGTTCCACCAGGTATTAACAGTAAGGCTAAAGTAATTAAAGTGAAATTTCTAGCTTGAAAGCATTTCCCATCTCTCCCTTAGCATATGAACAAAGTATTCTGCCAACTGCAGCAGCACCTTATGATGTGTCTGCCTTCTAAGGTCCCTCACTGGCATGCCATGCTGGATGAAGCTCTGATACAAACGGAGTGTAGCGTGTGTGGTTCAGTATTTGTAAAGCTCTGTAATTGCAAGTAAAATACAAGCATATATGATAAAAACTCAGAAGTTCATTTTAAGACAAATCTCAGAAAGTAATAAGGATAAGTTTTTTATTTTTCTTTCAGCTTCATACCAAGAATGATTGATATTTCTGAAATGTCTACTAATAGAAATGTAAGCCACATGTTCTCAAGACTAAGGCTTGATGCTTGTCTTCTGGTCTACTAAGCCCACACTTGTGAGTTGTGAAAAAATTTGTGAGGTAAGAAATTTTACAGCTCATTTAAAGAAAAAATATTGTAAATGTATTGCAGGTGCATAGAAAGAAAAAATGTACAGCATTCTAAATGATTTTTCTTACAGTGTATTTTATTTCTGTCAGCTGCAGGCATTTCATTTTCACTGTGTTATTGCAGAAAAGTGAAATTATAAAACATATGACTAATGCTTTAGAGTGGAAAATTACACATTTCAAAAGAAACATAAGTTTTGAAAATAAAAAGTACTTTATCACTCTGTGCCAAACAATTAAGCAGAAGAACTGAAACAACATAAAAAGCCCAGTGTAACAACCATGAACGATAAGACCAAATAGAAATACACAGAAGTGCATGGGATAAGAGTTTTCACGTAGGGAAAAATTTATAGTTTTTAGTCTGTAAGTTACAAAATGCACAGTCAATATTATTGTTCAACATGTGGTGCAAATCCAGAAGGAGTGTTCAATCTGCAACCTTGTGGTGTAATGTAATGTAATGCTTTATACACTACAACATGCTGCTTTTCCTGGTGGTCACTATAAAGTGACCCTTTTGTATGCCCTGTTATGGACTGGCATTCAGTTCAGGGTTGGTTCCTATTTGTGAGTCTTCAGCTCCCTGGGATCCTTTAGTGGGAAAATTGGATTCGGAAAATGCAAGTAAAATATTAGTTGTAATAAATAATTGTGCAAAGCCATGGTACTACATATTTTTTCAAAGTATTAAACAACTAATCTGAATGACTACAGTTTTATTAAATGCTAAATGATGAATAAGATATGTTTAGTAAGTGATTATGACTCAAAGTATGAGATTAATGCTAGTGATATAACTTTTATCAATGGCACCTTGGCACAGAAAATACCAATCTCTATTTAGAGTTCCATTTCTTCTCTCAAGGGGTTTCCTGGATAATTTAGTTTCATATCTGAATGTTTATGTTATTTTTCTCAGTGTTCCTAAACTTATCTGCACTTCTGTCAGCAAACATTCATTCAATTTTATGAGCTCAGTCTTTTAAATTCCCTCCTTGGGTCTGTCCGTGATATCCCATCTGTTTTAGCATTGATTCCAAACTCATGTAGGTATGTGCACACATTTGCAGAGGAGGACAGGGCTGCTGACTGGGGGACCTGAGTTCAGTTTCCAGATGGATTACTGTTTGTGTAGAGCTGTCTTGTGTCTCAATGGCTTTTCTTCTGGTTTCCTCTCACATCCCAGGGATGTTCAAGTTCAAATAACTTCAGTGTGAACGCGTGAGAATGTGTGCTGTAGTAGAATGGTGTGATAGGAGCAAGGTATGACTAATATTAAGCAAATATGGCAATTTATTTGCAAAATTAACACATAAGAGTGATAAACACATGATCAGATCAAGTGGAAACAATGAGCAGAAATAAAAACAGCAAAGCTGCAGCCTGTCAGGATATACCTTGATGGCCCTTGTGCACAGTCTATTAGAGAAAGTGGCTTTGTAGACTGTGTTAAGTTTTTTAGCTGATTCCTCTTTGTCATTTTCTGTGAGTTTTAAATATCTCTTCAAAACATTTAATTTGTATTATTAAGACCGCCATCAATTTGACCAACATTGGTGAGATGTGGTGATTCAGTGTTTGGGGGCACCTGACATCATCCCTGCTGCACTTTGTAAACCAGCATTGCAATATTTCTACAAGCTGAATATTGTGCATAATATTACAAAAGGTTTATGTTGTTTGCAGTGGCAAATTATTACATTAAATTGTTAATGGATCTTGCGACAAACTGGTGCCCTATCCAGGGATTGTTCCTGCCTTGTGTTTGATGCTTGCTGGGACAGCTTCTGTGCAGTGGGTTTGGAAAATGGATGGATGTTATTCAAGTGCTGACTGTGACTTTCTTTTAAGACTTTGAGTTCGGTTAGTAATTTTTTCTTTAACTTATTTTCTGGCTTTGATCTTGCATGTTCCTGATTTATGGTCAATCTCCCAGTCCTTTTCCGGTTTGCATTCATGGCTGTTTTTTTCATGGCATAACATGTACTTCTCCCCTCTTAGTACATTTTCTTTCTAAACCCTGGCCTCTTTATCCCACCAATTGAGTTTTCACCCCAAACCCCAGTCAAAAAGTGCTCTTGGGATAGCCAGGGATAGGCAAGAGTTCAGAAACAATGAAGAAAAATAAATTAGTAAGCTTAATTTTTAAGAGCATGTGAAAATCATAGTCAAAATATTAGCAAAATTCCAGAGATGAACTGATCAATAATGTGCCTTTCCAAGCTAAACATGAAATGTCAACCAAGTTTGTTTGTAGATTTGAATCCCAGGACTAGAGCAGCAAACATGCTGCATGGCTGCCTTAAATAGTTGATCAATGATGACTTTATGGGTCTGTGAAGGGCTGCTAAACAGAGCCAACACTAATTGGAAAGTTTTCTATTTGTAGTTGTTTAGAGACAGAGAAAATAAAGTAAATAGTTAAATGTGCACTTAATTGATTAAAACATGGTGGGCCGGTTGCTCTCCATTGAGAGACGGCGCCATATTGATATGAGGATTCATTTAATCTGGGGTTCATTACAGTGTGCGAGAGCTTTTTAGGCCACATGTCTCCACACAGGAAAAACGACCTCTGTGCCAGCATTTGTTAGCCACATTGGGAGTGGAGTGGAGAAGAGAGCGGGATTGGTTATTGGAAGAAAATGGGCACCAGGCTGAGTTTAGTAAGTCACCAGAGAGGACTGGTGAAACTTGCAAAAATGCATATGTGAATTTCCCCTTGGGATTAATAAAGTATCTATCTATCTATCTATCTATCTATCTATCTATCTATCTATCTATCTATCTATCTATCTATCTATCTATCTATCTATCTATCTATCTATCTATCTATCTATCTATCTATGCATGCAAGACTATGCTGCTAGATATAGTGTTTTTCTACACATTATGCAGCACACATCATGGTATTAGTTGTTAAAAATAATGATACATTTTTTATATAGCTACAGTAACTGTTGCAGATACTTGTTGAGTTGTTGTTGGGGATATAAAAGCCTAAAGTAGAGACTAAAGGTCACCTTCTGTTCTTTGACATACAGTACATGGTAAGAGAAACAACAAGAATGTGATGTGGATAAACCTCCAATTTAAGGATAAGTGGAGGTGTTAAGAAGAGGTGGTAACTTGTTTATTATTCTCCTTATTTACTAATTTTTGAAATACTTTCCTGGATTATTAAAATCTATTATTAGGAAGAAAAATACCATTTACTTTTTCTTTTTTTCTTTTTGATAGATAGATAGATAGATAGATAGATAGATAGATAGATAGATAGATAGATAGATAGATAGATAGATACTTTATTAATCCCAAGGGGAAATTCATATATATATCATATATCATATCATCCTGCATAGCATTACATGCAGGTGTATACTGTATATGTAAATAGTTATTCATTTTTCATTTCTTAATTGTCTAATTGCTTGACTATTTTTGAAAAAAAATTGCATGTGATTTTTGAGCATGGCACTTGTTGCAATGAAGAACGTCCGTTTTGCAGCACTATTTTTCTTGTCCATGTCTCTCACTCATCTACTGGTTAACTCTGTGATACACTACATGATGCCCAGCTTTTTGACTGAATAAATCACTATTGTCTTCTTTTATTATATTTTTGATGTATTTTCCCTGGGTTGCTATGTAATTAAATGGTATTTGCTACAAGGTGCCCCAAGTTTATCTTGTCTTATTCTCTTATATTGCATTTTAATTGAAATTGGAAATATCACCATGCTATCAGATTTAAAAAGAGAACTAAAAACTTAGTTTGAGGTTGACTACATGGAAACTATTATAAAGACACAGGGGTACAACAATTTTCTCAATTTATAAAATAATGTTCAGTTTTGCTTAAAGTTTGCCACTACAAAATCTTGCTTCCAAATGCAGGTGGCATAGTCGAAGATGTGTGTTTAACAAGTTCCCTCTTCACTTCTAGTAACTAAATCCATTAAGTAGTTGGATTTTATATAGAGAGAGATCATACAGACTCCAGATATTAATTAAAAATAATATTGCTTGATCACAACAACAAAACAAATAAAAAATAATAAGATTCTGGGTAATGCCTGAATGCCCCAGCTACATCACTTTTTTCTCTCTCTTAGTGTAGTAGGGTACCTGGAACACAAATAGACCATGCTGCCCTCTAGCCATCTTTGTGTTTCTACAATGAAGTAGGCGGAACATCATCAGATGCCATTGTGAGTGTGTCTCTCCTCTGGAGGTTTACTGAAACATTTACTTCTGAACCTTAACTCTGACATACATATGTTAGATGGGCATCTCATCAGAGCAAATTTCAGAAAACTATGATTGGATTAATATGTATGTGTTTGTTTATGTGTACTTTTCACAGTATGTTTATGCTTTATTGCAGTGTTTTATTAAGTGTTTTGGTATTTAGTCAGATGTTTGAAATGTGTACACCTCTCTGATCTAATCAGTAGCAGGTGTGTTGTTTAAAAACATAATATTTTCAAAAATGATCTTGGGCCTTGGGTGCCATGCAGGGTTTTCTCTGTGTTTTTGTTTCAAAATAGTGAGTCTAAGCTGTGTTTGAGTAGTCATTGGGATTCAGTTCAAAGGGTCTACAGTAGGTAAGTGATGAGTCATTAGTAAGTGAGTCATTCTTAATCAAAGATGTGAAAGGGTGGAAGATTCCTGATTTAGAAGCAGCTAATCATCCACGCACATGTTTCAATCTGCCACATAAGTAATACGATATGTAGCAATGGTCATTGGGAAAATTATTTTCATTGTTTGTTTGCACCTGTTTTTTCTTTTGTTTAAATGTGCATAAGTCTAGTCATCAGGTTGCATCTCAGTCTAAAGGAGCAAACCTTTTGATGCCTGCAATTCGAATAATGATGGGAGAGGACAAATAGTAAACACACATTGGCAGAATAGGAACAAGTGTAGGTGTTAAATAAAGTGGTGGTAATAAAGAAAAAGCACCTTTTTTGAGGAAAAGAAGTGTTACGACTTTAAATGGGTATAGAAAATACAGCCTTCTTTCTTACAACTACAGTAAAGCGAAGTCTTCCAGGATGTTTGATAACGGGAGAATACTCGTATGCCTAAGTAAACCCTAGGGCAAAGTGTTTCTCAATTCTTTATTAACTGTATAAGTTCTGTATTATCCATCTACTTAGTCTACTTTACTTTTTCATACAATTGCTTTTTCAAACATTTTGGTTAGCTGTCAACTTATTGGACTTCTTTCTTAAACATTTTCCATCATTTCTTTCAGGATTGATTGTTTATTTTATTGTGTATTGTACTTTTGTGGTCTTTATGTATGTGATAGGTATTGGGGAGGGTATTGCTTGAGTGCTATTGGTTATAAAATGGTAATTAATTTTCATTGAATTCAAATATATTCTGTAGATCTAACTTTTTTGTATACATTAGTGTATGTGTAATATGGTCTGTACTGTGTGAGTTCACTAGGGAAGTAGTCTTAGTCATCCGTTCTCTCACAGCGGTGTCAAAATGAATTCAATTCATTTTTAAGCACACTTCTGAAATCAATTTTATAAATGTAAGGATGCTCCTTTTTGCTCAGTGTTGTTGCAATTTGTTATTTAACAAATTAAGAAAATGGTTGGATTTTAGTATGAAGACGTTTTACTTTGGCACAGGGAGCCTCAGAGCGACAAAGTCCTGACTTTGAATCCAAACCCAGTCACTGTTTGTGCAGAGTCGATAAGTTTTCTGTTCATCTCCATGGGCTTTTTCTATACACCATAAAGATGAACACTTCTGGCTAGTTGTTGATGTTATGTTGGCCTTTGTGCAAAAGAGAATATTCAGGATTGGCTCTTGCCTTTACTATTTACTTTGCGGAAAAGCTCAAGCCCCCCATAACCCTCTATTATACTGAGCAGGATTAGGCAATACATTAATAAATAACCTGATTTTAAGCTGATGATGAAAATAACATATAAGCTGTTTTACTTAGCCTTTTGTTATAATTCATCCATCAATTCATTGACTGAACCCATTTAATCCAGTTTTAGAGTCCTGAGCGGCTTGAGCCAATGGCAGCAATCTTAAAAGCATGCAAGAAACAACCCTGAATGGGTTCCAGTTTCAAACATAAACGCTCAGTTATACTGAGTGAATCTGACACACGCGTCTTTAGGATCCAAGAAGAAACAGATGTATAGTACACACACCAAATCCACACAGAATGTACACACAAAGAATAACTGAGTGGGAAAGAATCCAGGACCTTGTAGTTTTGAGACAGTAGTGCCAGTGCCCATGCCATTTTGCAGCCCTTTTTATATACAGTCAGAAATGAGTGCATCAGGTATCTACAGTGTTAACAACTGCACAGTATATATTGTTATGGTAATATAAAGTAAAACAAGAAAATCAAATCACCTGAAAAAATATATATGCAAGCTTTACTTAAAACGTAAGGTCTTTCTCAACTCAAAGCTTGTTTAAATCCAAAATCGAGGGCTGCGGTGGATAATCTTATTTTAATTTTTTTTCATTTTTATTATTATTTAATTTAATATTGTTTCTTTGTATCAGTATACTGCTGCTGGATTATGTGAATTTCCCCTTGGGATTAATAAAGTATCTATCTATCTATCTATCTATCTATCTATCTATCTATAGGCTCATTTTCACATAAATATAGTCATGCAACATCAAAATGATAACAAGCTCATATTCCACCATTAAGTAGACAGACACACTATAAATATTGCATGGGAACAAGGCTATTATTGTGAGTTCATAGATTAGACAAATGGACTGATGAGTGAATCTGAGGCATGGCATCTGACATTCACTTTATGTAAAATGAAAGCAGTTAAAAATGAAAAAAGAAACATGCATTTTTTTTAAATAATACTTTTCTGCATTTCCAAATTATGAAATATATTAGAAAATATATTAAGATAAAAATTGGATATATCAGAAGCACTGAATGCAAAAGTGATTACATACTTTTTGTTAGTGCTGGTAATAGAAGACTAAAAAATGATTGTCTCTATCTAGACACAAAAATGAAGATTAGCTTTAAATCCTGCATGTAATGTGTCCAATGCTAACACTAAATCCTTTACTCCATATATTGGTCTTTCCATAAAAAATGATGCATTCAGAAAATTAAATAGTAACTGCTAGTAGATAACCAGTTCAAAAACATCTACTATCTACTATGTAGTATACGGTAGTCAAATGGAAATAAATATAGAAGAAATTGAGCATAGCGGCTTGACATTTTTAAACATGATATAATAATAAATAAAGAAATAAATACATAAACAATATTTTAAAACAAATCTGTTCTGCGTTTCTGCGGGTTCCTTTTGGTTCCTTACATAGCAACCACAGAACCAATTCAGGGGTTTAGGTTGGTTAACAAATTAGACTTCCAATCTGTATACATCTGCCTCAAATTTGGGGTCTCATCTAAGATGATTTTGTAACTCACCACCAGGGCACTTTGTAAATTGTGAAACACCAGTGATCATCTGACAGTCTTAAATGTGCCCAAAAAATGTTGAGAAACGTGTGGTTTTTCAAGCAAAACCTGTTATAGATTACAATGACAGAAGGGTGATAAAGTTTAAGTAATACAAATAGATAAAAATAATTAAATTTGATACAGTAGTCTACACTGTTGTAATCATACCATGTGACTGCTGGATTTCTATGATCCACATATCTATGACTCCTTTTGAATGACTGCACTGCAACACTTTTTTGTGGCATTTGATCACAAGAGAGCGCTCCTTTAGGCAGGCAGGACACAGTAAAAGTCATCTTTAGATTTCTAAATTTCATCTTTAGATTAAGAGTTTGGTTTCTTAACCATTTCTGACCTGAAATGACTATAATAGAGTAGGAGTCATCTTCTTGAGTGTAACAATGGGACAATTTTTTTTCTAGCAATCATTTTTTGAATAATTTTATTTGTTGCGCAATGCTGAAGATTTAGCAACTGGAAAATTCTTTGCTATTGTCTTTTTAATTATTTCTTTTAGAGTTTCTAGAAACTCCTATCCTGCATGAAAATACGTAAGAACTGCAGAGCTGTATTAGCAGAAGATGAAAACTATAAAAGATGTGCAACCTGTACCACTAAGGCTGGTATAGGAGCATGTGACTTTTGGCAATCATTGTTTTGCTTAGTGTAATTACACATATATACATTGTAGAAATGACAGAAGAAACAGATAAAGAGTTGAGGCACCATAGTGATCCCTGTATAATTGGCACATAGAAAATAATCACAAGAACTGGCTCAAAGATGGTGATGGAGCTGTTTTTCAATCTGGAAGAAAGGAAGAGATGGATTCAGGCGATAAAGAACCAGAAAGTGATGTCATTATGGACACGACTGTCAATCGGTGCTTCTGCAGACAGAGGAAGAGGGAAGAGAAAGGGCTTTAGGCAACAGCGCCAACCCCTGGTTGGGAGTGTAATTACATTTGTATGAAAATTGAAGTTGTCTCCTAAGCGCACATGTGTGACAATCTGTAGCAGTCACCTGGACTATAAAGCAGAGCATGAGAGGACCGATGTGCCTGCCATGTCCGAGGGTGTTGAATATGCTAAATGAAGTAGCCAAACTACCAATAGTAATGGACCAATCATGCAAAAGAGAAGCTGAAAGTGGCAGGCGATAAAAGAAGTGGTTTGACTGGCACTTTGGGTTGTGTTTTGCTGGAAAGCTTGTGGATTGAGTCTGCATTTGTCCAGAAGAGAAATGATGTATGAGTGGCATGTTTCAGGGCTATAACACCAGGTAGACTTTAGTGCCAATAGGACTTCAATAGTGGTGAACGTACGCTGTGTTCTAGGACCACAATGAGTCAAAAATGGCATACATTGTCATACATAAATGGTTATATTTTAAATAAGTTTATTTTTTTCTCTACTACTACCTTTTAGTTCTCCATCCGAGCGGAGTGTTTTTTATTAAGTCATATTACGATCGCTACAATATATATAGTTCAGTTTTATAATGGCCACTTGTATTGCCCCCAGGTTATTTTTTTTTTTTAAGTCGGCTCTTCCTGGCCTGATTTTCAGTCTCCACTTACCTTGAGTGACAGCTAATACAATGGTCCCCAAACACTTAGCTCATCGACCAAGAGGAAATTCTTTCTCAAGGGATGAATTCTGTCATGTATACGGCCACTAGTAAACAAGGCCCGTAGCACAATAAACCTGGGTGTGCTGTACTTGTCAAATGTAAGGAATGCTCGCCTTATAGAAATTATTAGGAAACAATGGCGACAGGCGGCATGCTGACAGCATGAGACAGGAACTAATACAAACACAGGAACCTCTATTTTACTTGGAGACAAAGTTGAGTTTTGAAAGCGTGTTTGTCTGCAACAAAAATCAAAGAATTAAATAAAGATGATTATACCCTCCCAGCAATTAAAAGGCAGCTGTTTGCTATAAACAAACCATATAAGGCAGGGAGCTCCTTGTCAGTGAGTCAGTCATTTTTAATTGTGTTGCAGTTGGACAGGATAGCTGCATGATAATTTGTCTGCATATGCCATAGCCGGGCACAGTCTGTGTAAATATGTGTTTGTGGGCAGAGGAAAAGCTAAATGAATTGTGTCCACTTTGGTCCTTTATCCTTCCTTCAATGATTCCTTTTATGGCATAAATATTAGTAAAATTTGTTGTTCTAATTGTTCAGTACTAACTACTGGTGAGTCAATATATAGCAATTTCATCCCCTATCTGTGTTTATGTGTCATCACCAGAGGGTCCTTTATTACAAATATTTGAAACACTAACATTGTTAATATGAAGCTTCTTTAGGAATTGGAAGGCTGAATTAGTCAATACTTACCTGTCTTTAATAACATCTTCAGCATTTAATGAACATACAAACATATTAAATTGATTCCATTGGAATGGGAGAAACAGTAGGCATCAGACAATTCAGTTTGACAGTATACAATATATCTGTATGTGGCTAATCTGATAGCTTCAAAAAGATATTGAAAAAATGAAATTATCAAAATGGATAGCATTGTGGCTAGCTGTACACCTCTCAGACACTAAGTTCAAAATTCAGCCCAGATATTTTAGGGTTCTTTTCACATCACAAGCTTTGTAAAATAGCTCTATGTGAGGAAATTTGGATGTTTATTTGTTTTGCTTTGTGATGGCCTGGCACCTCCTCATGTCTCCAGGGTGGGTTCCTGCATTAAACCTGATGCTGCTTGATTAGGCTCAATCACACTGCCACTCTAAAACAGAATTAAGTAAAGTTCATGTGGTTGTGCTGCATTTAAGAATTGAGCTTTGTCATTTGATGAATATTTAGAAATAATCAAGCTTACTTACTGATCAGTAGTAAGTAGATGAGAGGATATGATGTTAAAGAGAGAAAACATATGTATAAAATATCAAAACGGAAATAATTATGAATTCAAATATTGCCATTCTTTTTTTCTGAAATACATTTTCTTGGTCAGAGTAACACATCCACACTAAGGTGATTTACAGACAACTGACAATCTGATGAAGTCTAAAGAGAAAATCTGAGATGAAATAAAGAAAAGTCAACATAAATAAACCTCCAATCCAGTATACAATTTGGGTTTCATGCCAACTTGTCTCTAAAGAAGAAAATACAAATGAAAAGTGGAAACATTCCTGTAGGTGATAAAGAGATATTATACATTTCCAAATTTGTCAGAAAAAGAAACCTTTCCTTTCAGGTGTCTTTATACAATGAACACAGAATGATCTTGTATGACTAGACAATTTACAAGAAATCTGTTGTAAATAAATACTTGTGACTTCAGTTCAAATCAGTATAGTAGGAAAACTCAGTCAGTGTCTAAAGGATGGAGATGACCACACATTTGCTTTCCTCAAAAGTACCAAAAACTTCCCATCTCTCACCTCCTATTTTCATCTTACACATTTTCTTCTACTAATGGGGCTTTGCACCAACTCACTTCTAGACACAAAGAATTCTAGGCCTTGAAGCCACTTTAAAACCTTTCAGGTCACTTTTCAGGATATAAGCCCCAATGCAGGGATGGATATATAAAATCCTTCGTCAAACCAAATGATAGGATCCTCTGTACACCCCAGAGACCACGGCACTCATGAGACTTACTTTTTTTAAATTCCAGGTGGCTGTAAAACTTTAAAAGGAAATGTATTGTATAAAATAACTGTTTGTTCTGCACAAAGGTCATATAATAAACATCTATATATAATTTTTTTGTCTTCATTAGGAGAATACAAAAATGATACTTTCAGTCAATACAACCAATTTAACATGCCTACATCAACCAAAACACATCATGTAAATTCACTCCACTAAGAACAATGGTGGTTCAGTTGTATGTTAGCAGTTGGCACAATGGTAGCGCAGCAGTCTTGCAGTAAGGAGATTGTGGATTTGCATATTGGGTCCTCCCTGTGTAAAATATTGTAAAAAGAGGGTTTTTTTCATTTAACAAAAAATTCCACCATGGATCAATAGTAAGAAAAGCGAGCTATCGACAGTGTGTTGGGCTGCCACAGGTGGCCAGGGGGGGCACACACCCCTAGTATATATAAATAAATATATGGTATCTATACTAATAAAACGCAAAGCCCTCACTGACTGACTGACTCACTCACTCACTCACTCATCACTAATTCTCCAACTTCCCGTGTAGGTAGAAGGCTGAAATTTGGCAGGCCCATTCCTTACAGCTTACTTACAAAAGTTAAGCAGGTTTCATTTTGAAATTCTACACGTAACAGTCATAACGGTCAACAACGTCCGCCATATTGAACTTTCTTATTCATGGCCCCATCTTCACGAAATTTGGTAGGTGGCTTCCCTGCGCTAACCCAAAACCAATGTACATACTTATTTCGGTGGTATGATGCCACTTTCAGCCGCCATATTGAACTTTTAACGGAAACTGATGTACGTACTTATTTCGTTGGTATGACACCACTGTCGGCCACCATATTGAACTTTCCAACGTCACTAATTCTCCAACTTCCCGTGTAGATAGAAGGCTGAAATTTCACAGGCTCATTCCTTACAGCTTACTTACAAAAGTTAAGCAGGTTTCATTTCGAAATTCTATGCGTATGTTGAACTTTCTTATTTACGGCCCGATCTTCTCGAAATTTGGTTGGCGGCTTCCCTGCACTAACCGAAACCAATGTACGTACTTATTTCGGTGGTATGATGCCACTGTCGGCCGACATATCGAACTTTTCAACAGTCTTTGTTACTTATGGGCCCATCTTCAAGATATTTGGTACACGGGTTCCCAACGCTAACTGAATCCTACTTACGTACATATATAAGTCCATAGCCTGCAGCTCGGTCACCGTGTGAGGTGGCGTTGGGTCCCCCATCCCAACACCTCCCACGTTGTTGGCTGCCTGCCTATATAAGACCGTCCGTCGCTCCGGTCTCTACATTCCCTTCCTTGCTTCACCACGGGATTCACGTCTCCCTACTGATAACTACAGCCTTTTTGTTTAATCCACGGCTTCTCCGCTGTTTTATTGTTTATGTTTTGTTGTTTATTACAATTAGAATTATTGTATAGGTATTTTAGACTTACTTTACATTGCTCAGGTACCCATTTCCTTTATCATTCCAACACCCATTACCATGTCTATCGAGGTGATCACCATCGATCAAAGAACTGTCACTTACCGAGTGGTTTCCATGCCTGGAGATGGCACCTACCTTTTCCATTCTCTTTGTTACATATTGCACGGCCATATCAGGCTCACTCTTGATATCTGGAGGAACATTGTGTCTTATGTATTGAATGACTGGGACAGGTTCAAGGTGTGGACTGATGACGGTACAGGAGATGATTATACTACACAGGAGCACTATAAGAGTGAAATGCTTAAGCCCTTCACCTATGGTTCTGCATGTGAGTTGATGGATGCCGCTGAATTGTTTGGTTGTCGCTTTCAAGTGTACCGAAATGGCCCAATATTTTACACCTTTCGACAACCGCCAATGCCTCTTAAACACCTTAGATTCACAGGTGACAATTTCAGT
The DNA here is from genome assembly GCF_016835505.1 of Polypterus senegalus. Lineage (NCBI taxonomy): Eukaryota > Metazoa > Chordata > Cladistia > Polypteriformes > Polypteridae > Polypterus > Polypterus senegalus. The sequence goes on from NC_053154.1 coordinate 269,500,060, forward strand.
AGTGGACACTTTGATGTTTATGAATGTTTAAACTCTCAAAAGCTGGATGTGATTTTATCGATGAAACCGGTTGTGTGCTTACAGCGCTTGACAGATGCCGAATGTTACTTCAACACAACAAATCCTGCAAATACTGTCGTAATTGAAACAAACCATGAAACTCAAACCGATTATGACAGCAGCAATCCAAGCTGTGAGATTTGAGACAAGATTACTGTTCACATGGCCAACTGTACGTTGCATGCTCAAGAGTAAGCTCAGCGCACAGCTTGGTCATATTACGACTGGAGGGCCGAACTGACAACATGGTATAGAGATCCTTAACAAATAATTATTGGCATATTTTCCCTCAGTGCGGGTATTTTGCTATAATATATATATATATATATATATATATATATATATATATATATATATATATATATATATATATATATACTGCTCAAAAGAATTAAAGGAACACTTTTTAATCAGAGTATAGCATAAAGTCAATGAAACTTATGGGATATTAATCTGGTCAGTTAAGTAGCAGAGGGGTTGTTAATCAGTTTCAGCTGCTGTGGTGTTAATGAAATTAACAACAGATGCACTAGAGGGGCAACAATGAGATGACCCCCAAAACAGGAATGGTTTAACAGGTGGAGGCCACTGACATTTTCCCTCCTCATCTTTTCTGACTGTTTCTTCACTAGTTTTGCATTTGGCTACAGTCAGTGTCACTACTGGTAGCATGAGGCGATACCTGGACCCTACAGAGGTTGCACAGGTAGTCCAACTTCTCCAGGATGGCACATCAATACGTGTCATTGCCAGAAGGTTTGCTGTGTCTCCCTGCACAGTCTCAAGGGCATGGAGGAGATTCTAGGAGACAAGCAGTTACTCTAGGAGTGCTGGAGAGGACCATAGAGGTCCATAACCCATCAGCAGGACCAGTATCTGCTCCTTTGGGCAAGAATGAACAGGATGAGCACTGCCAGAGCCCTACAAAATGACCTCCAGCAGGCCACTGGTGTGAATGTCTCTGACCAAACAACCAGAAAGACTTCATGAGGGTGACCCAAGGGCCCCATGTCCTCTAATGGGCCCTGAGCTCACTGCCCAGCAGCATGCAGCTCGATTGGCATTCGCCATAGAATACCAGAATTGGCAGATGCACCACTGGTGCCCTGTGCTTTTACAGATGAGAGCAGGTTCACCCTGAGCACGTGACAGAAGTGAAAGGGTCTGGAGAAGCCATGGAGGACATTATGCTGCCCGTAACATCATTCAGCATGAGCAGTTTGGTGGTGGGTTAATGATTGTCTGGGGAGGCATATCCATGGAGGGTCACACAGACCGCTATTGAGCCCATTGAGATCTGATGTGTTTTCAAAGTGTTCCTTTAATTTTTTTGAGCAGTTTATATATATATTTTTATATATATATATATATATTGGATGATTGCATTATTCTTATTGTAACAATATTGTAGTGGTAATAGAATTAAATCAATCTTATAATAATCATAATTTACTTGACTTTTTTTATGTCATCAAAAATTCTACATGTAAAAAGTATTACTACACTACAAAACAAAAATTAATCTGTCAAAAAACCTTAAAAAAGGCTTTGCATTTCCCATCGTTTTACACTACTTTGAATGTATTCTACAATTATATTTTGATTAAAATAGGCTATCTGTTATATTATTATATTTAAGATACGTTCAAAATCAAAAACTAATTTAATTAACTTATCAAAATCAAAGATAAAGTATAAAACAAATATAGCTATGATGTTTAACTTATAATAATAATAATATTTATATAAGTAAAATATTTACGTTTAATTGATTGCAAAAGAATTTCAGTTGGAAGAGACTAATTCGAGATTCGGTCTTCTATGTCTGTTATCATCCACTTGATGTTCGGAACGTTTGCACAATCATTGAAAATTGCTGGAATCAATTTGGGCACAGCCTGTTTCTCACGTGGACAACTTTATGTTCAAGGGTACGAAGTCCTAAGAACATTTATATATTGGCTAAAGATGGAAAAACTAAAAACATTGTATATAATAAGGCACTTCTGTAAACAATACAAGCACATTAGTGAGTCTTCATTGTTTGTTAATTTAACAATTAAAAAAAATACTTTATTTTCCTCCCGGGCTAAATGGCGGGTATTACAGCTAGTCAATTTTTAAAAGAAGTCTGAAGCTAACATTTACTAAGGCTTTAACACTGTAATGTAAAAAAAAGCTAAATGGAACAACGAATAAAGCCTTTTATCATGTGAGCTGTTAGTTGCACTTTGATAATTCACACAATTTATTACATATCATTAATGTTTTTAGCAATGGTAAAGTCTGCAATGTTACTGATTTCTGGAAGAAAAGCAAATTTTTGGCATATCCTTTAAAACAAATGTGGTAATCATGTGTTATCCATTAAAACCAAAGGAACATAGCAATTCATTAGTAACTAAGTTTTGCCACTAACCTGATTTTTTCCACACATGCCAGTTTATTTTTATAGGCACTGTAAAAATAAAAATGCAAATTTGCTCCTTTTCTTAAGCCAAGTCTTCATGCGTGCAGTGGTGCAATCATGAGATCAAATAGCTACCCTGCACTGGACACCTTTAAATAAAGTCACACCTGACAAGGCCTGGTCTTTTGCACTATAAATGCAGTTGGCTGGTTAAGCATCTTAAAGCATGCTGGAAGCATGGTTAACTTCCAGCCATTGTTTTACCAGCAAATCAAAATGGAGTCATATTAAAGTCACCAAATAATCATGCTAAAAAATATCAAAAGTCATGATGAGCTAGAGCAGGTCGGATTCTGTCAGCTGATGATCAAACTAAACAATTGGCAGTTCAAAGCACGTTGTCTGTAGATGGATACAAAACTGACTTAATCACAGGAAGCAAATGGTTATGGTATAAGGAATTTTTTCTGAATTGGTATCCCTTTAGAAATCATTGCTGGAGCTGCTGCTTTTTTAATGATCTTCATAAGAGCAAAAATAGCAAGCCTTGGTTAAGTTTGCAGATGATGCCAGAATTATCCAGATAATCTAGATTTAGTCAAGACATTGCAGATTGCTCTTGACAGAATTCAAATTTGTGTAAAAATGTAATTGAAGAGAAAGTTAAGTATTACAAATAGATAGTAAGAATTAGATTTGAACACATGAGGGTTTGAAACTAAAATGTACACCTTATTATGTTCTGGACATAGTAAATTCGTCACTAGATACTGGGGTCTTCCCAGACTGTCTTAAGACTGCTGTAGTTAAACCCCTACTTAAGAAACATAATCTCGACCCCTCAGCTCTTGAAAATTTTAGACCCATCTCTAACCTGCCTTTCTTAAGTAAAGTTCTGGAGAAGGCAGTCATTATGCAGTTAAATGACCACCTAAATAAACATGCTATTCTTGATAAATTTCAGTCGGGTTTTAGAACAAATCACAGCACAGAAACTGCACTCGTTAAAGTAGTAAATGACTTGCGGGTAAATGCAGACAGAGGCCATTTATCTGTTCTCATCCTCTTAGATCTAAGTGCTGCATTTGACACCATTGATCACAACATTCTTAGAAATCGCCTTAGTCAATGGGTGGGCCTCTCTGGCAGTGTCTTAAATTGGTTTGAATCCTACCTGACAGGGAGAAAATATTTTGTTAGTTGTGGGAATTACAACTCGAAGACACATGATATCCAATATGGTGTTCCACAAGGCTCTATCCTGGGTCCGCTGTTATTCTCAATCTACATGCTTCCGTTAGGTCAGATTATCTCAGGGCACAACGTGAGCTACCACAGCTATGCTGATGACACACAGCTGTACTTATCAATAGCTCCTGATGACCCTGATTCTATTGATTCACTAACAGAATGTCTGACTAGTATCTCAGAATGGATGAACAGTAATTTTCTCAAGTTAAATAAAGAGAAAACTGAAATTTTAGTGATCAGCAATAATGGATACAATGAGGCTATTAGAAATAAACTGGATACATTAGGATTAAAAGTCAAGACGGAGGTAAAAAGCTTAGGCGTTTTTGTTGACTGTAATCTGAATTTTAAATCGCATATTAATCAGATCACTAGGACAGCATTTTTTCACTTAAGAAACATAAGTAAAGTTAGACCTCTTATATCACTGAAAGATGCTGAGAAATTAGTTCACGCGTTTGTTTTCAGTCGACTAGTTTACTGTAACGCATTCCTCTCTGGACTACCCAAAAAAGATATAAATCGTTTGCAACTAGTGCAGAATGCAGCTGCTAGAATCCTAACTAGGAAAAGAAAATCAGAACACATCACACCAGTCTTAGCGTCACTACACTGGTTACCTGTGTCATTCAGAATTGACTTTAAAATTCTGCTTATGGTTTATAAAGCCTTAAATAATCTCGCCCCATCTTATATATCGGAATGTCTGACACCTTATATTCCAAATTGTAACCTCAGATCCTCAAATGAATGTCTCCTTAGAATTCCAAGAACAAAACTTAAAAGAAGTGGTGAGGCGGCCTTCTGCTGTTATGCACCTAAAATCTGGAATAGCCTGCCAATAGGAATTCGCCAGGCTGATACAGTAGAGCACTTTAAAACACTGCTGAAAACACATTACTTTAACATGGCCTTTTTATAACTTCATTTTAATCTTAATTTAACTTAATCCTGATACTCTATATGTTCAATCTCCTCAAAATAACTATTCATGGTGGCTCTAAAATCGGTACTGACCCCTACTCTCTTTTCTGTTTCTTTTTCCGGTTTCTTTGTGGTGGTGGCCTGCGCCACCTCCACCTACTCAAAGCTTCATGATGCTCCAACAATGATGGATGGATTAAAAGGAAGAAGTCTACGTGACCATCATCATCATCAAGCCCTTCCGTGAGAATCCTAAATCCAAAGAGGACTGTTTCATTTATGTTAGGTACAATGCCCAGAGGGGACTGGGCGGTATCATGGTCTGGAATCCCTACAGATTTTATTTTTCTCCAGCCGCCTGGAGTTTTTTGTTTTTCTGTCCCCTGGCCATTGAACCTTACTCTTATTCGATGTTAATGTTGATTTATTTTGTTTTATAATTGTGTCTTTCATTTTTCTATTCTTTAATATGTAAAGCACTTTGAGCTACTGTTTGTATGAAAATGTGCTATATAAATAAATGTTGTTGTTGTTGTTGTTGTAGAAGGACTTAGGAGTTGTAGTGGACTCTTCACTTTCCACATCAAGACAGCATACAGATAAGAAGTTATACTGTATATCATGATATGTGGCATATAGGTCAAAGGAAAAGAAAAGAAAGTGAAGAAAAGTAACACCGTAGAGAAATTCCTATGGCTGCAAAGGAACCATTAGTAAAGTGCTAAGCCTTGCAACATTGGTGTTCTGCCATGAGCATAGAAGAGGGCAGAGTGACTAGATAATGAAGAACACTAACTTAAAAATAAACCTGGTCCAAACCAGGAAATCAAGTATCAATTGCAAATCATAAACTCAATGTTGTGAAGCATGCATAGACCAGCTCCCCAAGTAGATTTAAAGAAGCTTCACGCAAAAATTTTTAATACAATGCAGGAACTGGGAGGTGGATGATAGCATGTCGCAATCTTAAAGAGTGGCAGCTCAGCAACATCACGTGTCGCCATTTATCCCATAAGAAACGTGGCAGCAACTGGTCCCCCCTTGGCAACAACAATATGGCCATATCCATCAGAATATACATACATCAAATGCAAAACGGCAGCATTGAATGTAAATAAAATAACTATAAAAATACACTCAAAGCAGATTTTAGATTACAAAGTATTCCCTACACTCCTAAACTCCAGAACCATAACAATTTGTGTATATAAACAGGCATACCAATCTTTAAAATGTCTACTGCACCAGGCATTATGCACAGACTATTTGGGGTTTGGCTTCCAATTTAAAATGTTTCATGCTTTTGAAGGCACATTTTCACAGCAATACTGTATAGTACAACACAATATAAAAATTAGACTTTTTTTACAATGCTTTCTCGTGGGAGTCTACATAACCTTGTTATTAGTTCAAAAATTCCAATTTCATGTTACTTTATGTGAATAAATGTTTCAACCTGGAAGGCCATTAACACGATGAAATAAAAATTTACTGGACAGCAATAAAACAAGCATTTTGTTGAATTATCCTCAAACATATTCAGTATGGAACGAAACCTTTACAGGGTGTTTGTCTTGGAAGTACATGAGGGACACGTAACATCTTATGTAGGGGTGGGGGAGTTTCCTTTAAAAACATTTTTCAATAATGTATATTTTTCGTATTTTCTACCAAGATTCCTGTCTTCCTACTAATTATCGTGTACTCAAGATGAATCCTAATTCAAGAAGACTTCCAATAAGACTCCCTAATTATCATCCCCAGAGTAAAAAAACAAGAAAAAACAAAAACAAAAGAAAGCATTTCATGCTGTTGACCTCTGCTGTCTGTGGGATTTTATTAATACTCTGAAGAGTGTATTATACAGACTTTTGAAATATATTCAACTCTAAGGGCGGCAGTATTCCTGGACCCTAAACATTGAGTACAATATGTCATATGCAGAGGAACCTAACTGGCTGTAAAAATAAAAACTATAGTGAGAAATGTTTGTGAGAAGTACTGCCCACCATTATCTTCACAACTACGTATAAACAAGGTGGTCTTTTTTTGTTTTGCTTCATGAAGTATAGGAAGCAGGTGAGCTGCAGGCAGAAGGGTTCAAATCAAAGGAGGGAGACAGCTCTAACCACTTTGCCCTCATGCCACCTAACAGTTTGCACAAATTTCACAAATTGCAGGTAATTATTTTTAAACTTTACAAGGCACACTAGTGTGTCTGCAATTTTCTACTCACCTTGCCTTTTGAAATGATGGGCTTCTGACAGAATGGTGACTGTAAGTGATTCTGCTTGTTGTCAGGGTACTTGGTATTAGGTGCTGTAAAAATACAGTCTCATGCTCTTAAAGCTAGAGATACATACTTTTTTTTAAAATATTTGTTTAACTATTTTGAGGACTGTATTTAAGGTTGTTGTTTCATGGATCCAGAAACCTGGGTTCAAACGCTACATCTGGTTGCTGTTTTTCCTGTCTCTGCATGGATCTTCCTTCAGGACTATGTTTTTTTCATTCACATCCTAAAGATGTGTCTGTAATTTAACTGAAGACTCTGATTTAAACTATACAGCACATATAGCACTTGGTCCTGTGTGAGTGAATGGGTCCTGCAACAGACTGGTGCCCTGGGCAGGATTTACTCCTGCTGTGTATTCTATGCAACCAAAGGCTTCAATGCTCTGATAACTCTGAACTGGATTATGTACATTTGAGAGTGTTATTTTCAAAAACATCTAGTTTTTTTTATTTAATTTTCAATGAACTTTACATTTCTATTATATTGAAACGGAATTGAAATGTTATTTTTGTTCTGGATTTAATGGTATTTTAATAGTCAACACTTAATAAAATATTTTAATTTTCAATTATTTATCACAGCCCTTCCAGAGAGGAGTTCAGGCGGGTTTTCTCTTTCTAGTGTCTGACAAACACGAGCTGGTCATTTATTCACATGTCAAGGATGGAAGCTTAGACGGACTTTAACAGCTCTTTCAATGGTCATTTGGAATACTTCCAGCAGTGAATGACCCTTTTATTGTGAGTGGAGGAGGCACCCATAACAGACCCTTTTCAAGAGTTTATACTTTTTATCCATGTCACTAACTTGTTTGTGCTCATGTAAAGAGTCATTGACCAATCGGGCTCTTAAACCCAGAACACAGCATAACGAAATGTGCCTCCACTAGAGCCAGAAGGTGCTGTTTTAAGACTTCACTGAAGTAGCAACAGCTTTACTTCAGGAGAAATGATGCAGAAGGAGAGGCCAATCATGAGAAAGGTCATAAAAGTCCATAGCACTGTTTACCACATAGTAAAATACAGCACTTTTCCTCAGTTGTTGGTTTGGATTATTTTTTGTTGTTGATTATTAATTACTTAATCAGTTTTAAACTTGATGATATTCTTTAATATTGCCTCATCTACTAAAGAGCCAAAATGCTGCCGTATCTTTCTGTTAATGTCATAGACTGTTCTTCTTTTATTGTGTTCTCTTCTCTCATTGCATGTATATATATATATATATATATATATATATATATATATATATATATATATATATATATATATATATATATATATATATGCAATGAGAGAAGAGAACACAATAATTATACAATTACACAATTATTATATATATATATACCCTCACCTAAAGGATTATTAGGAACACCTGTTCAATTTCTCATTAATGCAATTATCTAATCAACCAATCACATGGCAGTTGCTTCAATGCATTTAGGGGTGTGGTCCTGGTCAAGACAATCTCCTGAACTCCTAACTGAATGTCAGAATGGGAAAGAAAGGTTATTTAAGCAATTTTGAGCGTGGCATGGTTGTTTGTGCCAGACGGGCCGGTCTGAGTATTTCACAATCTGCTCAGTTACTGGGATTTTCACGCACAACCATTTCTAGGGTTTACAAAGAATGGTGTGAAAAGGGAAAACATCCAGTATGCTGCAGTTCTGTGGGCGAAAATGCCTTGTTGATGCTAGAGGTCAGAGGAGAATGGGCCGACTGATTCAAGCTGATAGAAGAGCAACTTTGACTGAAATAACCACTCGTTACAGCCGTAGTTTATTGTGTTACCAGCGCTTCATATACCTGGGCCATTAATAACAATAATACAGTATATACAATGATCTCGCGGGCCGGATATAATTACACGCCGGGCCGTATGTGGCCCGTGGCCCTTGAGTTTGACAAATATGGACTAAATAGAACTTGAAAAGATATATTTTTTGAAATGTGATCGCGCAATTCAGATAGAGTTGACTACAGCCTGCATCCTCCCCTCGCTCTTACTTTTTACCGCTCATCTAATGAATACACTGAGTATGGCTTTGTCAAAACAATCATTGATGGCGAATAAAGTATCCATTATTCGAGTATGTAGATCGGGATATATATATATATATACATATATATATATACCTGCGTATCGCAGCAGAGAAGTAGTGTGTTAAAAAAGCTAGAAAAAGAAAAGGGAACATTTTAAAAATAACGTAACATGACTGTCAATATACAGTATTTGTTTTGTGAGTGTTACTGAGTGTTGCTGTCATCAAGGATTTGATTATCATTATTTCTTTCAATCAGGTTCGATTTGTAGGATGTGTTGTGTTCAAGTTACATTCCGTGTTTGTCAATCGCTGTAAAGATGACAGGTTTCATTCATCGATTCGTTTCTTACTGCATCAATAAACAGCTCGTCTTCTTCTTTATCTGAGACCTGACACACTGCATGCACGGTTTTTTTTTACACTGTCTTCCTTTAGCGGGACATTGACTTTTTCCACCGTGTGCTTTGTTTCCGCAGTAGCGGGATTTATGAATACGCTTATCAGACACTTCATATTTTTGCTGCCTTTTCAATTGTGTAATTCGGTTTTGTTCAGCTCTTTGGAACTGTTGCCTTTATCTGTGCACTGCGCCAGTTCACGTGAGCCGCCGGTGTACATGCATCGAAGGTTCCCAGCTGTGCTGGTGCCATCTAGTGCTATGTCCGTGGCTGTATTTAATGTTACCTTAGTCCTGGCACTTAAAACTTTCTCTCGCAGTTTTGCTGAGTTTGTGTCAAACACCACCCTGACCATCTCATCTTCCTCTCCATAAACACAGTCCTTCACCCGTGAATATTTAGTGGGAGTTTGCTATTGGATTGCCGCTGACGGACGGCCCTATATGGGCAGGCACTAAATTACAAACGCCAGGCGCAGCCTGTCTATGAACTTAATTTAAAGTGTAGGTTTACATTGTGTTTTGTTTCCGAAGTAGCAGAACTCATGAACATGGTTGTATATGTCACTCGCTCGCTTCTTATTGTTTCGCTGCCTTCTCAATTATATAATGCATGTTTTCTTCAGCGGTTTTTGGAGGTCTTCCTGGTTTTGTATGTACTGCGTGATTACGTGGGAGGCGTGATGATGTCACACGAAACTCCCCACGGCGTTCAAGCTCATCTCCATTACAGTAAATGGAGAAAAACAGCTTCCAGTTATGACCATTACGCGTAGAATTTCGATATAAAACCTGCCCAACTTTTGTAAGGAAGCTGTAAGGAATGAACCTGCCAAATTTCAGCCTTCCACCCACACGGGAAGTTGGAGAATTAGTGAGTGAGTGAGTGAGTGAGTGAGTGAGTGAGTGAGTGGGCTTTGAGGGCCTTTTATTAGTATAGATATATATATATATATATATATAGTGTGTGTGTTGTGGATATCTCAGACCAGGACACAGACAAGCAGACACAAATTGTCTCAAAGCACACACGTTTTATTCTACAGCTCACAATAACACCACACACAATGCACCAACCACAAATAATATAGTGCTTTAGACTTTTCTTTCTCTCTCTCTGTTGCCTCCACTCCTCTCTTCATACTGTAGCTCTGTCCACTTCCACCTGACTCCGGCTCCTGAATGGAGTGAGGCGGCCTCTTTTATACATTCACCCGGATGTGCTCCAGGTGGTTCCTGATCTTCTCCCAGCAGCACTTCCTGGTGTGGCAGAAGTGCTGCATTCCAGCGCTTCATAATTATCCAGGTGCCCCCGGTGGTGACCACGGACCCCAACTGGGATGAGCTTCCAAGCTCTGCTCCCGTGGCCCCCACGCAAACCAGGGTGGCTGCCCTTTCATGACCCAGGGAAGGTATTGCTCCTCTCCCGGTCCCTCCAGGTGTCCCGGCTGAGCAGGACCCCAGCCATCCACCACTGTGAATATATTGTAATAACAGAACAGACAATTATAAAAGGTCTGGGGTACCTCAAAGGCAAACCCTGTATATTGAAATAGTGCAAAAGGCACAAAAAAATAAGTGTTAGGCGCAAATTGGTCGAAACTTTGTTGCAAATTCATGGAGTCTATTCAAGATGGCTACACTTCTAGTTTTGATGGCTCCTAGGAAGAAAAGGTGTGTCCAGTTGGAGTAACCACAGAAGTGACATTATGGTTGGAGGCTTATAGATTTTCCTTTCTGCAGAGGGAAGAGAAGAGAAATCATTATTGCTTAGCACCCTTGTGTGTTCTGGGGGAATAATACAGTCAACCAAACCCTTAAGTTGTACCCCAAGCACAGGCATGTGACTGTATATATAAACATATACAGTGATCCCTCGCTATATCGTGCTTCGAACTTTCGTGGCTTCACTCCATCGCAGATTTTAAATGTAAGCATATCTAAATATATATCACAGATTTTTCGCTGGTTCGCGGATTTCTGTGGACAATGGGTCTTTTAATTTAAAGTACAGTACATGCTTCCTCAGTTTGTTTGCCCAGTTGATTTCATACAAGGGACGCTATTGGCGGATGGCTTAGAAACTACCGAAGTAGAGCATGTATTACATATTAAATAAAACTCCTCAATGATATACGATGTGCTTCCCGCGCGGTGCTTGATTGTTTGCTTTTCTATGTTTCTCTCACTCTCTCTGCTTGACGGAGGGGGTGTGAGCAGAGGAGCTGTTTGCACAGAGGCTGTTTGCCTAGAGGATACGGTCGCTCCTCTACAAAATGCTGCTTTATCACGGTGCTTCGGCATACTTAAAAGCACGTATTGATTTTTTGATTGTTTGCTTTTCTCTCGCTCTGACATTCTCTGCTCCTGACACGCAACTGACAGAGGAGGATATGTTTGCATTCTTTTAATTGTGAGAAAGAACTGTCATCTCTGTCTTGTCATGGAGCACAGTTTAAACTTTTGACTAAAGGGTGTTATTTCATGTCTAGAGGGCTCTAATAATGTTAACAATATGGGAGAGTTTATAAGGGCTTAAAATATATAAAAATAACCATACAAATATATGGTTTCTACTTTGCAGATTTTCACCTATCGCGGGGGGTTCTGGAATGCAACCCCCGTGATCGAGGAGGTATTACTGTATATATATCTATTATTTACTGTATAGTATATATGGTAAAATAAGTGTTGGGGTCTGTGTCAGAGCCCTATTTGATAGTGAGGTTCAAAAATAAAAAAGAAATAAAACAGAAGACTGTCAGGTCTCCTTAGCAGCTTCCTCAGCCTGGTTTGAGTACTGCCAGAGTCATAGACCATCACTGGCTCAGTATTGAATGCTGACTTCTGGTCTTTGTTTATCTTAAATAGTGGTAGGAGCAATAGTGATAGGACTTTGAACAGAATGGCCAAAGTGATACTACAGTTCCTCCCAATTTTCTTCCTCTTTTCTAAGACTAAAAAGAGAAAGGCTGTTAACCCCGGTGTCACACTTCTTTCAGTCCTTGTGGCTCCTACCTGCTTACAGCCCTGAAGGCATTCCATGTGTCTGACAATATATGTATTGCAACAAGGATCAGGCAAAGACATTGTAAAGGTTTGGGACAGTCACCTGTATATTGTTCTATGACTGCAAAATAGGTTAAAGCATGAACAGAGGTGTTCGCTGATCTGAGTCCAAAACAGAACTGATTGTTTGGAGGCAAGACGGCGGCTTTAAAGGCCAATACAGGAAGTGACATAATCGTTAGGGCAGGAGCCAGAAAAGATGTCATCGGGACCAGAAGTGATATCATTAATGGTCCCCTGGAAACAGAAGTGATGATATTGGGAACCAGAAGTGACATCATCAAAGGTGCCCAAAACGGAAGTGACTTCTTCAGAGGTGCCGGAACCTGCCGGGATTTCCCGAGAATGGACTGCAAGGAACTGAGAGAGACAGTCAGTGCACCCCGCTGCCCCCTGGTCTGTCGTGGTATTACAATTACTCTGGCCCTTTAGCTGCCTCCTACTTACACGTGTGTGACAATATATATATATTGTGAACAGAACCCGGGCACAGACAAGCAGACATGTTGTTTTTCCACCACCACACGTTTATTTACAACTATTTACAGAGTCAAAAGTGCACACAAACCCCCAAAGTCCTGGCCACACAACACATTCTCTTCAGGCCACCTCCTTGCCTCCTCCAGCAAGCTCAGTCCTTCCTTCTCTCCTGACTCCAGCCCCAAATGAAGGGAGGCAGCCCCTTTTATTCACACCCAGATGTGCTCCAGGTGCTTCCCGGCAATCTCCCACCAACACGCCCCTGTGTGGCGGAAGTGCCGGCTGTACCCACGGAAGCACTTCGGGTGTCCCTGCTCCTCTTCCCCCCAGCACTTCCTGGTGTGGGGGAAGTGCTGAGGTCCAGGGTTCCCAAGACATCGGGGCTTCCCTTTGGCGGTGACCACGGGCCCCTTCAGGGTTCTACCCGTGGACCCCAAAGCCACCAGGGTGGTGGCCCCCACATGGTCCAAGGTGGGCGCACGCCCTCTTCCGGTCCTCCAAGGCGTCCCGGCCGGCTGGTCGCCCCTGGCATCCCTGACAATATATATAGCAATATACAGTATATATATATATATATATATATATATATATATATATATATATATATATATTTGGTTATTTGAGTGTATATACAACTGAGAAGAAGTATATAATGCTATGCACCTATTTTTAGATTTCTTATTGTTGCCATGATGTGTGTTCTCCATTTCTCTTTTTCTCCCTCTCCTTACTCTTTTCCTTTCTTTCTCCTGCTACATCAGTCTCTGCAGTTGTCTGTTCACTTGTGAGAAAACAGAGAATATTTTGGTAGATTTCTTCAATGTCTTCTGGTAAATGTTTCTCTGTAACAGAGCCACACTGACTGTTATCCATTCCAAAATGTAATTATAATAAGGAACTATCTCATATTTTGTCAGTTGAGTGAATTTACTTCAATAAACAATGGGACCGGTTTTCATTCTAATTACTTCTAAGGTTCCAATGTTAACACCAGTATTACCAATGAAGATCACAGAACAACTTAAAATTCAACCATGTCTTTTAGAAATGGTAATCTGTGCTAAAAAAGCATTTTGTACATTGATATTTAGAATGGCTGGGATTACATTCATGGGATGGAGGAAGGCACTGAGGTAGACATTTGAATTGTGACACAATACATAAAATCCAAACCATTTCACAAAAGTGCAAAGGACTTTTATACATCTCAGTAGTTATCATGCAGAAAACACACAAGGTCACTAATATCATAGAGATGTGATATAAACTGTAAAATATTATGAGTTGAACATTATGTTTAAGGTGGCACAATAGCTGGCATTTGCTGCCTCACTGCTTCAGAGTCTGAGTTTCAGATATAGTTTGGTTACTCTCTGTGTGGGTTTTACACATTCTTCATGTGTCCTTCCACCTCCTTATTATGTACATGTTAGATTAGGTTAACTGATTAGCCTAAATGTCCCTGTATGACTGTCGACTGGGGTCCTGTTCAGGTTTATTTCCTGACTTTCACCTGATACTATTGAAATTGGCCTTGCTACCTTGTTAGCTAATAATGGAAATGGTGGGTGGACTGAATGAATGATTATACAAATCAATGCATAAGTAAACAGACTTTATAAAAGTAATCAGTGGAACAAAAAAGTTATGTGCAAATGTACGCTGCAATATGAGTAAGACTTCATGATCCCACACATGTTGTTTATGTGCTTCATACATTAAAATTAGCCAATGTACGTCAACTCACTGTCTTCCATAAATATGAAAAGTGTGCCTTGCAGGCATAGTGTACAATGTGCTATATGCGGTGTGTCCCTTTTAATATGATTTGAAAGCAAATGAGTATCATTTTATGGAGGAATTTAATACACATTAAAATTCCACTTAATCTCCATTGAACGAATAAGAGTCTGCTTCACAAAGTATCTTTTTATAATAGCTGTTGAAAAAGTGGAACAAATTGATTTTGCAAGAAGGGAGAGCCAAAGAAAAATAAGAATCTGCATGTCTCAAAAAGCAATGCTCTATGGAGGGATTTGTAACCCGAAATAAAAAGTCTATACAACTGAAATGTATGAGCTCAGAGAAGTCAGAGACAAAATTAAGAAAGAAAGCTTTTGTTCAACCCAGATATTTAAGCAAAAAAGAATATGTTTTACAGAGCTTGAGTATGTCACTTGACCTTCTGCTTTCCTGTCGCATTTACCAGTCCCATGTACATATAAAATGTGCTAGTGTCCCCTTGAAAGTGAATCTTACTATGCATAAAGACATTTGCTTCTTCATTTTTGTTGAAAATGGTTTTTGAGACTGTTATCGCCTACACACTTTAGTATGTAATGCTAAATTCCAGAAGTCGATGTTACACAGTAGCAGAAATGTCCATCGCGAAATTTAAATGCAACAGACAACTTTAATTTCTAAATTGTTTTTAACGACAATATGTTTAGCTGCATATTTTGTCTTTTCAACAAAACCCTCTTTATTTTTGCACTTAGGCATGTAATACACATAATGCTGAAATTTATTAGGTATGGATATTGAATTACTTTGGAGTATTTCAGTGTACTGAGTTCATTGCTAACAGGTGTCCCTGACTGCAGATTCCCTTTTCTATCTACAAAGATGTAGAGTATGGCACAGCGGCACTGTTGTTGTTGGGATCAATTGCTTGCTTGTTCACTTCTCATACCCCTGGGTTTTATTTCAGTACTCTTTTTCTGTATGTCTCAAAATTATCACAATATTACAAAGTGTGTGTAAGAGTGTACTCTTTCCTTTTGTAGTGGATTTTAGCTGCCTTCAGCCTTATATTGAAGGAAAGCATCTTTAGAAAATAAGTCAATAGACAGGTGGAATATACAGTTGCACTTACAGTAGTTTGTTAGTAAGGTGGTTAATGCATCCTTAATATGGACAAGAAAATGATTGTTCCAGACAAACACTATAAAATATTATAATATATAAATATATAAAATGTATATTTAACTATAAAAGAATTAAACATTGGCTATTTGTGAAGTAGGAATATTCTGATCCCTGATCACATTGAGAAGAAACAGCATAACTCTAGTGTTTTTCTCCATAAAGAGACTCATCCTTTCAGCAGACGGGACTCATATCCTTCCTGACATAGAACACCCCTTAATAAAAGGAATATCAGAATCACCATGTGGCTTTCGGTCAATGATTAAGAAACATTTAATGAGGTGAAAAAAAACCACGTACTGAGGCTACAATTAATGCTTTTTGATAACTCGGCTTTAAAGAAGAATCTGTAATGGGAGGGACAAGAGGGAGCTAGTGAGGCTGGCGAAACGAGCCAGGGTGGATGGAGCTGGGCAAGGAGGTGGGTATCTGTGTGTTTTAAATAATGAAAGAAAAAAGTGCTTTGGACTCAAGGACCCCAGCCAAGATGGCTATATGAAATAAAACACAACCGACAGGCATATGTTTCTTGTATAAAATATATACAATAATGACAACAATGTTGAAGCAGTGATGAAAGGAAACAGCAATGCTAAACAGGTGGCCATGCTGTGCCTGCCCGTAAATCCCAACTGTTCTATTTAAACCGATATACATATCTGAACCAACCTATACATCCAAATAGATGTATCTTAACAAATACAGTATATACAGTATATCTGAACAGATGTATCTGAAGTGATGTATATATCTAAACCGATCTATTTAAAGCAATCTATATATATCTAAACCAATATATTTCAACCAATATATATATTTCAGCAAATGTATATATCTAAACGGATGTATTAATACCAATGTATATATTCAAACCAATGTATATGAACCAATATACCAATATGTATATATTGGCTCCTTATATTATACAGTCTATATATATATATATATATATATATATATATATATATTTATGTCTGAGTCACAATTTAATTATATGGGTGGTAATCAGATTGCAACTCAGACCTCAGAATGTAATTCTTGGATCTTCACCCTGTCGATATCACAGGCTTAGCACAGTGGTTCTCAATCTGTAACGCGATGTAACAAAAAGGGGGGCGCGAAGATGTAAAAAAAAGAAAACAAGAATCAAAAATATGAAAAAAACATCTGTTGTAACCAAAACAAATAGACTTAAACTACATTCTAATACTAGAACAATAAATATAGTTAGATAAATGTCGATAAAAGTTAAGTACATATAATAAAATATGCATCTACATTTCAAAAAAATGTTAGGGGGGGCGCGATTAAAACTGTTATGAAAACTCGGGTTGCAAACACTTAAAGGTTGAGAAACGCTGGCTTAGCATCAGGTGGTGACATCTGATGTTGTACCCCCATAATGGGATGCAAGAGTATGTACACCTGACAAGTTCCAATAAAGGAGAAACATGTTGTTTATTATTTGGCAGATACTGTATAACATATATAACGTATAACATATAACATATATATATATATATATATATATTGTGGCCCTGCCGGGCTGGAGCCGCCGGGGCTAGGAGGACGTGAGGAGGGCTTGTGCCTCCTCCAGACCGCGAGGCGTCCGTCCTGGTTCTGTTGGGGGCCACGGGTTGAGGCATGGAAGCCCTTCCTGTAGGGCCCGTGGTCAGCGCCCGATGCGGTTTATCCCGTGCTTCCATGCCCTCAACCCGTGGCCCCAACAGAACCAGGACGGACGCCTCGCGGTCTGGAGGAGGCACAAGCCCTCCTCACGCCCTCCCGCCCCGCCGGCTCCAGCCCGCCGGGGCCACAGTGCCCCACCGCTAGCGAGGACACGTGGGTCCGAATGGCACAACCGAAGGGGCGCACGGTGGCGCAGTGGTAGCGCTGCTGCCTCGCAGTTAGAGACCCGGGTTCGCTTCCGGGTCCTCCCTGCGTGAGTTTGCATGTTCTCCCGTGTCTCGTGGGTTTCCTCCGGCGCTCCGTTTCCTCCCACAATCCAAAGACATGCAGGTTAGGTGGAAGTCGGGAGGAAGTAGACGGAACTGGAGAGAGAGGACGGGAGGCGGCCAGGAAGGCACAAGAGACTGTGGGCCTGGACTTTGGGGAATTCGTCGAGAAGGCACTGGGGTGTGCGTGAGCACGAACTGTAAATAATATTGGTGAAAATAAATGGTGTGTGGTGAAACAATGTTGTCCGTCTGTCTGTGACGGGGCCAGAGTTCACAATATATATATATATATACATATATATATATATATATACACTGTATATATGTATATATATATATATATATATATTGTGGTCCCGGCTGGGGCTGGAGCCCGGCGGGACGCCCAGGAGGACGAGAGCAGGGCTTGTGCCTCCTCCAGACCGCGAGGCGTCCGTCCTGGTTTTGTTGGGGCCTGGGCAAAGGGCTTGGAAGCCCAGCCCTGTAGGGACCCGTGGCCACCGCCAGGCGGCGCCCCGATGCCGGTATATCCCGTGTGGTCAACGGCCGGGGCTGGAGCCCGGCCAGGACGCCCAGGAGGACCAGAGGAGGGCTTGTGCCTCCTCCAGACTGCAAGGAGGCGTCGCCCTGGTTCTGTTGGGGCCACGGGTTGAGGGCATGGAAGCCCTTCCTGTAGGGGCCCGTGGTCAGCGCCGATGCGGTTTATCCCTGCTTCCATGCCCTCAACCCGTGGCCCCAACAGAACCAGGACGGACGCCGCGGTCTGGAGGCACAAGCCCTCCTCACGCCTCTCCTGGGCGTCGCCGGGCTCCAGCCCCGGCCGGGGGCCACAGTGCCCCACCGCTAGCGAGGACACGTGGGTCCGAATGGCACAACCCGAAGCGGCGGCACGGTGGCGCAGTGGTAGCGCTGCTGCCTCGCAGTTAGGAGACCCGGGTTCGCTTCCCGGGTCCTCCCTGCGTGGAGTTTGCATGTTCTCCCGTGTCTCGCGGGTTTCCTCCGGCGCTCCGGTTTCTCCCACAATCCAAAGACATGCAGGTTAGGTGGAAGTCGGGAGGAAGTAGACGGAACTGGAGAGAGAGGACGGAGGCGCCAGGAAGGCACAAGAGACTGTGGGCCTGGACTTTGGGAATTCGGTGCGAGAAGGCACTGGGGTGCGTGAGCACGAACTGTAAATAATATTGGTGAAAATAAATGGTGTGTGGGGAAACAATGTTGTCCGCCTGTCTGTGCCGGGGCCAGCGCTCACAATATATATATATATATATATATATATATATATATACACTGTATATATGTATATATATATATATATATATTGTGGTCCCGGCTGGGGCTGGAGCCCGGCCGGGACGCCCAGGAGGACGAGAGCAGGGCTTGTGCCTCCAGACCGCGAGGGGCGTCCGTCCTGGTTTTGTTGGGGGCCTCGGGTAAAGGGCTTGGAAGCCCAGCCCTGTAGGGACCGTGGCCACCGCCAGGCGGCGCCCCGATGCCGGTATATCCCGTGTGGTCAACGGCCGGGGCTGGAGCCCGGCCAGGACGCCCAGGAGGACCAGAGGAGGGCTTGTGCCTCCTCCAGACTGCAAGGGGGCGATCGCCCTGGTTGTATTGGGGGCCACGGGTAGAGGGCTTGGAAGCCCAACCCTGTAGGGGCCTGTGGCCGCCGCCAGGCGGCACCCTGGTGCCTGAGGAACCCTGGAGCCCAGCACTTCTGCCACACCAGGAAGTGCTGGGGGGAAGACTTAATGTGGCGCCCGGAGAGCTGCCGGCACTTCCGCCACGCTGCGGCGTGGCCAAGGAGGGAATTCCGGGAACACCTGGTGCTCATCCGGGAGCATTATATAAGGGGCTGCTTCCCTTCAGTCTAGAGCGGAAGTCAGGTGGAAGAGGACGGAGCGAGAGGAAGGACTAGAGGCGGCCAGGAGAAAGGCAGTAGGACTGTGTGGCCTGGACTTGGGGGAATCGGTGCTGGAGGCACTGGGGTTGTGAGTGCACGTGAGCACAAATTGTAAATAATTAGTGTAAATAAACAGTGTGTTGGGTGAAATAAGATGTCCGTCTGTCTGTGCCCGGGCCGGCTTTCACAATATATATATATATATATATATATATATATTGTCAACGCACCCGGCACAGACAGGCAGACATCTTGTTTTGCACAACCACCACACGCTTATTTACACTATTTACAAATTATTGGTCACAAAGACCCCAAATAATGGTCACAAAGACCCCAAATGATGGTCACAAAGACCCCAAATAATGGTCACAAAGACCCAGTTCAGTGCACAAACCCCAAATAACACAAAGTCCTGGCCACAATGCCTTTCTTCGGGCCTCCACTCTCCACTGCCGTCCTCCTTCCACCCGACTCCAGCCCTGAATGAAGGAGACGGCCCCTTTATAGCTGACCGGATGAGCACCTGGTGTTCCCGGCATTCTTCGTTGGCACGCCCCAGCGTGGCGGAAGTGCCGGCTGTCCTCCCGGCTGCTCTCGGCGGCGTTATAAATCTTCCCTCAGCACTTCCTGGTGTGGCAGGAGTGCTGGGGAAACAAGTCCCAAGGCATTGGGGCGCCTCCTGGCGGTGACCACGGGCTCCTACAGGAAAGGCTTCCATGCCCTTGACCCGTGGTCCCCAAAGCAACCCGAAGGCGAACCCACGTGATCCAGGCAGGGCTCTGACCCTCTTCCGTCCCTCCTGGCGTCCCGGCCGGGTCATGGCCCCTGGCATCCCTGACAATATATATATATATATATATATATATATATATATATATATATACTAGCAGAATACCAGCGCGCCAGCGAGAAGTAGTGTGCTAAAGAAGTTATAAAAAGAAAAGGAAACATTTTAATAATAATGTAACATGATTGACAATGTAATTGTTTTGTCATTGTCATGAATGTTGCTGGCATATATATATATATATATATATATATATATATATATATATATATATATATATATATATATATATAAAATATACTAGCCAACCCGCGGCGTAGCATACGGCGCATAATCAGGCCGGTTTTTAAATGATTTTTAAGCACAGAGGAAAAAAATAAACATTTGAAAAATCCGTAATTTAATAAACCACCAAGAAAAGTAACATTGCAACAATGTACGCTACGAACCAACATACAATTGTCCGTGACTGAAAACCGGAGGAGCGCCGTCGCGCTTTCACCTTCCAAAGCAAAGGACGGGGTTGAACGGCGCTCGCAGTGGCGGTTCTACATTAAATTGCTCCCGGGCGAGACTCCCTCCTGGCCCCCCAAAAAAAAATAACATGACAAAACTACACATTTTGTACACACCACATTTTTTATTGTAGTAATTCCGTCATTCCATAACAGACCAATTTTTGCAAAAAAAAAATTAATAAATAAACTGCTCATAACTTAATTATACTCTGTACAAACCAATATTATTTAAGAAAAAATATTTTAAATCATTAAGAATAATATACAAATAAAATATAAAATAAATCACACTAAAGAAAATTAAATTATTTCACTGCAGAACAGAAAACACAAACTAAAACTAAAATCTGACATTTCTGGCCTTTCTAGATGCAAAGTCATCAATAATGGCATCATATGAGATATGCTCCCCTACTGAATGATAAATGCTTATGACAGCAAGGCCAGTGAGCCATTCCTGAGACATGGTTGACCTCAGGTATGTCTTGATTAACTTCAGTTTGGAAAAGCTCCTCTCTACTTGAGCCACAGTCACTGGCAGGGTAAGTGCAATCCTGAGAGCAGTCCAAAAGTTGGGGTAGATCTCAGATAGATCCTTATCGTGCATGAAAGTGATAAGCTCAAGGAGGCTCATGGTTTTTGATGGCAGGTGAAGGAAGTTCTTGATTTCCTGCAAAAGCTCTCTACTGTCCAAATCAGAATGCCCTTCGAAGTGCAGTGTGGTACCTAGTGCATTGCACTGCTCTGCCAGCTCCTCATCTGCAAGACTAGGAAATTTGTCAAAACCCCAAATTTGTTTTCCACATTTTCCAATGTGGTAAATCTCTCCGTGATGGCTGACAGGGCTGCATCAAGAACAACATTGAAGAATCCAATCTCCAACTTCCTAAGGGCATCACTGAAAGTCTCAGCATGTGATTCATATGAGAAGTGGCGCTTTGTGGACCTCAGCCTTTTTTGTTTCAAAACAGCTTCCACATTCATTTCTTCACAAATGTCTTCGGCCACCATCTGTGCAGTCACAAAGCCACTTGCCCTGTAGCTCTGGAGACCTTGCTCAGTCTTCTTCAAAAGATTCACAGCTAGGTCGACATGCATATTTGGAGACTGCATGAGTTTGCTGACATGCTGTATTGCAAATAGCATGTCATACCAAACAACCGTGCAGATGGTTCTGTGTTGGTTTGTATATTAGGCTTTTACTGTGTTTTTTTTTTTTAGCAAGGTAAGCATAGCATGCATCATAAGCAAGAAGGCTAACAAAGTAAGAGTTAACGTTATACCACTAATTAACACAATGACATGAATACCTTAATCATACAGAGAGAATATTGTTGCATACCTTTATCTTTTGCCTGTTTCTCCTCATCATCTTTTCCTAAATTGGGCACCTGACAGCTTTGGCCTTTTTCTCTCCATCGCTGTGTTTACTAAGTAATCGGCAATCAACAGATTTCCCATCATCCCCCAATGCTGTCACTCACGACCAGAAGTCAAGACTAAACCAATTCACCTCCACATCATAATCGTTTTTTATTACCTATTTTTATTAGCCATTTCACACAATTAAATAAATAAATAAAAATGTGCCAATTATTGGTCTGTGTTTAAAATATTTTGAATGAAATGTGCGTTATTTGTAAGAAAGTCAGGTGTCACTGACATAGTTTAGCCCCCCTCCTTGTCCGCTTCATTTGGGAGAGGTGAACTGTACTCTGCGCCTCCTCCCCCCCAACCCCCCACCGCCCCTCATCCCCTCTCCTCTCCGCTCGCTCAGCTTCTGTGTGGCTCCTTCAGCAGCAGGCGGCAGGTATCATAGATAATAGAAAACCGCTTAGCGGCACAGATGATTTTTTTTTTCTTCCAAGTTCGTGTGCCGCCCCCCACGTGTCATGAAAAATGCCCGGCGGCTGCCCCGTCGCCCATGCCTAAAACCGCCACTGGGCGCTCGTTCAGTACGCACTGCCCGCTTATGTGCCCGCCCCCAACTCCCTACCTGAATCGCTTTCGTCTGTGTACAGTCCACATGCATCTGTGAGTCACATTGACTGTTAATTTTCCAAACACTGCCTCAGTCGGTTTCCACGTTGATTTTTCATTGTTCTTTGCGGTTCCGGCTGGTTTTTTTTATATATAATCCACCAAGTCACCCGACCATGGGGGTCTTTACAAAGGGCAGGGACGTAATCAGTGCGAGCGTATGACCCGCACGTACTGGGAATTTCTCGTTCGTGGGGAACAATTGGAAGCTACGGTCTCCATCACGAATGGGGTTCGACGGCTTACTCACGCCGGGTAGACACACGTTGATCCATTCAGTGCAGCGCGCGTGCAGTACCAGACATACAAGTGCATCACAGACCTGTTAATACTCAATCTCATGTGGCTGAAAGCCACTTGTCCCTCTAAGAATTTGGACGCCGACCGCTGTTGGGTCGTGTAACTATTTGGCAGGCGGGAGTCTCGTTCGTTTTCGGAAATAACCAGCCAAATCGCTCAACCAACTAAGAACTGCCATGCACCACCACCCACAGAATCGAGAAAGAGCTATCAATCTGTCAATCCTCTCCGTGTCCGGGCCGGGTGAGGTTTCCTGTGTTGAGTCAAATGAAGCGAAAGGCTCCACAGCTGGTGGTGCCCTTCCGTCAATTCCTTTAAGTTTCAGCTTTGTAACCATACTCCCCCCTGAACCCAAAGACTTTGGTTACCCGGTTGGCTGCCTGGCGGGTCATGGGAATGACGCCGCATCGCCTATTCTCGGGGCCTGCATTGGTGAAGCAGGTGAGACGGTAATGAAACAGAGGCACAGGGCTGATTGGTTTTTAAAGACTGCTTCCTTCATTGGGTTTTAACCAATGCATGGAACGAACCAACACACAATCGTCCGTGCGGCGCTTAGGGTGGAATGGGAGGAGAGGAGAAGGACATCCACTCCGCTCCCTCCATCATGCTAGTCTGCTGATTTCTCATTCAGTATACACTGCCTGCTCATGTGCCCACCTCCAACTCGTCACTCGAGTCGTTGTCGTCTTTGTACAGTTCAGATGCACCTGTGACTCACATAGACTTTTCATTGCTCTGTGCGGTTTTGGCTGCCTTGAATATATAAAGTCGGCGTCAGAATATATAAAGTCAAAACTTGAATATATAAAGTCACTGTCGAAATATATAAAGTCAAAACTTGAATATATAAAGTCAGCGGCAGAATATATAAAGTCAGCACTAAAATATATAAAGTCAAAACTTGAATATATAAAGTCATTCCCGAATATATAAAGTCAAAACTTGAATATATAAAGTCAGCGCTGGAATATATAAAGTCAAAACCTGAATATATAAAGTCAGCGTCGGAGTATATAAACTCACTCCTGAATATATGAAGTGAAAGTCAAAATTTATTGATTGAAACGACTCTGAACTGAGCTAAGTTAACAAAAACGTATTCCGAAAAATAAATTAAAAAAACACTGTTCGGTTAATGTTTTGAAAATGATGCATGTGCCCTGCCCAGGACTGGTTCCAGCCTTGCGCCCAGTGTTGGCTGGGATTGGCTCCAGCAGACCCTCGTGACCCTGTGGTCAGATTCAACGGGTTGGGAAATGGATGGATATTCCAGCTCTGACTTTGTATATTCCGACACTGACTTTATATATTGAAGTTTTGACTTTAAATATTGCAGCGCTTACTTTATATATTCTGATGCTGACTTTATATATTCAAGATTTGACTTTATATTTTCCAGCACTGACTTTATATATTCCGACGCTGACTTTATATATTTAAGTTTTGACTTTATATATTCCAGCGTTTACTTTATATATTCCGAAATATTCCAATGCCATCTTTATATACTCAGGTTTTGACTTTATATATTCAAGTTTTGAATTTATATATTCCAGCGCTGACTTTATATATTCAAGTTTTGACTTAACATATTCAGAAACAAGTTTTGACTTTATACGTATATACCGACAGTGACTTTATATATTCAGGTTTTGACTTTTGGGAATGACTTTATATATACAAGTTTTGACTTTATATAGTTAAATTTAGTCATCATTGCATAACTTTTTCTTTACCATAGAAATTTAAAGACTAAATTCAACTTCCATTCCTAACAAAGATATTTCTGCCGACTAAATAGAACCTACTTATATCCAAATTCGAGCTATTGAGCTGTCGCCTGCCTGCCTGAATAAGTCACCCTCGCTTTGCTTTTACTTTTTTATCGTTCATTTAATCATGGCTAGTGGCGGAAAAATTATAAAATGGAAGGAGGATTACACTGAGTATGGCTTTACCAAAACAATTATTGATGGCGAATCAATTATTCATAAAGCTTTAATTGGTGATCTGTTTTTTTATGTTAACCTCATATTTTTTCATACTTCTTCTCAAACCAAGGGGGTGCGAGGGTAAAATGAATTGGGATGCGCTGATCAATGTAATCGGTGTACCAGGAAATCATGCATTGACAGAAGTTCCCCTTTGCTTGTAATGCAAAGTATGATTAAATGCGTGATTTTTTAACGTGTTATGGAGCACATGCATCGAAGCTTCTCAGCTGTGCTTGTGCTAAGAAAAGGAAACATTTTAAAAATAACGTAACACGATTGTCAATGTAACCTTTTGTAAGTAGTGCCTGGAGGATTCAGTGTGGAGAAACTGTAGAGACTGCGTGTGTATTAACTTGTGGATTTTTCTGTGAGTATTTGGTGGCAGCGTCACAAAGTCGCTTCCGTAACACTGCGTTAGCTGCGGAGCTCAGCTCAGAGCGAAATGAGGTGAATGGGAGGGGAGATGATGTCGTGACTCCCCCACCCGCCTTAACTGTCAATCCCCCACAAACACAGTCTTTCGGAATTTGCATAAGCACAGCCCTTCACCTGCAATTTTAACTTAATTACAAAGTGATCAAAACTCTCGTTTATATCCTGTGTCCTGTCTTTAAACTAGTATCCCGCATTACCCATGAGCATGACAAGCGCCAGCGGCAGCCTGTCTATGAACTTAATTTAAAGTTTAGGTTTACACTGTGCTCTGTTTCCGAAGTAGCAGCACTCATGAATATAGTTGTATATGTCACTCGCTCACTTCTTACTGTTTCGCTGCCTTCTCATGTTTTCTTCAGCGCTTTTTGGAGCTCTTCCTGGTTTTCTATGTACTGCGTTGACAGTAAGTTCACGTGATTACGTGGGAGGCGTGATGATGTCACACGAAACTCCGCCCCCCCACGGTTTTCAAGCTCAACTCCATTACAGTATATGGAGAAAAATAGTTTCCAGTTATGAACATTACACGTAGAGTTTCGAAATGAAACCTGCCCAGCTTTTGTAAGGAAGCTGTAAGGAATGAGCCTGCCAAATTTCAGCCTTCTACATACATGGGAACTTGGAGAATTAGTGATGAGTCAGTGAGTGAGTGAGTCAGTGAGGGCTTTGTCTTTTATTTGTATAGATATATATATATATATATTGTAAAAGATGAATAAGGAGACAGCATAAAGGTTTGGGGTTTCCGGCCCCGTATACTGTAAAATTATCCACAGTCAATAAACAAAAATCAAGGTCAAATACATAAACTCAAATTGTTCATATGCACGACGCCGAAGATGGCGTCGGCGGCCATTTTATGTAGGAGGAGCCGGAAGTGGAGGAATGCTGGGAAGGAACCGTGAGGGAAGATGGGATTGATGACGTCAGGAACAATGGAGGAGGAAGGGCGGAAGTAACCTGCTGCGGGAAAACGGGTGGCGGAGCGTCTTTTTTTCTGCAAGAAAGCAAAGGAGAAAGGTTAGTACCACGCCACTCCCTGCCGGCGAACGTCTTCTGAAGTGTGTTAAGGTCCATCCGCGGTCTCCTACTCACGCATGCGTGACAATATATATATATATATATATATATATATATATAGCTGCGTTTGACGAACGTTTGCAAATATTTCAAAATACCGTACTTCATATGTAACTACCAGATCTGGCACTAGTACGACTTGCCATACAAAAAAAATGCTCACAGTCCAAATGTCTTTGCTTTAAAAGATTTTGTGAAATTCAAAGCAAACAGTGTATATAAAAATAGAGAAAAAAGTTGATAACACATGCAAGAAAGAAAAGGGGGATAAAGGAAACTTGTGATATTCTGCTTAAATATCTGGGTTACATTCCTTAAGCTGGGCTGTTGCATAGTGTTCTATGCAACATTCTGTGTAACATTGTATATAATGATCAGAAAACTAAATGCCTGTAATGTCCATCTGTCTGACTGTTCATTTTTCTTTATAGCTGTCTAATTTCAGTCTATGGGCTATTCTACTATCACACAGAGTTAAGATTATGAACAGTCCATTTTCTATAACTTATAGGGAGTTACACTGAATCTTCCATCTATGTTAAGCTATATATTTTTACCTGTGTACGTAAAAACACAGGAAAAAACATGCATCTGTGAATGAAGCTTTAGAGAGTAATTTCCCTTGTCTTCTACCCCAAAAAAACTTAAAAAAAAACCCAAAACTGTTTTTTTGTGAATTTCCCATTTAGAAATTGCAAAATCAGCAGCAAAATAAATTACATTTAAATTATTTAATTCACAAAAATTAAACTAACAAAATTACTTTTCAACTTGAATATAACATTTTGCTTTTGTCACTGATTAAACTCCTAATGACACTGACACTAAAATTGCGCACCACTGTGTTTATGTACATGTTATACATACAGTATATAAATACACAGCAATTAACATTTAAAGTGTTCATCTGGAGACACTTTTCCAAATACACAATTTTAAGGGTTACTGTAACACTATGAGAGTTAATTCAACACTGGTAAGTTTGCTGTGTACTTCTATGATGTATATTTCCATACAGTACATAGTATCATATACACTGTAAATATGAACACGGTATATCTAGGTATTCTTTTTTTATTTGCAAACACTGAAGCACAAGATGCTGCAAAGGGTTAAGTGTCTGAGACGAGAAACCTTTTGTTGTAATAATTGCAGCCCCAGGCTGTCGAGCAGATCTTCAGCTAATTAGGACCACTGTAGGCTATAACTCACAGGCCTATAGTGGTTTATTCCTTTCTGTTACATAAGATTATACACATTTCATAGAAACATTTTCTCAAGTCAAGATGTGAAATTAAAACACACTGCATACAGGCAGGACAGAAATGAAAACTATGAAAGCAAGATGGAATGCAGGTGCAGGTGAGATTAAAACTTTTTGTTTCAGCCCATTCTCCTGGGATTACTAGTTGCTACAAATCTGAAAGAAGCGCTTCTGTTTTCTTGCTGCACCCCACTGAGATGTGCCATTGTTAAGGATATGGAATATTAATTCACTTGACTTGAGGAAATTCCCATAGTCTTGATGGAGACTAATCGTCTGGAATGAGGAGCCAAAGCAAATAGCACATGGTGACTCTCACCTGTGTGGACGGAGCAACAACTTTGATGGAGCTAACTTGTTGTTAAGGAATGCTCTAGAAAATATCACAGATTCCTCTTTGCATTGTGCTACGGACAGGGTAGAGTCACGTTTTATTTAGCACTGCTCCTTCTGGTCTCGAGATAAGGCATGACAGAACCAGTTAAACAGCAATATATTTTTGTCTAGAGGAAATTTCTATAAATACCTTATGTTTTATCTTGGTAGAGTAATATTTTGCTCTACTTTCCCCTTTGTATTATTAAGATGTAGCCTCTGTCAGAACGCCTCAAATCTCACAGACGTACCACAGTTTATAAGGTATTATAGTATATAACTTCTCCCCGCCTTCCCTTCTACATCTATAACCTCAGGCAATTAGATGTAGTAAAAAGACAAGCAGGAGTTACATTACAAAATAAAATAATGTATTACAGGCAGTCCCCAGGTAGCGTACGAGATAGGGACTGTAGGTTTGCTCTTAAGTTGAATTTGTATGTAAATTGGAACAGGTACATTATTTTAATAAATACTATTGTTGACCGACTGTAACCAAGTGCTCTGCAAATGAATGATGGAGTTTCACCCCTCTCTGACCTTTTTATTATTTCTACTTTATTTTCAATGGTGATGGTTTTTTCTCTTCTTTACTGTATCACCTTGTGTTTCAGAGACATTCGTGAAGGGTGAAGACAAAAGGTTAAGATGAGATCTTCTGCACAGCTCTATACAGTATACACTATCACAGCAGGAAGGCACACGTCAACACGTCTGATGTATTGGCAAGAGACAACTTCCTGCTATGTGTTTAACAGTACAAGCAGGCTTGCTATTGAGAATGACTGGGGGTGAAGTCGGGGGGGTTCATCACTAGCCCACTTCACAGTCACCTCCACTACAGTGCCTGCAGTGTCTGCCCACTGAGAACAAACACAGTGCGGCCAAATGCGGGTAGTGAATCGCCCAACCCCAATTCAACAGGCAGCCATCCGAGGCACACGACAATGCTATCTCTGCCGCCCCGTTCACCCTCAATGGTCTCCGTTCAGCCACAACTGGGTCACCGCTTGCAGCATTACCAGCCGTGTGTGCTGGGTGGGCAGTGAAATGCCCCCCTCCGCCCCATCCAGCCTGCGTCCAGTCAGGAGCAGTAGCTGCGGCAGCGTAGTGGGTGGACAGCGAACCATCGTCCTGCACACGAGCGATAGCTGTGGTGCTGGTGACTATGGACCACAGGTCACCGCTTGCCGCCAGGAGCTTCCCGAGGGACACTACACTGCACGAGCAGCGAAATCGCCCCCCTCCAGCCACCACTTGCAGCATCCCCATACCGCAGATGACGGAGCGGCAGTTACTGAGGCGCATGCGTCACAGCTGCGGCCTTGTTCGTAAGTCGTATGTTGGATGTCTGTAACCTGGGGACTACCTATATTGGTAATATTCATAAATAATAACAATATGCAAAGTACATTTGAATATTGGCAACCATACAACTTGATTAAATGGTGATGTGTAGCTCAGGCAGCACACAGACTTGTTTGTTACTTAAAATGTCTCTAGTTAAGGCATCATTGGTGCTTAGCTTTCTTCAGAACAGGCTGCAAGCCTGGTCAATATAGCTGCTGAGCTGTGCTCTTCATTGTGTTGTCTTCATCATCAGAGGTTAGTAAGAGATGCTTCTTTCAGATGTTAGTAAGAGAGAGATACTTCTTCATCATCAGAGGTTAGTTAGAGAGAGAGTTACTTCTTCATCATCACAGGTTAGCAAGAGAGAAATACTTCTTCATCATCAGAGATTAGTGAGAGAGAGAGAGATAGTGTGAGGTTAAGCAAGTAAATTTATAGATGTTCTATCAAACCCCTGGAGCCAATAGGGTGTCAAAGTACTTAAAGGCCTCTGAGACAAGCCAATTCCAAACAGCCATACCTCAGACCAATGGGGAAATAGAACATTTTAATACCTGCCATCCCCCAAAACCATTTGTTGAGCTAAAGTTTGCCAGTTAGGCAACCTGGCTTCCTTGCAGGGTGTTGAAAGACTCTAGCAGAGAGACACCTGTGACAAGCATCTCCTTCCCCCATCTCTGTTGTAAAACTCAGTAAAGGGGATTAGCAAACACGAATGCCTCTCACCAAAGTAACACTAAATTACTTTACCTAAATTACAAATAAAGACATTTATCAAGTTATATGCAAAATCTCAAATCATAACACCTTACCTAATAAAAACAACCTCAGACAACACAATAGCTAAATAACATACAGTAACACAACACTCTCAAACCAACACAATCCAAAGGTGACAGGAGCTGAAGCCTATCCTAGCAGCACTGGATATAAGGCAGAAAACAGCCTTGTACATGGCACCAGTCCACCACATTGTCCACTCCTGCATACACCCACATTCACACAGGGCCAGTTTGGAGCAGTCAATAATCCTGGCAATCACTTCTTTGAGGATGTGGGAAAAACATGGAGGAGAAAAACGTGCAGACACAGGGAGAATATCCAGACTCTACACAAATATCAACATGGCACCAGATTGAAGCCTGGGAAGATGGTCCTTGAAGTGGCAAGACTGTGCCACTCAGTAAACTTATAGCTTTAAACAGTATGTTATAAAAAATAAGATGTGAAATGTGAAATACTGTATACTGATTACCTAGTAGAATTTTAAATAAAACTGGGATAGATCATTAGAGGTAGTTCAATGACCAGCAGCTGCTTCATAGCAAAAGAAGTGATCAAGATTAATAGGCAGCATTTCAGACCAATAAATGATGAGCCAGAATGATGAGAAGGTAAAAAATGACAGTGAAGAATGCAAAGCAAAAGAGCAAGTAAACATTCTGTAATTAAAATCTCATTAATAATAAGTCTGATTCGCAGTCACATTAGTGACTGAAGAACTTCAGAAATGTTAGCACAAGAACAAATTCTCTCTTTCAAACTTAATGAAAGTTTACTGATGACTATATAGTACAATTTAGATGACCTCCCAAGGTTTTTGAGCTCTGAAACAAAAATATAGATTTTTTAAACATTCTTTTTTATTTTTCAAATGAAATATAACTTTAAAAATGGTATACACTTAAATGCAAGTGTTTTATTAAAATAATTAATTGTACAATGCTTGGAACCTATTCTGGCAACACTGGGCACAACATAAATAATTTGGGCACACTTATTCAATTATGATTGCTTTCCAGAAATACAACCAAATTCACATGCATTACATATGTCTGGGATTTGGGAGGACATCAAAGTAACTACTATCATCCATAGAAAGTGGAATATTGCCAGATTAAACCTTCCAGGAATTTATTGGGGTTTGACTTATTCACATACACTGAAGACAACTTGCCAGGTTAATGGAGTTAATGCAGAAAACACTGATCCAGAATAAAGGGTTAACTATAATAAGATGCTGGTAGTAAAAAAAAATCCACAACCATTGCTGTTTCTTCCAATTATTTATTTTTTTGGGGAGGAAGAGTAATGGATTTGGGATCTGTGGTTATACGGTGTCGTGATTATATCCTCTTTGCAGTTTTGATGTATTTAATGCCATCTGGAACGTGCCAGAGACAAAAGGCACTGAAACAAGTCTATGTAACAATCTTGGAAATTAACACACCTGCTTCATTATATTTCCACAAAAATAAACAAGCTACTTCACTAAATAATATTTAGTTGCAATGGTAAATTTGTAATTTCTTAATTAAATTCATTTATTATGACTTACCTTTATTTCTGTATATTACAATAGAATATCTCTCTATTATAATAAATGAATCCTGAGACGAGACAAGACTTTTTAGCCTGGGATGAGACATGACTTTTTCAGAGAGATACTTTCAAATCCCGCAAGATGAGAATTTGTGCCAAGAGATTTAACCACACCCGGGGCTGGAAATAAAAGTCAAAGAGTAGATGACAAAGTAGAACGTTGTAAAGAATTCAAAAACGTTGGCGCGATACACATGCAGAGCAGGTTAGAGATATTGAAAGTACTAAAATTCGAAATTCTCACACAAATGATAGTAAAGATGACATTAGCGCAAACAAATGGAAGTTATTACTTGGTGAAATAATGGAACTGCGAAAAGAGATCGAATATATTGCTCACATTTAAACTTTAAGTCAGAGACTTGTAGATTGTCTAATTTGTGTTGCCATCAGGGAAAAGTAGTGTTTCTTCCCAATGAAGAGGCGTATCCACTAGAATTAAAAGATTTGTTGTTTGGTTTATGTGAAATGCACATACGCGAGCGGCAGAGACAAAAAGTGGCTGGCCTGTAGCGCAGGCAAGGGGGGGTTGGTGAGCAAAGTGAACAGGGGGCTAAGTCCCATAGCTAATAGTAATATTAAACATCTGTGATGGACTGGCACTGCCTTTCCGGTTGATTGCTGCCTTGAGTCTGATGTTGCTGCCATGAGCTTCAGCCCCAGTAACCATTAAGTTTCATTAATCATTTTGGAGAATGTTACATTATTTTAATACATAGCTGGTATGTAGCATTACTGATTTCCTAAAAAGACCCAACCAAACCAGAACATTCAACAGTTTATCCAGTTTAATTAAGTAAAGATTTGCAGGTTCCAGAGAACTACTGTCTAACATTCTGCTTGGCATCCTGTCTGATGTATTGACAGTTTTCTTTGTGAAGAAAAGCTTTACCTATTTATGTTTGAAATTCATCCTTAAGCAGCTTCCATCCATGCTCCTGTAAACTTCAGGGAGTTATCATTTTTATAAGTAACATCCGAACTCCAACATACTGTATATACAAAAATAAACTTACTCACCCTTATTGCTATTATTATTGGCCTTCTTCATTGTTTCTGAACACTGGACCTCTGAGTCTGTCTTGTAAATATATGTGTTAATGTGTGCAGTTACTTCTGATGGTGTTGTTTGCTGCTGTATGTACCTGAAAAGCAGCATTTGTGTCTGATAATTACAATGTTTAACATTTAAAACATTTTTATAACTTATTTTTTTAATGATATTCATTGTGGAGCCAGTAAACAAAAAAAATCTGCAACCTTGCTGCTATTTGTTTTTTTAGATATTACATGTGTTGACATAATTTGTGGCAATCAGTTTGTGTAACCCGTAACATTTTCAAGTAGCAGTAAAGACCATGAGCCCAGATGCTAGCATACAAATGCTGTAAATCAAAGTTTATCCCCAAATCTGCACAGCACACCAGTGATGTATGAGACCCACTACATTTTGCATTGCTATGCATTTTTCCGGGGTGGTAAAATGACAAGTACTGTCACCTCTTGGATTCAGTGTCCTGGTGTCAAATTTTGCAGACTTATGCAGGACGTGTCTGTGTCGAGTTTCCATATTCTTCCTGTATCTGCATGAGCTTTCCTTTGGGTGCCATCCCACATCCCCAAAGGTGTGCAGGTTAGTTTTTTTGTGATTAGTCCTTTACCTGGGAAATGCGCAGATTAGTTTGTGAGAGTTACCAGGTGTTCTTTTCCTGCCTTGCACCCAGCGCTGCTGCTATGGACCCTGGCCTGCTGTGTCTCTGAATTAGACTAAGTGTGTTTGAGAGTGTTAGATTAGGTGTTTCTATCCAACTAAACAACATGATTTGCATTACTTGGAGTAGCTTTTGGACCTTGAAAAAGCATTGTAGGTCATTTATTTTTATTTCCTTGGCCAATACAGAATAAGTGTATTATAAAGTTTGTGTTCCATTCTGGTAGTTATAATCCTATTAAAATACAAAAATTAATTTGAAACTGTTATGTGAAATGGTAGATAGTCAACTATTTACAGGCCATAATCACAGCATGAGTACCATAGAAAGTGCAATTCAAAATATCAAATTATATAACTGCATTGTTGCACTGTGCAAAGAGATGGAAAGTAAAAAGAAAAAAAAAAAGTCTAGTTTGGCACGATTTTAATTTTAAAAAAATCTATTAGTATTATTTTTTGCTTTTAACAGCAGAAAGAATCTTCACACAAGAGTATTGAGAGACAAGGTCAGGTTTTGGCTTTTAATCTTTCAGAGGCAAGTGGGAAAAGTCAGATCTTTCAAAATTCCTTCCCCTAATGGACGTTTTGAGATTTCACAAAGACCATTTCAAAAAGCCTGGGAACAGTTAGAAAGAAGAAACGTAAATATACATATTTAGTCTTTCAGAACAGAATAACTGAAATTGTGCTTGTATAGCCTCTAATTCGTTTTTTTTTTCTTTACTCCCACGTTACAGGCCATAAGGTATAACTACACAGAACATACCACATGTCTGTCTCTAAGCAATAGAGTTACTCTATATAAGTATGGTGATTGATCAGCTTGTTCTGCTTTTATATGGCTTTGTTATTTGAGATTATGTTAAGCTGTAAGCATACATTATATAACCATGAAGTTACTTTGCCTGCATCATGGGGAAATTAATGACATGTTACTTATCTGTAAACTTTCAGTCTCTGAATTGCCACTTAAAGGTTTCATTGTGTGACACACAGAAATATTTCACTCTGGTTAATGTCACAGACATTTTGACTTTTACAGAATGTGAGGAGGTGCCCAGCTGACTAGAGGTTTTCCAGGGGAAAGGAAACTACTAGTTTGGGTTAGGACAGAATAAAGCTGTGTAGGAAACTTTATAAGAAGAATGGGATGCCAGTGTCATAAGACAGGGGGGTGATACACCCTATCATAGGAAGTACCCCTTAAAGTGAAACAGACAAAAAACACCATTGAGGGAAATTGGTTGCCAGACCTGAGGAGTCTGAGGTGCACTAGAATGTGCCTAAACCTCAAAGTAGAGAAAGACAGATAGAGCGAGTGCCCAAGGAACATTGGCAAAGCCCACATGACCTTCTAGCTAATCAATGGCAACAAAGTGTCCCTATCTGTAAAAACAGGGGCTTGGTTGCCCATCAACAGGATACCAGTGTTCATCTCACAGTAGAAAATAGCCCTAACTGGCTCAAAAATCTCAGAGTGACATAAATGTGATTCTGCTCTAAAGAATAGGAGTGGGAATAAAAGCATTTTATCAGCTTTCCTAATTTACGGAACTACTCCTAACTTCACCAGGATTTAGAAGGGCTTGTCAGCTGTCCTAACTTATAGGAGCTGCCAGAAGATGGCGTTCAGGTAAAGATTAGCACACACACTCTTGGAAAGATGAAATGTTTTGGAAATGCTGAACAACAATGAATTTGTGAAATATCGATTTGATAGAGATGGAATTATATCAGAAGCAAATCATGTACTTTACATGATTGCTCCATCAATGCAAAGAAGCTAAAATGAAAGTGCTCATAACATTACATAAAAAATGCTGCTCCTGCAACAGCAATCATTTGGGTATGTCACCACTAATTATTTCTTGAATTTTGCACTAGACTTCAAACAGTCTTACAATGGGTGATTTAATACATAGATTCATACATTTCTCCATCATTCTCATCGGCATGCACATAAAGATCATGGCCCTAAGTGTGGATGAGCATGCATGTGTGAATTGTTAACGATATCAAAATATCAATTCAGAAGTGGTTATGGATCTAAACTGTACTGTGATAGCCAGCATATTAACCCTGGAGGTGGGCAGGGAAGAATGGGTAATTGACAGTGAAATGTTACAGATATACATTGAGTTCTGCAATCCATGAACCCCTGGAACAATTGTGTTACACTTTACAAACCCAGTTAGGTTCAAAAAGGGAGGCAATAGCTGAATGGAGCCTCGTAGAAGATAAGGGGGACCATGGAGAGAGGCACACATTGCATGAAACTCTGGAAGATGACCGTGAACACTAGAAGAGTGAACGTGACTTCAGAAACAACATCCTGGCTATTTTCATTTTAATTGTTACTTTATGAGGTGTTTCCATTGGGTGTAACAGCGGGAAGGTGATCCTTATGAAAGTGCAGCTGTGAATCATTCATTATTAAATAAGTGTGCCTTTAATCAAAATTATCTTTCATTTACTATGATGATGTTGTAAAGTGGCAACAATTACAAGCTGCATAGCTCAATATTCTACCTTATTATGTTTTCCTTATTCTTTCTCTTTGAATATTATTATTATTATCATTACTATAACTTTTACCTTTTTTATGAACCCCGAGTGTTAGTATCAGAAAACTTCAAAGCATCAACATGATTTCCAAGGAAACTACTAAATGTCATCATGAGTACTTTGTGGTTTGGGATGCTGTAAAATTGTGACATTATTCATTTTTAAATGTGAATTTGTACTCCACACTGGGAGTAGGTGTAGGATATTTCATAACTACTCCTAATGCCCTACACATCTTGGGCAGGAAAAATTCTTAGTTCTAGTCAGACTTCTTATATATAAACGTCTACGCGTGAAAGTGTGTGTGTCTGTCTGTCCGGCCTGGAAGTGCGAGGCGGCCCAGAAGTGCAAGGCTACAGCATGAAGCCCAAAGAAATGAACTCTGTCGCCAAAGTTGGGGTGGAGTGGTGGCTCTGAGGCTAAGGATCTGCGCTGGTATCCCGAATCCCCGTCACTGCCAAAAGAGATCCTACTCTGCTGGGCCCTTGAGCAAGGCCCTTAACCTTCAATTGCTCCAGGGGCGCTGCACAATGGCTGACCCTGCTCTCTGACCCCAAGGGGTATGTGAAAACTAACAAATTCCTAATACAAGAAATTGTATAAGGCGAAATAAAGAAAAAAAAAAGTGAAACCACAGAGAAAAGAGAATCTCACTTAGCTGCTGATAAAAACATGGAGGTGAGCACATGGGCAAAACAAAACCTCTGAGGAGAGAGAAACTCGCTTAGACAATGGAGGCGAGCATGTCGACAAAACGAAACTGCCAAGAAAAGAGAACCTTGCTTAGCCGCTAAAACATAATCGATGCGATTGATTGCCAGAATCGATGGTTTCTAGGAGCCCAGGCTTTTTAAAGCACAGGTTTACACAGCTAGTTTAGTATAAATCACTGTAAAAAAGCATATGCAAAAACTTCAAATGGGAGTTGTTTTGCTTGTATTTGTAAAAAGTATGTCAAAGGGATAAGAAAAATTTACTTGACAAGATTTCTTAAAGTAAGCTAAATCATTGTAAATGCAAATTTTTGGATAAGTCAATGACTCTTACAATAAGGAAAACTAGATTTAATATCATGATTTAAATAATTTTCACTTGGCTTAGATTTAATTCTCAGATGTTTGATAAAAATGGACACAGTGCTGTCCTGCACAACAACTAGGGGATAAACACAGTGCCCCTGACTCAAACGAGTGGTGCCATACTTCTCTTTCATGGGAATGGGTGGGGACTCTCTTGGAGACTTAACATTTAAAATGCTACTGAAGTTTTAGGGGTACAGGTACATCAGAAGTCACAAGTGTTTCTCTGTCCAAAAAGGGATTAACCTGACCCCAAAAATGATCTAATCTCTGGAACAGAAGTGACCTTGGACAGAATTTAAGAATTTAATGCCACCTCACTTCAGAGGACCACTTAGGCCAAGAGTCAGAAACAGAAATGTGGTTAAGCAAAACACCAGGGTTATGAGAAAGAATGAGAGACAATAGGTGCTTGGTGATGGCCTTTCTCCCTTCACTGGCTCTACTTTGTATGTGTGCTTTACTATTTAACTTAAATGCTGAATTTTGTTAGGTTTTGTCTTTTTTTTTGTTCCTGATTTCTTTTCTAACTTTCTGATTATTATTTTTCTAGTTTAACTATAAAATTATTTGTCATATATTCTCAGCTTAATTGTATGCAAAGTTTTAAATATAATATCAAATATATCATTAAAAAAATAACTTAAACTAATCATTTTCATTATTTCCGTTACACCCGTTTTTACTCAAAGGAAAACAGGTTTTTGAAAGATTGCAGCTTCAAGCTGAAATAATGTCTTTTTGTGTAACTTATTTATTACAAAGTATACTGGACAGAGGACTTTGTAAACGAGCAGCACAGACTACAAAATATGCATTTTCATGGCTGTTTCCTGCCTTGTGCCTAATGCTATTGGGACAGTCTTCCTGCAACTTGTGACCCTAGACTGGATCAATTAAGTTTGAAAATGTTACCTTATGTTATATCTTCTGATATATTATTTGCAGGGAAAAGAAATATTTGGCACATTCCAAAGGGAGTAGTGACATTTAGTGAGGATGGTGGTTAAGGAAAAAAATTAATTCTGGGGGAAGAAACTGCCAGGCATGTGTTAGTTATTAATTATATGTTCAGCAAATCTACAGAACATTTGGTTATACAAGCTTTTCCTTGTCACAGAGAAAACTGCCAAAGCAATTGTCCAAGGTTATGCAAATAATATAGGAAAGCTCCTGTGACCACAGAGAGATACCCCAGAGCTCCGAACAACAGACACAACTCTACCAAACACAGTCCCAGCTTCAAAAAAAAACAATGCCCTAATATGAGAACAATGGCCAAATAACACAAATGAAGTCTGTGACGATGCGGGTTCGGCTCCACGCTCCCATCGCTGTTCAGGAGCCCTTCAACCCAACACCATCGGTAATGTCACCGATGAGCTAGCCAGTGGAGGCAATAACAATCGAGCAAGGGGATGGTAAAAAAGTGCAAAGGTGCTTTTATTTAAAAACAATCAAAAACAAAGTGTCCAATAAATAGTGCAGTGATTCACAGTTCAATAAATAAATAATCCTTAAAAGTCAAACATGGAGGTTAAAAAAACAATAGAAAAAATAACCCTTTAAAAAAAACGAGGTTAACACGTTCCTTAGGAAGCAGTCTTTAAAAACAACAAGCTCGGTGCTTCTTTTAACTGGTGACTCCCCTGCTTCTCCCTGTCCAGGCTTCGCAACAGGGGAGCCACTCTCTCTGCAGCTGCCCTTTTCCTTTCATACTCACGAGACTGGAGACCTCCCGATCCCTGGCTTCGGTCTGGCACTCATCCCAGCCTCGAGACTTGAATCAATCCAACGGCCAGGACGCTCACGTTGGATACTCCCCGACCAAGCCTCCCGACTCCCGCTGCCTTTCCGGCCTTCTGCGGCCAGTCGCCTTCCCCTGGTCACTCCCGCTACCTGCTCGCTCAGCAGGAGCAACTTCCAACTCCAACGCCTGGGTGTAGGCCTAACACCCAGGCACTCGCAGCTGCCCGCGAGCGCTCATTCGCTCACTCGCTCACCCACACGCTCTTCGTGGCTCTCTCTCTCTTGCATTGACATGCTTTCCAATAACATCCGTCTCATTCTCTTTTCTTTTTCTCTCGTTCTTTTTCCTTTTTCCTGATCTCCCTGTCAACCGACTCACGCTCCTTTTATATGTGCTGCAGCACATTAGCCACAGGAACAATCACAGATGTGGGCAGTTCCCCACCTGTGCACACGGTGAGAAACGCCCACACGCAGATCGCCCCACGGCTTGCTATGACTACTACGCCCCCCTCATGAAGCCGTGAGCGCAGTGATTATTTATTTAAATGGCCTTTTCTCAGTGAGCTGTGGACCCCTAACACCACAAAGTCTAATGGTTCCTCTATTTAAACTCCTTAAAGTGAGCTTTACAGTGGCGTAGTTAAAGTTTGTGCTTCAATTTACCGCCCTCCAACATATCTGAATATGTTAACCTATTTAAATAGGAAATTATGCATGGATTTATTCATATATAGAGAAACAGCAATCATTTTTCACATATAATTATTTATAAGCATCAATTAGACAAAAATATAGTAGAGATGCACTGTTAAGCTGTGTTCTGATTATTAGTTTAATATAATTACGTTGCGAAAACCAGAGCCAGTGTAGTGTACAAGTGATAGGTGGGGATGTTTTCTGCGCAGAGCAAGAATGCATTCGGATTGACAACGAAACAAAATTATAAATTGTAAATTAGTTGTTTATCTTCCTAGAAATTATTATCAGTGTAATGTTTATGTTTATTTTTGTTATTGCCTCATAAATTTCAACTGTTGTGTCTGATGCCGTCACTGAAGGACAGTCTGAAAATAACTTTTGAAGCATTTGTAAATAAAAATCAGAGAAGTTTACTTTTTTCAATCATGAGTGATATTTTTCTGAACCCTTGTACTGAGCCTTTTGGTCAATAATGCCTCCCCCAAAAATGTGCCACCCAGGGCGAACTGTCCCTCTGCCCATCCCTAGCTACCTGACTGGAGCTTTGCCCTCTTCCTCCTGACTCTGACTCACCTCAGTGAGGTGAGATGGCTCTTTTTATGTTGGACCCTGGAGTATGCTATCCAATGCTACAGCATAACATTGCGGAAGCACTCCTGGGACATGCGGAAGCTCCCTGAAGTAGGGAGACAATCTCCTGACAGAACCCTCTAGCGACACCCAGGGACCACTACAGGGCTGTCCTTTTGAACTACAGGTCCCATGGGAACCTGGGGAAGTCAAAACTGGAACCATACCAGAGTAGCACTGCCACCATTCTCACTGGGGAATAAACTATCGTCGATAACTAGTCTCCCACAGTCCATCCATTGTATGATTGCCCCAACTGGAACAGGAACCTAGAGCTGTCCCGGCATGGGTTGCACCTCCGTTTATGCAGTCGATCTATTATGGCCTCCAAGCTGGGTAAGACGTCACTCTCCATCCCAGTCGAGATGCCAATCCATCCATTCAAGCATTTACAACACATGGTGTTTCACAGATCCAGCATTCTGAGTTGAAACTGTGTAGTTCTTGTAAACTGTGTAGGATTTTTCTTGTAGTACTCCGGCATTCACTCTAAACAAGTGTTCGCTTAGTTAGTAGATACAGTAGTTCTACTTTGGCTCTATGTGGGGGTGTTTGAGGGGTCTTGTGAAGTACTGGATTTTAAGTTCCTGCCTTGCACTTGATGCTGCTACCCCCAGTAATACAATACTGAATTGGATTAAGTGTGTTCAAGAACATTATGTCTTAGGGCAGGGGTGCCACACTTTTTCGGCTTGCAAGCTAGGGTAGAAATGATCTACCTACATTAAAAATTATATATATATATATAAATATATATATATATATAAACTGCTCAAAAAAATTAAAGGAACACTTTGAAAACACATCAGATCTCAATGGGGAAAAGAAATCCTCCTGGATATCTATACTGATATAGACTGGGTAATGTGTTAGGAACGAAAGGATGCCACATCGCTTGATGGAAATGAAAATGATCAACCTACAGAGCCCTGAATTCAAAGACGCCCCAAAAATCAGAGTGAAAAAAATATGTGGCAGGCTAGTCCATTTTGCCAAAATTTAATTGCAGCAACTCAAAATTGTACGCAGCTCTTTGTATGGCCCCTGTGTTCCTGTATACATGCCTGACAACATCGGTGCATGCTTCTAATGAGATGACAGATGGTGTTGTGGGGGATCTCCTCCCAGATCTGGACCAGGGCATCACTGAGCTCCTGGACAGTCTGAGGTGCAACCTGGTGGCATTGGATGGGCCAAAACATAATGTCCCAGAGGTGTTCTATTGGATTTAGGTCAGGAAAGTGTGGTGGCCAGTCAATGGTATCAATTCCTTCATCCTCCAGGACCTGCCTGCATACTCTCACCACATGAGGCCAGGAATTGTCGTGCACCAGGAGCCACTGTACCAGCATAGGGTCTGACAATGGGTCCAAGGATTTCATCCTGATACCTAATGGCAGTCAAGGTGCCTTTGTCAAGCCTGTAGCAGTCTGTGTGACCCTCCATGGATATGCCTCCCCAGACAATCATTAACCCACCACCAAACTGCTCATGCTGAATGATGTTACAGGCAGCATAATGTTCTCCATGGCTTCTCCAGACCCTTTCACTTCTGTCACGTGCTCAGGGTGAACCTGCTCTCATCTGTAAAAGCACAGGGCACCAGTGGTGCATCTGCCAATTCTGGTATTCTATGGCGAATGCCAATCGAGCTGCATGCTGCTGGGCAGTGAGCTCAGGGCCCATTAGAGGACATGGGGCCCTTGGGTCACCCTCATGAAGTCTTTCTGGTTGTTTGGTCAGAGACATTCACACCAGTGGCCTGCTGGAGGTCATTTTGTAGGGCTCTGGCAGTGCTCATCCTGTTCCTCCTTGCCCAAAGGAGCAGATACTGGTCCTGCTGATGGGTTATGGACCTTCTATGGCCCTCTCCAGCTCTCCTAGAGTAACTGCTTGTCTCCTAGAATCTCCTCCATGCCCTTGAGACTGTGCAGGGAGACACAGCAAACCTTCTGGCAATGACACGTATTGATGTGCCATCCTGGAGAAGTTGGACTACCTGTGCAACCTCTGTAGGGTCCAGGTATCGCCTCATGCTACCAGTAGTGACACTGACTGTAGCCAAATGCAAAACTAGTGAAGAAACAGTCAGAAAAGATGAGGAGGGAAAAATGTCAGTGGCCTCCACCTGTTAAACCATTCCTGTTTTGGGGGTCATCTCATTGTTGCCCCTCTAGTGCATCTGTTGTTAATTTCATTAACACCACAGCAGCTGAAACTGATTAACAACCCCTCTGCTACTTAACTGACCAGATTAATATCCCATAAGTTTCATTGACTTCATGCTATACTCTTATTAAAAAGTGTTCCTTTAATTCTTTTGAGCAGTATATATATATATGTTGTGGAGGATGGCCGGAAGCCGCCAGGTGGAGCCCTCCTTGCAGCATGGAGGTTCCCAGAAGACCAGCAGGGCATCATGGACAATGGAGTTTTTATGCACAGCCCTGCTGGATGCCATGGGGGCCACTAGAGGACGCTGCAGGGAGGAGCAATGAATATTTTCCCTACGCCCCGGAAGCACATCATTCCTCTTGGGTGAAGAAAAGAACTTGTACCTGACCCAGAAGTGATTGAGAGTCACATGGACTGGGGATTGGGAACACTTCTGGGTCAGGAGAGATAAAAGGACTGTGGAAGCTCCCAGACGGTGAGCTGAGCTGGGTGGAAGGGTGGCAATGTATCTGGGAGATGGGGGATTGGTTTATTGTGATTATTATAGTATTGTATGAGTATTGTGGAGGAGAGGGTGCTTTGTGCACTGTGGCATTTGAATAAAGTCAACTTGAGGACTTTTACCTGGTGTCTGTGTATATATACTCATGGCATTCATAGTCTGAATCACAATCTGATTGTATGGGTGGTTACCTACCAGGTAACGCTTGTGGTTGATCTCGCAACTGAAGAGGGCACTGTGGTGGATGTTTGCCTATTTGCAACGTAAAGACAGACTAATGTTTAAAAAAAAATTTTTTAATACAATGCGATCTACCTGCACTAACTTTCCAATGTATTGGTCGATCGCGTTCAACACATTGGGCACCCCTTTCTTAGGGTCTTGGTTTTTTCAAGTCAGATCATGCTTTTTAACTTTTTGTTCCTTATTTTCCATCCATCCATTATCCAACCCGCTATATCCTAACTACAGGGTCACAGGGGTCTGCTGGAGCCAATCCCAGCCAACACAGGAAACAAACCCTGGGCAGGGCACCAGCCCACCGCAGGGCACACACACACACACCAAGAACAATTTAGAATCGCCAATGCACCTAACCTGCATGTCTTTGGACTGTGGGAGGAAACCAGAGCACCCGGAGGAGACCCACATAGACACTGGGAGAACATGCAAACTCCACGCAGGCAGGACCCGGGAAGCGAACCCAGGTCACCTAACTGCGAGGCAGCATCACTACCCACCGCGCCACTGTTGTTCCTTATTTTTTCATACATATCCTAAAGGTTATTTATTTAAGAAAACCTAATGGTGTCATTATTCAGGTGCTATCTGCAACTCAAAAATGAAAATCAAAAATCAATGGTTGGATCATGAAAATAAAAAGTAATCAAGCATATTTGAATTTTTT
Organism: Polypterus senegalus; assembly: GCF_016835505.1. Lineage (NCBI taxonomy): Eukaryota > Metazoa > Chordata > Cladistia > Polypteriformes > Polypteridae > Polypterus > Polypterus senegalus. The sequence goes on from NC_053154.1 coordinate 269,544,328, forward strand.
TCTAAAAAAATCACTTTCAGGTATTCAAGTTCTTTATAGTTTTTCATTGTCATCAATTTCTTGCAGTGCTTTCTTGAAAATAACTTAGTCAGGGATGTTGACATTAAAACCTCATGTTGAATGCCTATAGTGGGCAATATATATGTCATCAGCTTTTATCAGTTAAAAGCTTCGACAGGATCCCTTATGAGGAACAGATATGTTCAGCCAAAATTAAAGCCATCTAAAGTCTACTGTAAGTGCTACTTGAAATAAGTAACATGTACAACAACTTAGCAAAATGTACTTCTTACACAACGATGTGGACCTGAATGATTTATAAGCCATTTGCGAGTTAAATGCCCAAGTTTCCACGGGACAACTATAGCATGTATGTATGGGAGTTTTTCGAGCTAGGGCTTTACTTTCTTTTGCAGTATAACCAAAAATCTGTTTTATTGAATAAAACTAACAATAGAATTTTCATTCTGATGCTATTTTCAAACTTTGGACAACTCACTGTAACAAGGGCACCATTTCCTGGGATAAAATTACACATAATGTACATAATTATGTGTTTAAAAAACAACACCAATGGGGGTATTCTATTATCTAGTTTAGACATTTTTTAGGATTTTTTCCTTTGTAAAAGTTTTTTCTCATAAAAACAAACTTTTTTTTTTAATCATGGTAACAAACTTTATAGGATTTTTACTCTTTATTTCCAAAACTGAATATTACTTTTTTAAGTGTTAATGTAATCCTTTTTAATAGTCAGTGGGAGTACACTCTGAGAGGGTGAGTTTTGAGAAGAGCTTTTAGTTCCTATCTGATGGAAATCTCTAGGAGGGTTATACTAACACTTAAAATAAAAGTAAGAATGAAAACAAAGGCATTTTGTATCTACTGTGAGATATAATGAGATTAATACATTTTTTATGTATGATATAAAATAATCCCTTCTAATCTATGCTGGGGTTGCAAATGATCAGATCACAGTCTTGAAGCATCTCATACAAGACAACAGCCAATCCCAGATGGGTGCTTCAGGAAAGAGAAAACCACTTGGTTTACAATATGGCTAACTGAAAAATGTTTACTTTTGTTTAATGGGGGTCTCAAGGATTTCATTTAAAACAGTATGTCAGGTAGTCAGGGTATCAAATGCAGATCTTGGAGCACCAAAGTGACTGTAAGTCTTAGTTCCTGGAATTTTCTTAATTACTTTCCAATTACTGATGCTAATGGAAAATATATATTTTGCCTGAACTTTAACAAACTTTCTTTTCAAGATTCAGAACCTTATTAGAGAGATGCAAAGTTACCCAAAAGATGAGCAGCCAACTCAGAGGTCTTTAACTTTAATTGTAGGAGGATCACCATGTTCTCCCCAAGCAATTTCTCAATAAGAAACCAATTCTTGCTGTTAATGGAACAAGTTATATAAATTCTATTGTTATAATTCTCATTCTGCCACACCGGACTCACAGAGGAATTTTTGTGGATTACAGCAGATTCATAAATCTGAGATGTTTATTTTTATAATAATAATTTTAAAATATATAATTATAATAATTTATTGAAAAACAGATATTGTATTATGAAAGCATACCGTATGTGCATAATGGATTGAGGTAGCTGTTCATTTGCTGGAATTGCATCTCAGTATTGTTTTGCTACTGCTTAAGCGAATAAAGAAAGAAAGAAAGAAAGAATTGGGAATACTAAGCTAAATTAGAAAAGTCATGTTAATATTATACAGACACTTAGTATCTGTTCTCAGACATGGTGAGGCATCACAGAAAAGTCTATCCACCCATGTACAATTTACATGTAATGGAATTAATTTCCTTCAACAAATCATTTTTTAGTGCAGTTCCAGGAGCCTGTGTTCAATTCCCGGCTCTGTCTATATGGGGTTTGTGCTGTATGTTCTCTACCTTTCTCTTTGTGTTTTCTTTCTCTCTTATATTAATAAGACATGTGTGTTACATTAATGAGCAGCTCTAAACTAATCTGGTGTGAGCATGTGGTGAGATGAACTGATATATGACATTGCAAAGATTTGTATTAAAAGTCACTTGCCAAATCTTAAAGACTCACTTTGACACAAATCAGAAATAGGTGGGCCGAATCAGGAATGGAAGGATGTTTTTTTTTAAGGCTTTTGAATTTGTCTATCATTATTCTCTCCAACAGACATCCTGCTCAAGGTTGGGTTTCTGCCCTGAACCTGATGAAACTGGGATAGAATCCTGTAACTCTGGAACTGAAAAGCTATATTTAGAAAATGTATGGATGAAGGCCTCTTTGGAGGAATGATCTATGGGTGTACAGATGAGTGGTGAGTAAATAATGCAGGTAAGCTTTAATGACAATTAACAACAAGAAGAGCACACTGCAAAACTGCAAATACAAATACTAGACAAAAAAAAACTTTAAATGGGAGTTGGTTTGTTTTTATTTAGCAAAAATATCTGCCAATAGGTTAAGCAAAATTTACTGGATGAGATTTCTTAAAGTAAGCTAAAGAATAGTAAATACAATTTTTCTGATAAGTCAATATTTCTTACAATAAATAAAACAAGATTTAATGGCATGATATAATGTATGAACCTGGGCAAATAAATGAATGATGAAAGGCTTCAGGTGCTTCAATGTCAGACACACTGCTTGATTATTAGGAAAAATGGCTTCCTGGAAAAGTGGAATGGAAGTCATAAAGAGTTGATGAAAATCTTAAAAACCAAGACAAATACACTAAAAAGGAGTGATGGTTCCCCTTCATATATGATGGAAAGCTCTGGGAGAGTCACGTCAGTATCACACAGTGTGTTAGCGGGCAGGAAAGCAGACAGCTTGAAGTGCCAAGGAAAGGTTAGGGTACCACTCTGGTAACCCCTTTTAATATCTGCAGAAAAGACAGCCAGCAAGCAGCTCAAAAAAAAAAAAAGAATGTGTTAGTGAAATTCACAAGCACTAGCATTCAGGAGCTGTGTCCTTCATGAGTGTCAGTTGGATATCTGACGACACCTTCCAAGAATAGGCCAGCTTTATAGGGCTTAGACCAGAAGGGGCAGAGCTTTCTATGTGTGGTGAAGTGGGGTCAGGTGTCTTTTCTTGGCTGCTGAGGAGAGGGGAGAAAATAATGTTAGTGTCAGTGCCCCCTTTTGTCTTGGAGTGGAACTGCTAACCTGACCAGAGCCAGGAAGGTGGTATCTGCTCTTAGACATGGTGGGACATCAAGGGATTAAACAAGTTTGTTCATATTTCCTGCAGAAAATTCTACTCACCCATCAGTGTATCCTTTTTCATATCTGCTTAATTCAATTCACTGTTAAAGGCGGCCAGAGTATATTGTTTCAGCATCGGGTGAAGAGGCTTTTGCTTGTGTGGCCTTGATAAGTGAAAAAGCTACCCACTAGACAATGTCACACACGTGCATTTGGAATACAGTTTACGCACTCAAAAAATGCAGTTACCCGCCTAACCAGGGGTTGGCACTGCCCTCTAACTCTTTTTCCTCTCTTCCGGCAGAACAACTGAATAATCCACCCAGTAACAACAATTCCGGTCCAATTCTCAAGATCCGACTCTTCATGTCACTTCCAGTTCCAACCCTCAAAATCACTTATTGATAATATCACTTCTGGTTCACATGCTCAAGATCCCACCTCTTCATAACATCACTTCCTGAAAAGTGTACTATATATACCACCACCATTTTCTCTTTAGTCAGTTCCGATTTGAACTCTGTCTGCAAATACGTCATTTCCTTTGGTTGTGCTACAGTATATGGGGAATACCCCCAAAACTTTGACATTGTTTTTGTCTTTATTTTACAACAGACAGATCAATATCCTACATGGGAAGGCCAATTGAGGTACAGTAAACTGTACAGCATGTGAACACATTATATACAACAGTGGTCTCAAACTCCAGTCCTGGAGAGCCACAGTGGCTGCAGGTTTTCATTCTAACCCTTTTCATTCTAATCCTTGAATTAATTTTAATTGATTTGGTCTTGAAGACTCAGACTCCTTAATTAGCAGCCAAACAATAAAGAGATATAAAATGAACCAACACATGACCAGCAAACTGTGTCCATCTTACAATATCTGAAAATAATGAAAGACAAAAGTCTGATCTGCTCAGATCCCTAAAACATTTTAACAGTGCTCTTAGAAAAGAGAAAATAAACAATTTTGGAAATGTATGCTATTACACAATGAGAGCAGCAACCAGCCATAGAAATAAAGAATGGGTTTAATTAACAACAAGAATCAGCGCCTAATTAAGCAACTGATTGGAGTGAAATTGATTAAAGTCTGAGGTCCTGACTTAATTGGTCTTCTAGTGGCTCACTCACTTTAAGTTTCATTTCTGTTTAGGCCCAAGAAATGAAGCAATTCAGAAGAACAATGAAGAAATTCAGGGGAACAAATCTTAAAAAACAAGTCAATTAAAATGAAAGTAAAAGGAGTTAATTAGCAGCAAAAATTGGTCACCAATTAAGCAAAGAGTTAGAATGAAAAACTGCAGCCACTACAGCCATCCAGGACCGGAGTTTGAGACCACTGATATACAATGTACTCCACTTATAGCCCACTGCATTATAATAGGTTCATGGCTGGGCATAGGGGCATAATTTGTGCATGTCTTGATCAATCAAATGGCAAATGACTGTTGATAAACAATGTTAATGTGTTGCCAATAGTTTTTAAAATAAACAGTCTTATGTCTTTGATAAAATTCTACATCTAAACCAGTGGCATAGAAGTTGTTGCTGCCACTGCAATACTTAAAGAACTAGGCTTCAAATCCATTTTGGTTCAGCACATTTCCACCTTGTTAATGTTAATCTTCAAATAGTACTTTTGGTATCTATTGTGATGGCTGTCTTGGTCACATTTATAGGTAATCTAACCTAAACACAGTTAAAATATCCGACTATGCCACCCTCTTGAAATATAAAGATAACAGTACAGTATACAGGTTTCTTTAAATTGGCAGGTGAGTAAACACACAACGAAAGACACAGCAGCAACTTCAAGAGAAACAACAGTAACTTGTATTACACAAGACAATATAAAAAACACCAAGAAGATAAAAGCAAATAAAAGTCTAAAAATATCAGGAGGGAAAAGCTTTTAAAAAGAGAGCACACAGTCTACACTCTAAAAGTCTGTTAAAACATAACAGTGGAGGATACAACCTTTGGTCGTGTGAAGTCCAAGTTGGGTGCTGTGTTATCTCAACAATTAATCTTCCAAATGTCCCACTCAAACACTCTGTTCGCCAAATGCTTGTTTTCCAACAGAAGTCTTGCTTCTTGTACGCCGGCTTCTCTCAGTCCTCTCGTGAGTCTTCCCTCGGGAGAAATCTCTTCCTCCGTGGAGGTATGTGTCACTGTAAGAGTGTCGTGCGTCTCGTCAGCCACGTACCCACATCTGCCTGTGAGTCTCTGTGCTTCGTGCAAGTGATCTTGATTGCGTTCTTGGTGGACCATCTCTTTCTACAGCACCTACTGCCCAGAAGTATATAACTGCTTCAGTCTATGCCTAGATCAACATGAGGATTGATTAAACAATGGCATTTACCAATTTCCTTTGCTTGTCAATAGTATAAACACATTTTCATTGTTTAAAAAAAAGTATTATTGTCAGCTATCAAGAAGTACATATATAGTACCTCTGTATGTTGATTAGAAGCCAATGTTCCCAGAACATGTTAATTTTCAAACCAGGAAAATACAAACATTTTCCAAGGAAGCAGGTGACTATTCTGCAAGACAGGTAAATACAGTATCTACATCCTGTACACAGACATTAACCATAACCTGTAACAGAATTATTCAGGAAATTAGCCTTTTCACTTATCACTCTGGTCTCAACAAAGGGTGCCTATTGCCCCTTCATCTATTGGCTTTTTACATTTATTATTTACATGTTTTTTGCCTGAAAGAAAAAAGAAAATGATCCATTGTACAAAAAATGTTCCTGTCCGACACTTCACCTATTCCAAATAGGTTCCAGTAGTGTTAAGTAGTGACTATAAAATGGCTAATGTGAGTGTATACATTTTAAACTCATAGTTGGGACAGTGTGGAGCATTGCAGAGTAGACATAATAAAATAATACAATATTGCTTATAATATCTGCAGCTATAGAAGCAACACCTTGGTGCTGCCTAGGGCAAAATATTTCAAAGCACAAAAGAATGATAACAGGGTGATTAGTGTTGTAAACTGTGCTCTGAAAGTTGTCAGCCAAGGAAGAAGGAAGTTATGCTACAGTATACTAAACTATCATGGCTAAGGAGCATGCTGATGGGTTGCATATTGATAAGTACAGATTTTAATGTACTCTACACGTGAGAGAATAATAAATCTATAAACCTATAAAAACTAACCCACAACTTATGTTCTGTCCAGTTATTTCTGTTTTTGTTCTCAGGGTTACTGGGTGGGTTTCAGCACCCTAATAACTCTATTTTGGAAATAAACAGGTTCATAAAATGTACAATATGGATAAAAGGAAGAATTACCCAGAAAATAAGATATTTTCTGTAAAGTGCAAAGGTTTAGACAGGCACTAGTTTGAGAAATATAAATACTATATCTAGATTTTTAAAGCAACATAAAATGAAATGTTAATGCTGTAAGATTATATGTTCAGAACAGAAGGGCACTGAAGTAAAGTACAAATAAATGATATGGAGCAATTTGACAAACAGTGGTCTGATGAGTGCAGGTCATTGACTTAGCTGTTTATCGCATACTTGTGCAGTCCAGGGCATGAAGGGAGGAAGCTTTACTGTGATCTTTTCTTCATTTATTCTTTAGATGTGTCAGAGCTGTATATCTTAATTAAGATAAATGCTTCAGCAAGTCATTTCCTCAAATGATTAGTTACATATTTGTAAACATATTTCTGGACCCTTTGTTAGGCCGTGTGGAATAGTTGCTAAGGCACAGAGTTTTAAATGCCAAGTACTGCTGTGTCTAGCCCACTGTAGAGCCACAAGCAAATCTCTTAACTCTAACTATGCAGAAATCGATGTACACAATTGTACTATGCCTCTGCATGCTGGCTATTTAAAGATGCTATAAACTCTCTAGTCTTCCACTGCTTACCATCTCTCAGATACAAAGCATTCTTTTGAAGGTACACTGTGTATCATATTGTCTGTTGGCTTTTGAATTTTATTTTAGGTAACACTAATCAGACAAAATATTTTAATTTACAATGTGAAACCCTATAAATCTTGACTGGGTTTTATGAATTAATTTTTTAAAAGTTTTTTAACAATCTAACAAATTGTAATCATAAGAATTATATTAGTGGTTATTTATTTGAAGTAGTATTTAATCATAAAGCATTGAGGCTGAACATAATCAATTAAGGTCAGCACAGCTCATCGTTTCCTTTTTATTTCACATTTGCAAAAGTTTAAGTCCAGATTGAAGTATCTCCAGATTGGGGTATCTCTTGGTCACTTATCCCATGTATTTACAGATTCTTGTATGAAGAAATACTTCTTTGGACCCGTTAACCAGCTGCCACCTACTGCCTTGCCAACTGGCTAGATCTTCTTCTAAAGTACACCTCACATCCCAATTACCTCACTACCAATAGTTTTAAATAGTGTAATCATATCATCTTATAATTTATTGTTAATTCTGTCATTCTATCCTCATTGTCCACATTCCACAGTCCTCTAACCAGTCTAGTATTTCTTCTCTGGACATGTCCCTTGATTAAACAGAAAACAATAAGGGATGCTGATTAGAACTCTGTCAATAATGCCATCCAATTTACTGATGTCCCATGGAGGGTTAGCTCTTGTCTTAAGCCCAAGGCAGTTTGGATAAACTTGACAACCTCTACTAGATAATTGGATACAAAAATTGTTGGAAGCTGTTGGGCTAATTGATGCCTTTCAATTGGTCACATGTGAGTCAGTATGGCAGTGTGCTCTGACAGGGATGTGGTCAGATTTGTCTTGACCACAGGGCTACCTTAATATGCTCTGTCTGCACATAATTAGAACATGAATTAGATCCATTTGGATAGATGGAGAGATAGTTTTTTCTTGCTGGGAGGAGTGGAAGAGAGGGTGAGAGAAAAGAAGACAGAGTATTGCTGTGTGCTGTGTATTGTATTGCTTGTGGTGTGGGAAACGCTTCTGCTGGGAAGAGTTTCCCACAATAAAAGCCTTTATCCATTGCAACTTGTGTACAAGCTGTTTGTGTCAGGTGTTTGGGGAGTTGCAGCCCCTCTTGGTGGCCGCAACATCTTTGTTCATAAAATGCCAAATATTTAAACTGTAAAATGAAATTTCTTCTTCTCATTAAGTTAAGTAACTACTAATGGACAAATGAATAGCGAATTATTTCATGTATAATGTTATTGTGTGGTGGTACAGTGGCTAATGATGCTTCATCACATCTCCAGAGATCAGGGTTCATATGTTTTGTCTTTTTCCTCCTGTACCTCAAGGTTTTCTGCTGTTCAACCCCATTCCAAAGTAGTTCAGGTTAGTGATATACAATTCTAAGTTGGTCCAGGTGCTGAGGCATGCATTAATGGGATCTGTGATGTACTGACTTCCCACCCAATGTTGGTTCTAGCTTTTTAACAGTTCTCCATGATACTAACCAAAAGAAAACGTGAAAACAAAATATTTTAGAAAAATTCTTTCTAAACTATTTACATTTCAAAAGTCATATTTAAGTGCTTAAAATTGTAGCACTTTAGAGTAGAACTTTTAAGAGCAACTATTTGTAACTTATTTAATGTTGTGTGACACAAAGCCTTTGTTAAAATGTAAAAGTTAAAGTATGTGACTAATAGATACACCACACTCTTAAGTGTGTATTGGTGCTCAGTCTTAAAACCATACTAAGTGTTTGTTAAGGTCTTGTTAAAGAGCAGTAAATGACTAAATAGAGGCACATACATACCTCACATTCTAAATTGATAACCATTTAAATTTGATTGTAGGTTTCCCTCATTTTTTTCCCTCAACAAGTTTTTCCATCCATCCATTATCCAACCCGCTATATCCTAACTACAGGGTCACAGGTGTCTGCTGGAGCCAATCACAGCCAACACAGGGCACAAGGCAGGAAATAAACCCCAGGCAGGGTGCCAGCCCACCACAGGGCACACACACGGGGCAATTTAGAATTGCCAATGCACCTAACCTGCATGTCTTTGGACTGTGGGAGGAAACCAGAGCACCAGGAGGAAACCCACACAAACACAGGGTGAACATGCAAAATCCATGTAGGGAGGAAGCAAACAAGGGTCTCCTTACTGCGAGGCAGCAGCACTACCATTGTACCACCATGCTGCCTCCCCACAGGTTTTTTTTAATGTTTTATTACATGACTCTGAGACAATTATCAGGATATTGTATATTTCATTCAATGCTGGATCAAGACCTCCACAGGTCCCTGGTTTGACTTAACGAATAGAGTTTTTTAGCATAAAGTTGATCATATTTTTAACAATGCATGGGCAGCACAGTGGTGCAGTGGTATCTCTGCTGCCTCGCAGTTAGGAGACCCAGGTTCGCTTGGAGTTTGCATGTTCTCTGCATGGGTTCCTCCCACAGTCCAAAGACATGCAGATTATGTGGATTGGCATTTCTAAATTGGCCCTAGTGTGTGCTTGGTGTGTGTGTGTGTTTGTGTGTGTCCTGCGGTGGGATTGGCACCCTACCCAGGATTGGTTCCTGCCTTGTGCCCTGTGTTGGCTGGGATTGACTCCAGCAGACCCCCGTGACCCTGTGTTTGGATTCAGGGGGTTGGAAAATGGATATTTTTAACAATGCAACACATGGAGACCATGCTGTTTAATGCCTATGGAGACTCTACTCCAATGGAGCCTTAGAGTTGTGAAGAGGGGTGGGAGGGTGTTCTCCCTTGGTGATCTTAGCAAGTTGGGATCCCCCTTGGTAATTGTGATGCAGGGTGCAAGGAATGTGAGCAGTGAAAAGCACCTTTGCATTTGTGGGCCCTGAAGATGCACCTAGTATGTCCTGATGGTAGATGCACCCATGACTTCATTTATGAATCATGCAAAATAACTTTGTTGTTATGTGTTTTGTGTTTCTAACCTCACTTAAACCATCAAAAATATCAAGTTAAACATTTGTGGACTATTTGTGAAAGACTTAAGAGTAACATAGCTAACCCTCAACTATATTGAAGTTCTTCTTTATTTCTTATAAGTTAACCAGTACTCTTGGTAGTGTACAGAAGATCAAACTAATACATTAACCTGCTCACACTCCTGTTGTGAAAAATGACAATGTGAAGAGTTGTACTGTATCCTGATTTTGTATGTCTGAGGTAAAGACCCCGGTCAAAAATACAATAGTGCTGTCTTACTTAGAAGTAAAAGCTACTAGTATACAGTAAAAGCTATCACTATACATACTGATCAGGCTATACTGAACCAAAAGAAAGTGAGCTGCTTCCGATGTCAATGTGGATGGGGTTTTAAAAATAGGGTAAATAGTTTAACTAATTACAATTGTTCATTTTTTTTTTTACATAAGTTCCAAAAGCATGGTGGTTAACACTGCTGGCTTACAGCTTCTGAGATCAATTTTCATCCTAATATTAAACGTGTTTCTTCCTCACTCCTCATATTGTATACTTTTGTTTCCTCTTAGATCTCAAATACAGTGGTGTGAAAAACTATTTGCCCCCTTCCTGATTTCTTATTCTTTTGCATGTTTGTCACACAAAATGTTTCTGATCATCAAACACATTCAACCATTAGTCAAATATAACACAAATAAACACAAAATGCAGTTTTTAAATGATGGTTTTTATTATTTAGGGAGAAAAAAAATCCAAACCTACATGGCCCTGTGTGAAAAAGTAATTGCCCCCTTGTTAAAAAATAACCTAACTGTGGTGTATCACACCTGAGTTCAATTTCTGTAGCCACCCCCAGGCCTGATTACTGCCACACCTGTTTCAATCAAGAAATCACTTAAATAGGAGCTGCCTGACACAGAGAAGTAGATCAAAAGCACCTCAAAAGCTAGACATCATGCCAAGATCCAAAGAAATTCAGGAACAAATGAGAACAGAAGTAATTGAGATCTATCAGTCTGGTAAAGGTTATAAAGCCATTTCTAAAGCTTTGGGACTCCAGCGAACCACAGTGAGAGCCATTATCCACAAATGGCAAAAACATGGAACAGTGGTGAACCTTCCCAGGAGTGGCCGGCCGACCAAAATTACCCCAAGAGCGCAGAGACGACTCATCCGAGAGGTCACAAAAGACCCCAGGACAACGTCTAAAGAACTGCAGGCCTCACTTGCCTCAATTAAGGTCAGTGTTCACGACTCCACCATAAGAAATAGACTGGGCAAAACGGCCTGCATGGCAGATTTCAAGACGCAAACCACTGTTAAGCAAAAGAACATTAGGGCTCGTCTCAATTTTGCTAAGAAACATCTCAATGATTGCCAAGACTTTTGGGAAAATACCTTGTGGACTGATGACACAAAAGTTGAACTTTTGGAAGGCAAATGTCCGTTACATCTGGCGTAAAAGGAACACAGCATTTCAGAAAAAGAACATCATACCAACAGTAAAATATGGTGGTGGTAGTGTGATGGTCTGGGGTTATTTTGCTGCTTCAGGACCTGGAAGGCTTGCTGTGATAGATGGAACCATGAATTCTACTGTCCACCAAAAAATCCTGAAGGAGAATGTCCGGCCATCTGTTCGTCAACTCAAGGTGAAGCGATCTTGGGTGCTGCAACAGGACAATGACCCAAAACACACCAGCAAATCCACCTCTGAATGGCTGAAGAAAAACAAAATGAAGACTTTGGAGTGGCCTAGTCAAAGTCCTGACCTGAATCCAATTGAGATGCTCTGGCATGACCTTAAAAAGGCGGTTCATGCTAGAAAACCCTCAAATAAAGCTGAATTACAACAATTCTGCAAAGATGAGTGGGCCCAAATTCCTCCAGAGCGCTGTAAAAGACTCATTGCAAGTTATCGCAAACGCTCGATTACAGTTATTGCTGCTAAGGGTGGCCCAACCAGTTATTAGGTTCAGGGGGCAATTACTTTTTCACACAGGGCCATGTAGGCTTGGATTTTTTTTTTCTCCCTAAATAATAAAAACCATCATTTAAAAACTACATTTTGTGTTTACTTGTGTTATATTTGACTAATGGTTAAATGTGTTTGATGATCAGAAACATTTTGTGTGACAAACATGCAAAAGAATAAGAAATCAGGAAGGGGGCAAATAGTTTTTCACACCACTGTACATATTTGTGAGACTGATTGGCAGCTCTGAAATGTTCCCATTTTCAGCAAGCGTGCTTTACAATGGAATGATAACCCTTCCAGGGTTGGTTCCCTTCTTTAGACCGTCCAGAGCAATTAGTCCTCTTTGACTTTATATTCTGATGTAGATAATTGACAAAAAAATCACCATGAAAGTATCCAAATTTGAAAGTATCCAAATTTGAATCTGCAAAATAACACAATGAGTTAACAAAGTTGTATAAATGCACACTAAAATAACTACATGTTCATTTCCAGGTTAAGTTTTATGCCTTCCTCATTACATAGGAACCAAAAATATTAGTGAATAAATTATTCAACCTACGTTATTTATGTTAAGGTTGAGTAGGGCAGCAACTAAACTGGCCGTATTTGGGCTAGAAGTCAGAAACCAAACTGGAATAGTGCACCAGTTCATCTTAGGGCACACTCATTCATCGAATGATAGTTTTAAAATTTTTATATTAAGAACTGACTATTTATTATGAATATTTATTTTGAAGATGCCATTTTGGTTTATAGCGGGTGTTACTATTTTGTCCACTCATTGCTGGGTCACTTCAATGATTGCTATGAGTGGAGTTTGAGGTTGCAGCCCAGGGTTCATTACATATCTAGTAAACAGGTCAGGCTTTACTATACATTATTGTTTGTGAAAACTAAAACCATTTTTGTTGATTGTTCTTTTTTTTTCTCAAAAACTCAACTAAATACCCATATATACTCACGTATAAGTCGGGTCTTGAAACCCGAAAAATCGATCATAAAATCAGACCCTGACTTATACGCCCATTCAAAAATGCGACACTTAAAAATTTTTTTAACATCTTCTTGCCTCCTTCAATCTTGCATTAGTTTCTCAGACACATCGTATTCTTCTAATTCTAATTCCACTTCTAATTTCTTTTGCTATTTCAATGATGTTTAATTTAAAACCAGCTCCATTTTCTTGTGATGGAACGCTTCATTGTAGATAAGGGATGCTCTTATGATAAAGGTGTATGAGAGTGTGAGATACAAAACATACAAATCAGTGCAAACGTTGCTTTGGAATACTTTGGGTATTACAGTGTGGTCATGTAGGCACAATACATAGAAAAAAAGGCAGCGTGCTCCATGGTTACTCTTTCAGGTGGGCGTTAGCATATCATTATCTCTTGGACCAATAGTGTGAGTTTTCCGCATTCGACTTAAATGACCGACATCATGAAATATCAGAAATTATATAGTAAAATTAAGCCCTGACTTATCTGCAGGAGAACTTAAACGTGAGTATATATGGTACTCAATCCAAATACCACAAACAGCTCTACTCACACCTGATTTGAAGTTGAGGTTAGGACCACGGGCTGATACAGCGCATTGCTGCACCCACATAGAAAAAAAAGGCACTGTGCCACGTGGTTACTCTCTCAGGTAGGTGTTAGCATATCATAATCCTTTGTACCAATAGCGTGAGCTTTCCGCATTCGACTTATACGAACGACATTATAAAATGCCAGAAATTATAGTACCAATTTATCTGTGGGAGAAATTATCCGCGAGAATATATGGTGCTTTTTTGGTTATCAATTCAAACTTCTCTTTTGTCTTTGATTATTATTATACTTTCATCTTGGCTTTCTCAGTTTTCAACATTTTTTTTTCATTTTTTTGACTGTGTCTTTTCTCCTGGTTACCTTTCAAATTACCTTGGTATTTATTCAGCATAATACTCTAATTCAGTGTTTCTCAACCATTTTGGTGTGTCAACTCACTTTTCCCCATATGTGTTTGCTTCTTGTGCTGTAGGGGTTGAAAACTTGGTGAACTGAGTACGATCATCAGATCTTGGGTCGAGCACAATTGTTGGAGCGGCTACTCACTGTTCGACCAACTTCACAAACCACTACCATTATAAACAACAGCAACTCACAACCCACTGGTAGCAGCTGGTTGAGAAATACTGTTCTAATAACCCTAACATGCACATCACATGCTAAAATGCTCACATGGATACAGACAGAAGGTGCTGTGTCCAAACTGTGGCCTGATTTCAAACCCTGGACTCTCATGTTGTTAAGTGCCAGCACTAAGAACAGCACCACAAAGGAATTAATGACTGAAACTTTATTATGAGAATATTCCACTAAATGTAGGAATTCACCTTGTTTATATTTTTGAAGAAAGAATTATTATCATCTGCGGTGGGTTGGCACCCTGCCCAGGATTGGTTCCTGCCTTGTGCCCTGTGTTGGCTGGGATTGGCTCCGGCAGGCCCCCGTGACCCTGTATTTGGATTCAGCGGGTTGGAAAATGGATGGATGGATGGATGAATTATTATCATGTGAATGATACATATATTTTTAAAAAAGCCTTGATTTTAGTTTTTGGACGCCGTCATTATCATTGACAAGGAGGTTTCAACTAGTATAGTTATTTTGAAATGTTTTAGATCAGAGTTGATGTATTGGATTTACAACACTAAATCAGCTCCATTGTTTTGCTGTGAATGTTTAATGTGACAGCTGGCTTGGAAGTCACAGAGATGTTTTTAATTTGTGCTCAATGTTATGTGGCTTCCTTTGCATTTTAAAAGAGCAGCACCTGACTGCAGCAAAATCAAGTTACAACATATGCACTTAATAGACAAATATTTATATCATGGTTTTATTTCATTTCTTAATGTAACTTGATGATGCATTATATAAAACATATCATTGTATCATTTCATTTCTTTTATCTCAGTGACTAAATAGTAAACTCCCATGTATTTTTACGAGCTTGTTTCAAATTCTGGAAACAAAAAGAGGAACAGAAACCATATGGTAAATTAACTTGCATTTAAAAAGAATAAGTAAAAAAAAGGGAATCTGGCAAAGAGTTTGCCATTGCACAATATAGTTCTTTGGCAGATCCAAAACTAAATAACAATATGCTGACCTTAAAGGCCAGTCCTTTTTCCCACAATTGAAAAAATATCTTAAAAATGAAAGAAAAAAAGACAAAACCTGTTTTAAGCACATAAGTATGATCCTGCACTAATGCATCTTGGACAGAACAAGAGCAAATCAGAAAGAGAGAAAGATTTGTGGAAAGTGGTAGGCAACTCTTGAATCTGATCTCATCAATTTAAACTTTTTCATATAGGAAATTTATTAAAAAGAATAATTCAGGTGTCATACTGACTTTTTTCTTTAGCATTTTGTTGAACAACAAAACAATGAAAACAATTCAGTTGAACTTTGAGTCTTAAGTAGCGAAGACATTAGTATATAAGAGGTTTTCGAAGAGACATTAATGCAAATTTGTCCATGACCATTTATAATGGACATTATGAATGTATTTTGTATTAATCAAACACTAACTTCCATATCATTAATTATTCCAACCATCCATCCATTTTCTGTGTTTAGTTCTCTAAATTCAGAGTCAAAGAAGCTTGAGTCTATCCTGACAGCAATGAGCACAAGAAAAGCCCAGTACTAAATGGATCAACAGTCCATCGTAGTGTCCACTCACAAAGGTCCAATTCACCTAAGTTGTATGCCTTTGTGATTCTTCTTCTTTCTCCAACCTTTTAGACTTTCAGCATCAATCATATTCAAGACTAGGCCCATCTCCTCCACATCCTCCTATCCAAAACCATCATATGTCTCTCCTTTTCTTCCCAATCACCTTCCAGAAGTATTGCATCATACTGTCTGTAATCTTGTGTCCAGACCTATCTATTCTTGACCTTTTTCCTACAGCATAAAGCAATGGTGACCCGTATAGACCATCTTTACTTTGGGATGTAGGAGTAAAACCAGTCGTAGCAAGAAAATTAATATCTACGCAGAGTGATTGTGAAAGCAGGAGTAGCTGTGAGACAGCCGTTGGTGATCATTGTGAAAAACTGCTACGCAGATATAATAAAAAGGATTATTGCTTAATTTTAAAAATGGTGCTTTTTCTTTCATGGCTTATCATTCCTGTGAAAGAAAAACCTCAGTAATTACCAATGTGGCTTTTCAATTTTCTCCTCACTAGTTCTGCTATCACTAAGATTTCTGTCACAGTATAGCCAAAGCTCTTAACAAACAGTATTAATTGAATGAATTAAATAACATGCTTGTTGAAAACCCTCTATGCTTTATGCCTTTATCTAACTCGATGAAATATGATAGATAGATAGATAGATAGATAGATAGATAGATAGATCGATGAAATATGATAGATAGATAGATAGATAGATAGATAGATAGATAGATAGATAGATAGATAGATAGATAGATAGATAGATAGATAACAAATGAGTCACAGGGATGGTTACAGGGTAACAGTCCATGACAGAGACCACCTTCACGTGTGTTGTTTGAAAAGAAAACCAAAGTAACTGGAGAAAACCACAACTGGACTCCTGGACAACATACAGATTTAGTCACCCTACTTCAACAGATACTGTAGATGTTAACATTGTTTTAAAAATATTTTCTCAAATGTGGCAAGAAAGTTGTAGTTTTTCCTAAATTCAATCTAACACAAAATGGTTAAAAAAATATTTTTCTTTCCTGAAAATTACATAGCCAGTTTAGACAATTGTTCAAAATTAAGTTTTATTGGGTAACTACAGCCAATCTGGAACCAAAACTAAATGTGGCAGTTTTACCCAGAATTCTAACCAGCTGAATTTGTGTTGTGTTTGATTCACCACAGGTCCTAATTCTAATCCTAAACTGAAAATTGGCACTCTGTGGTCAAAATGCAAGGGAAAGAGAAAAAGAGAAACAGAGAGAGAGAGAGTCTAACGCACAGTAATGGCTTGTCCAAGCCAAGCTTTCACTGGGTCAATAAACTCACAGTCAAATTCTTAATGCTTAGCAGGGAATTATTTCAATTGTGAAATTTCAAAATAGAAGACAGAGTACATCATACATATGGTTTTGTTTTGTAAGTGCTCATTTAAATTATCTGCTTGTCATTTATATGTGTAGTATATGTAATATTCAAGCAATTTATTATAATCTAGACATTTATTAATAACATTCAGTAGCTAATTAATTTTTTTATCTGCAAATTATTTTGTTTCTGAAAGTATAATTTGTGTATACCAGAATAGTAAATTTATCCATGAAGTTGAATAACACAAATACATATAAAGCAGCACTTTAGAAAAAACCCTCTTTTAACTTATACAAATAACATACTTATTTTGAAACATTTTGCCTCAGAGAAAAGCAATGCTTCACATTGTGTTGCTACTGCATATGGATATAGTTGAACAAACACTAATTAATTTTCCCTGGGAACAGCCTGAGATCCTTGTTCTGCTTTTCGTAAATATCCTGTAACTGGCACTCATCGAGGTATTGAAACTGTGACACATCAGTGCTGGCCTGTACTGAATTGCCCTAAATAAGCTAGCATGTGATTTCTACTCCAATTTGATCATTCTATGTCATTTCACTGATGCTCTGTTATATAAAGATCTGGAAATTGTCTTGGTTGTGAGGGGACATCAAACAGTTTACTGGACCATGGAGTGGCTGCTGCTTCACCACCTGAGGCCACAGGTCCGTCACGCCCTCGACCCTCTGCAGTTCGCATACCAGGAGACGATGGGAGCGGAGGATGCCATCATCTATATGCTACACCGATCCCTCTCCCACCTAGACAGCAGTGGTGCTGTAAGAATTATGTTTTTGGTCTTCTCTAGCGCCTTCAACACCATCCAACCTCTGCTCCTTAGAGACAAGCTGACTGAGATGGGAGTAGATTCACACCTGGTGGCATGGATCGTGGACTATCTTACAGACAGACCTCAACATGTGCGTGTTGGGAACTGCAGGTCTGACATTGTGTTCAGCAATACAGGGGCGCCGCAGGGGACTGTACTTTCCCCTATCCTGTTCAATCTATATACATCAGACGTCCAATATGACTCAGAGTCCTGCCACGTGCAAAAGTTCGCTGATGACACTGCTATTGTGGGCTGCATCAGGTGTGGGCAGGAGGAGGAGTACAGAAAGTTAATCAAAGACTTTGTTAAATGGTGCGACTCAAACCACTTACACCTTAACACCAGCAAGACCAAGGAGCTGGTGGTGGATTTTAGGAGGCCTAGGCCCCTCATGGACCCTGTGATCATCAGAGGTGACTGTGTGCAGAGGGTGCAGACCTTTAAATATCTGGGAGTGCAGCTGGATGACAAATTGGACTGGACTGCCAATACTGATGCTCTATGTAAGAAAGGTCAGAGCAGACTATACTTTCTGAGAAGGTTGGCATCCTTCAACATCTGCTGTAAGATGCTGCAGATGTTCTACCAGACGGTTGTGGCGAGTGCCCTCTTCTACGCGGTGGTGTGCTGGGGTGGCAGCATAAAGATGAAAGACGCCTCACGCCTGGACAAACTTGTTAAGAAGGCAGGCTCCATTGTAGGATTAAAGTTGGACAGTTTAACATCTGTGGCAGAGCGACGGGCACTAAGCAAACTCCTGTCAATCATGAAGAATCCACTGCATCCACTTAACAGGATCATCTCCAGACAGAGGAGTAGCTTCAGTGACAGACTTTTGTCACTGTCCTGCTCCACTGACAGACTGAGGAGATCATTCCTCCCCCACACTATGCGACTCTTCAATTCCACCCGGGGGAGTAAATGCATTAATTTTATTTTAATTTTTTTCATTTTTATTACTATTTAATTTAATATTGTTTCTTTGTATCAGTATACTGCTGCTGGATTATGTGAATTTCCCCTTGGGATTAATAAAGTATCTATCTATCTATCTATCTATCTATCTATCTATCTATCTATCTATCTATCTATCTATCTATCTACATGTATCTATCTATCTATCTATCTATCTATCTATCTATCTATCTATCTATCTATCTATCTATCTATCTATCTGAAGCCAACCCAGACTTTTGACATTTGGTATAAGCTTCTTCAAAACGCCATTTTCAAATAGGACTACTTACACTATTCATATCAAGAAATCCCAGCTCTATAAACCATTACATTGCCACCCCCACAGGCCTGTTTACTGACAAGTGGCAAGTTCCATTCTTGGACTCTTTATATTTATTATTTACCAACCTTTCAGTCAACCTGAGTCATCACCTGCTTTACTGGCAACTGGCAAGATGCATACTTGGAGTCTTTGTATTTATTATTTATTGGGCCTTCGGTCAATCTAAATCATCAGACTTCGAGATTCACTAGATTAAAATATTTTTTTCCAGTCCTGTAGTTATATATTTGTGTTTCCTAGACCATTGCAACAACACCTACTTGTACTTTAAATGATAAAGTTAAAACTTGATTGGGTGGTCAGGTGCCATAACCAATGTCTGACGTTCATGAAAAGGTGTGCCTTTTTGACTATGTTTCTTTCAGCACAACAACTATAGTCAGTACGGACATATCTGATTATTGTGTAAATCTTCTTAAAATCCAAAAAGGAATAGGACAGGGTACACTCATTGCAAGTCTGAAAATGCAAATCTTTCAGGGGAATGAGTGGCTAAATTGACTTTAAAAGATAAGACAAAAAACAGCAAAGGTTGGCATCTCAAATGGGGATCCCCCATTTATTGATCCTGAGACTATGTCATTGTGGTAGGTGACAGGTGTTGACCCTGTCAACGTTCAGAGGCCCCTTAGAAATACTTGATAAAGGCTGCACTAATGGATGGAGTTAAGTCCAAGTCACTATTCTTATTCCAGATTGGTGACTTTCAAAATGTGGAGGAAACAGAAAGACAAGTGTAGCTGCATCATTTTCCTGTGCATCATTTAAATCCATACCTGAAAACTAAGTGAAATCACAGTCAGGACACCATACCTACAGTTGACAATGTGCCTTCAAAGAGTGACTAGTATGTCAGACCAATATTCCTGTAACTCTAAGCACCAAAGTTTGTGACATTCGAATGAGTGACTTATAATGTATTTTTAAACTTTTATTAAATTTATAAAAAGCCTGTAACATTCTATACAATCAACTCAAAGTTAAACTAAATTCAATTCAACCCCCTCCACTGAGAAAGAGAGAAAGGCCAGAGAGTAAAACTTTTAACAGTGTTGTAGTGGGAAAGGAATTTTTCTCCCCAATATAAATGCTTTTTCTAAAATATTATTGATTAGATCCTGCCAGATTTTAAAAAGGTTTGAAAAGATCCTCTAAGAGAGAATTAAATCTTTTCCAATTTCGAATAATACAGTATATAACATCAGTTTCCCACTGACTTAACAGAGGTGGGTTAGGATTATTCCAGTTGAGCAATATAAGTCTAAGTGCTAGTAGTGTAGTAAAGGCAATCACAGTTTGTTTGTCCTTCTCCACTTTAAGCTCATCACCAAACAGAGCTGTTAATGGATTAGGAGGGATTGTGACACCAAGGCTGTCTGACAGGCATTTAAAACTTTTTGTCCAGAATGATGTTAATTTGGGCGGCACGGTGGCACAGTAGGTAGTGCTGTAAGGAGACCCTGGTCTTCCCTGCATGGAGTTTGCATGTTCTCCCCGTGTCTGCGTGGGTTTCCTCCGGGTGCTTCGGTTTCCTCCCACAGTCCAAAGACATGCAGGTTAGGTGCATTGGTGATTCTAAATTGTCCCTAATGCGTGCTTTATGTGTGGGTGTGCCCTGCCTGGGGTTTGTTTCCTGCCTTGCGCCCTGTGTTGGCTGGGATTGGCTCCAGCAGACCCTGTGACCCTGTAGTTAGGATGTAGCGGGTTGAATAATGGATGGATGGATGATGTTAATTTGGTGCACGTCCAAAACATGCTTGCTTGCTTAGGGATACTGGAGCTCAATTGCAATGTTCACATGTTGCCCTAGAAACATTTTGGACAATTTTAAACAAGGCAGATGTGCTTGATAAAAGATTTTAAGTTGAATAATTGTATGCTTTGCACATATGGAGCTAGAGCAAATTCTGTGCATGGCTGCCTTCCACTCCTTCTCTGAAATGTTGAGTAAGAGATCCTTTTCCCACTGTACTTTGAGATCTTTAAAGGGAAGGGACTTTGAAAAGATGTTATATATCAAAGAAATGCTGTCTGAGTCTTCAAGACTGATCAATATCTCTTCTAGAACAGAAATAGGTGGGAGATGAGGAAATTTGGGCAGATTTTGTTTAGCAGAGTTTTTAATTTGGAGATAGTGGAAAACATTGTGTTGATGGGAAACTAAATTTAGAGTGTAGTCTTATATGTGCAATTTTTCATATTTTAAATAGATTACTATAATGCCAATGTTAGAATACATACCCACATCTTATGCTCATGTGAATAGTGTTCACACATACAGTATGTCTGCTCATCGGTACTAGAAGGAGGACCCATGCAGACACTCTGTAAAAGGCCATATAATTTGGTACACTATAAACAACACATTTTGCATCTCAAACCAAAAGTGATAACGAAAAACAGTCAGTGATGTTTCTGAAGTCACTATCAGCTGCAATATAATTTACAAGTGCTGACCTGAAAATTGTTCTTTTTAAACTGAAGGTGCTGCACTGGTTGTTCTTTGTCTGATGTCTGGATTTTTCATTTGAAGTGATCTTTTGCAAGGTACATGTGTCACTAATGCAGACAGAAAGCACATTGACATAAGACTGATTTATCATATTTTGTCTGCTTTGACTAGAACTATTACTGATTCATAAAAGTAGAGCTGTGTGTGCACAGTGCAAAATCTACATACATTATTGAAATTTGAAGTTATTTATCATTAAAATATGAGACAAATAAAGAAGTATAAGTTAGCATTAAAGTAAGCGAGAGCCTTCACTGGGCAAAGCAATTGAGGTTCACCCTGCCCTGCTTACTCCAAATCACAGCAGTAGGCTAAGGCTAACCAGGCAGAAAATGGATGAAAGTTTACAAATAAACTTAAATGTTCAAAAAAAGGAGAGGGATCACTGAAAAACTCCAGTGTGCGAACCGAAGGAAATAGGAGTCGTTTATGACTAAAAATATTTATTTAGACAGAAAAGGGTTTACCAAAGGTTTCTCAAAAGGGCATAACCAAGGCGCCAAAAGATAAAGTGAAGAAGTCCCAATAAATAATTCCAGAAAATTTAATACAAGAATAGAGAAGAAGAAATCAAAGAACCAGGAAATCCATACAAAATACAGTAAGTAAATACTCACAAGTACACATTCATAGAAACGACAGGCAATACATAAAAAATATGACAATTAACTCAAAAACAACAAAATGAATAGTAAGATGCATAATTTCAGGTTCTTAAATACCACTCTTGTGAGGAATACTACAAAGGCTGATAAAAGCTGCTATTTTAAGTAAGGTTAGTCCAAAAAAACAAATCAAAACTTGAAACTGGAAACTTGGAATGGAAAATGGGTGGATAGAGGTTATTAATTGCTTTCAACAAACGTTTGTATTGCACCAAAGGTATGGCAAAAGAAAATGCTTGGCAACAACTGTCCATCCAGCCGAACATAGCTTGTATTATTCTGATTTACCTAATGCTTCCAAAATACTGTCAACTTTATTTTACAGAAGATCTCAAAAATATTATCCTCATATAAATTATTTAGTACTTGTTTTATGCACTGTATCTATAGTTTATTGTGTAAAGAAATATTACACAATTTCATCTCTGAACTTTAATCATGTTACATCTTATTCTTGGTTTACGTCCTTTTATCTTTATTCATTGCTTCACCCCAACAGTCCGGAATTGTGCCTACTACCTCAGTTCTGCACTTTTTCCATTACTATTATACATTTTTTGTATATTACAGAACAAAACTGAACACAGATTTCCAAGTGTGGTCTCAACAGCACACTATACGGCTTAAGCAGACCCTCTGTCGATTTGTGTGCACCAGTACAATTTACTTTTCAGCCCCAGCTAATAATAGATTGATGTCGCAATTTGCCTTGCCTTGGCTCTGGTTCTAGCTCCTGTGGCAGAAAATTGACAAAAAGATTAGTTGTCAACTGGAACATTAAGTTTTCATTAGTAAGGCCAGGTCTAACATGACCCTTTGATTAAAACACCTTCACGATATTTTTTTAAACAAAGTTAATAAATATGTATACTTTCATGATAAAATGATACCACTGCCAATTATCAAACTAAACTTTCCAGATTACTTTAACACTTAGGTCATTGATTTTCTAAAATAATTTTAAGAATGCCTCCTATAGAATTTTCAGAAAAGACAGAAAACCTGATTTCTGTAAGCAGCACGCAAATGTCTTCTAAAAAACTGAACTTACTTTTCTATTCTCATACACAATATTTTAGAAAATATGGCAGAATTTAGAACCAATGTTTTCATTAAAATTGGCAAATGAATCAATGATGCTTTAATTTGTTGCTTTTCCTATACATTTGTATGCTGGGTTATGGTGTTTGGAGATCTGGAACATGTTTACCTTAGATACGATGAACTGAGCCTGATCAGTTAGTTTTTGAGACACTTGGTGAACAACAAAAGGAAGGCATGATAAAAGTGGATTTAAATAAACATAATTACAATAATAAAAAGCTTATATAGTACATAGTTATGAATCTGAAAGCACTATTGTTAAATAAGTTAAATTCATAATAACATGGGTGGAGCCACGATAGTAATCCAGAAATAGGCACCCAGGATGATACGTTACTGTATACAGTACAAGTCAGAGGTCACAATATTACAGAAAGGGAATGTTACCACAAGGACAAGTCCAGAAATAAACCACTAGAGTCCACACTATTGTGGACATTAAGGTAAGACTGAAGGAGTTGACTCATTTTACTTCATGTAATATAGAGAAATATTTTAAGTTACTGTTACTTTAAAGTTGTTACTTTAAACTGAGGGGCACAGTGGAAAGTTGGCTAATCACTAATTTTGCCTTAATGTTAGAAATCCCCTACACAACCAGAAAAGCTATACATGAAATAATTTATAAATTAATGTACTAGAAAGTTGCACATTGGTTATCTTTATATCTTAAAAAGTTGGGTAAATAGGGATTGAAAGTTATTTTGGGTTGAAAGGTGTCTTCTCATTTCTTACACCTTAATCAATTAAAGAATCAGGAATAGAAGGACAAAATAAAACTGCAGTTGTAAATCAAGGAAATGGTCGATAACATTATATATTATAACTCAAGAGAGCACTTGAGTAACAAAATTAATTCAAAACTGAACAATTTCCAGATGGCAATGACAGGAAACCATATGTCAGTGGAGCCCAGCTAGTCAAAAGCACCACTATAGTGGCTAATAGGACTGCTTTAGTAATGTTAACTTGATAGAAGAAAATAAAGTCAGAATTGCAATTTCTAAAATAAGCTCCATCACCTACTCCTTAAAATGGCGGCACCTATTCTCAACAGTATGAATAACACAGTTACCAGACCATTACCGAAAAAAAACAAGCTAGACACACATACACTTGACAATTGCGGAACAATTTCAAATGTATCCGTTCTTTCTAAAATTGTTTGAAGAGCAGTTCACCATACAGCTTCCATTTCACCTTATGCATCACATTCCGATTTAGTTCCATTCTGGCTTCCGCACTGCTCACAGTACAGAAAAGGAGCTAACCTATGTTGTAAATGACCATTTAATATCCTCTGATGAAGGAAAATCCCCTGTAAATTGTTTTGTTAGATTAAGCAGAGCCTGTGACACCATTGATCATACAATTCAATTATATTGAATTGAAAGTTACATTTGGCTCCCAGGCACTATCCTTGCACTCATACTTATCCAGTTGATTTCAGTATGTACAAAAATTTGTCGACACTACTTTGTCATTATATTCAGAAGTTAAGTATAGCATTGCAGTACTCTAACCTTTG
Organism: Polypterus senegalus; assembly: GCF_016835505.1. Lineage (NCBI taxonomy): Eukaryota > Metazoa > Chordata > Cladistia > Polypteriformes > Polypteridae > Polypterus > Polypterus senegalus. The sequence goes on from NC_053154.1 coordinate 269,569,449, forward strand.
CTGTTTTCACTTTACATGCTTCCATTTGGAATAATCAGAAAACATAACATTAATTTTCACTCATATGTAGATGATACCCAGCTATACCGTTTTTAAGAGCAAATGATATTTCACCCATGGTATCCTTATTAATTGCATCAGTGAGTTAAAGGAGTGGATGGAAGGGAGCTACCTGCCTCTGACTACAAATGTAACAGAATTTCTAGTTATTGGTTGAAATGATGAAGGCTATAACAATATTCTGTCATTTTTTTTAACTTAATTGACTAACAATTTTTTTTTTTAATCAGCATGCAATTTGGGCATTGTCTTTGACACTGGTATGTCTTTTAGAACACACATTGCAAAACTATCCTAAGCATGTTTTCTCCATCTTAAAAACATTGGAAATTGAAGATGTTTTCTAAATATTGTAGATACTGAAGAATTAGTTCATACATTTATTTCTAGTAACATTGACTACTACAATGTGTTATTCAAAGGCTGTTTAAAGAATCATTACAAGAACTTTAAAGTATGACCATATAACTTCAATTCTTACATTTTTATGCAGACTTCCAGTTAAATTTAGAGTGGATTTCAAAATCTTAACAAATAAAACCTTAAATGGCCAAGACTCTGCTTGCTTATCTGAACTTATTGTCACTTAAAATCCAGAACATGCAATAACATCTCAAGAAGTTGGCCAGCTAAAGATTCCAGGGATTAATAAAATAACAGTGGGAGGTTGAGCTTTTAGTGGAACAATCTGTCTGTTTATTTATATACGAGATGCCCCCTTGGTGTTAGCTTTTAAATCTAGGCCGAAGACTTGCTACTTTAGTTTAGCATACCCTGCTCGGAGCTGCTGAAAAGTTGTGCATAGTCCATCTCTGTTTGTCAGCCAAAAATATAGGCGTACAATAATGACGAACTGTTACTAACCTTGCTCTACTGTCTTTCTCTTCATGGCATCATGCTGTGGTACTTTGTGCCACTGTTCTACTGCCAAGCTGTTTTCCTCCCCATGGAAAACACACCAGAAACACTGGGAATTTTGGAATCTGCAGATGATAAGATTCTGTCATCAGGTTATGTGGCCCAGCATAGACTGTACTGTAGGATGCCCAGTAGAGGGTGAGCAGCCAGTTGGCCAAGATCTCCAGAACTGTGACTGTCTCTGACTTTGTCTCTGGGTTCCTCTGTTGGAGTTTATATTATCCAGGGATGCTGTTGATCAGACTTTTTGCTTTCCTCTACTTTGTTGTCAACTGGCCATAGTTCAACAGTCGATTAATGGACAGATAGTGCTGGACACCATTTAAGTTAATCAGTTTCAAACTACTTTGTTTTCCTGTTTAAACAAATCTGGTTTGTTTATGCGTACACATTATGTAATTAGTTATATATAAAGTTTGTATTTGCATTTTACCTGACAACTTGTCACTCCAATTTGCACCTGCACTCAGTAAAGGGAGCTATATGAAAATAAACTGAATTTAATTGAATTAACAGAGCTCATATGGCAGGAGTCTGTAAACAAAATGTGCATGAAGAAGGACTGCATGTATGAGGTGAACTTCAAATCAGGTGTGAGTAGAGCTGTTTGTGGTATTTGGATTGAGTACCATATATACTCACATTTAAGTTCTCCCGTGGATAAGTCGGGGCTTGATTTTACCATATAATTTCCGTTATTTTATAATGTCAGTCGTATAAGTCGAATGCGGAAAACTCACGCTTTGGTCCAAGAGATAATGGTATTCTAACGCCCACCTGAGAGAGTAACCATGGAGCACACTGCCTTTTTTTCTATGTATTATGCTTACATGACCACACAGTAATACCCAAACTATTCCGAAGTGACGTTTGCAGTGTTTTGTGTTTTTTGCATCTCACACCCTCATAAACCTTTATAGTAACAGCATCCCTTATCTACGATGGAGCATTCGATCAGAAGGAAATATGAAACTAGTTTTAAATTCAATGCCGTTAAAGTTGCGAAAAAAATTGGTTACTGTGCTGCTGCAACAAAATTTGATGTGTCTGAGAAACTGATGCGAGACTGGAGGAAGAAAAAAAAAAATTAAGTGTTGCATTTTTGAACAAGCATATGACTCGGGCTCTGATTTTATTATCGATTTTTCAGGTTTAATGACCCGACTTATACACGAGTATATACGGTAGGTAGAGCAGGTTGAGTAGGGAGAATTATAGCTGTGCAGACATCTAACTTTGTCACCTGATTGACAGGAAGTATGTGGTTATAGTGTCTAGAGCCTACTGCTTTCCTAATCCATTATTAAATTTCTTTGCAGGAGGGACCTAAAAGAAAGGAATACTGGACCAAACTGAACTCAAACTACTTGTACAAGAAACAGTTAGGTAGTTCATGCTTTAAGTCTGTTATATGGCAATGTGAACTGTTCTGTGAACTGTTTTTTAATAGGGGGATTCACTTAATTCTTCATGAAAACTGTATATAATATTGTTAGTTGCTCACTGGTTGTATAACACAAGTAACCACAAGACAAAGTTTTAAATGCCACCATTAGATATATTCTCTAACCTGAACCTCATGGAGAGAGGTGGCAGTCAATTTCCTCAAGTAAATGCAGCCATGACAAGCACAGAATAAATTTGATGTAAGTAAGAAAAACAAAGTGCAAATATAGGTATTGCAAGCAAACCCTATGCCTTATCCCCTGTACATATATAGTAGGACATACAGAATTCAAAAGTGTTGTGTGTCATGTTCTCAAAGATGTTTCATTGCATTGAATAAATCATTCCAAAGACCATTTTAGGTTGAATGATGGCTTCATATTGGTTATACATGAATGAGAGAGGGAGGGCCATGCCGTTGACTGGTGATCCATTCAGGGTTGGTTTCTATCTTGTGTCTGGTGCTGCTTGAAAAGACATTGACCCCCAGTGATCCTGAACTAACTTACATGGGTTTAGAGCAAAACTGAATGATATGAACTACTTTAATCTGAGAGATGGTGCTGAATCTCCAAAGCATGAACATCAATTTTCAGCCCGAAACAACATAACCTAAGCAAGCCCAAAACATATTTATAGTTTTAACTACAGTTTAGAAATGTGATAATAAACCTGAAACTGAAAAAAAAAAACTGAAAAATGCCAATAGATAATGTAAAACATTAAAAACAAGCTTCTTGGAAGAGTTCCCTGTCTGAATTGTTCTCTGTCTGCCTGTTTATTAAAACAAACAATAGGAAATCCTCATCCAACAGGAATACTTCTCTGTGCCAAAGCAATTTCCATGACTGCAAATCTGGCTGAGCTATATATATGCAGTGTATTATGCTAAAATGCAATTATAATAATGCAATAAAGAGCATGTGAACATTTCCATAATCAAGCAATCAAAAACATGACTTTTTACAAATGAAACCTTTAAAACAAGTAGAATTTCAACACAATCCATTACAGTTTGTCTTAGACTACATCAATTTCAGTGTAATTGCCATTTAGTGCCTATTGTGTAAAATTTGTGTGTAGCGGCATTTCTGCATTCAGGGTAAGTAGGGTTGAGCACCACCACATGTTAGGAAAAATAATAAGCTTACCTCAGTAATTTAACATATTATTAACATGTTTATAACAGCCATTAACTCTGTTTTCTTAATTAACTTTTCTTCAGTTTTTTATAATTCTAAAAAATACATTGTCCTCCAAAGATCAAGGTTTCAGCCCCAGCAGATTACCCCACTGCATGTGCTTTTTGATAGGCAGTTAATGTTGGAGCCATCATTCTTCTTCTTCTTCCTATTTCATAATTGGCTTCTGCAATTTGCCTTTCACGCTGCCAATCCAGCCCCAGGAATTTGCAAGTAACAGCAGGTTTTCTGCAGTGGAAACAGGGCTGTTATTATTCTTCTTATCGTGTAATAGTTTTCTGACCACAATGCTGCACCACTGCTTGCTCTGAGAAGGACTCTGAGCCCAATTACTTGGTTGAGATAGCAAGCACCTCCATTTCATGGGTCATGTTATGTGTATCATGTCATAAGCTCTCGATTAAGACCAAGATCAAGATTCAAGGGCTGGTGGTTCACAGGTTTTTACGTAACAGATGGACAATCCTTAGCATTTTACATATATAGATGACCATTTGAAAATAAGTACTTTTTTTAATTGCATGTTTGCGCTTCCGGTTTGAGCATTTCTCAGTCTAGGATATGCAACACATGCAAATGAAGAGGTATAAAAAGTCCAGGGATGCATAGAATTCATACTCTTACATGGTGTACAGACAAAAGCAGAAATGTGCTTACCCACAAAACAATCCTAATGCATAAATCTGTGCGAATGGCAACTTCCATATTCTTCTGCTACATAAATCCCAGTCAGCGTGAAAAGTATCACATGTGCACACGCCTGCTGTCCTGCCCCGTCTTCTCCCAGAATTATGCCTCTTTGAATATGCAAATCAATATAAATAGCCCTTAAGCTCAGGGTTCTGTGAAAATGCAATGGCAAAAGCACAGGGGGAAATAGAAGAATTTCAGCGAATACCAAGTGGAGGCAAGGAAAACATACTATTTGTTGGTTTAAACAGTGGTATAAACAACAAAAGGAAGTTGATCGAGTGACATAGAGTGTCGGAGAAACTCAAAAGCTCAAGTTCACAAAGTCGCACAGTGCCGAAATAAAAAAAGAAGTTGTCAGATATCAAAGTCGCTGTGAAAAGGTGAGTCATAGCCCACTGTCTGAGTGTCATATGAAAGCTTATTAGGGTACAGAGAAAAAAATAGGCACAGAGTGGAAAAAAAGCATGAAATGTCAACTTTAATCTCGATATTTCCACTTTAATCACGTAGTTTATTTTGTCATTAAGGTAGAATATCATAAACTTCATCTTAAAATCGTTTAATTTACTAGTTTCTCAAATCTCATCGCAACTAAAGTAACACGTTAAATGCTTTGTTTTGTATTTGATCTTCTATGTGCTCTATGTGTGTGAATCACTACATGCTTCTTAAACCGGCTTTCTCTTCCTCTGACAGGACACATTTACAATATTACAGCTCTCTGAACAACTAAAATACTGAGATGTATACTTGATATCATTTTCATGAAGATAGGAGTTAAAGCATGTTATTAAACATGGGAACACGGTTGTGCAGTGATTGTTCATGCCTCACGCAAGATGCTTGCTGCGCCGTGTGCTACCTTCGATGAAATAATTTATTGCAACAGTACTGTCTCTTTCAAAAGTACTAACCCCCAATTCCTGCCCTTATGTTTCTTTCTCCAAATACCCAATCGCCACACAATCAGCTCTGTAATAGACGTAAGCCATCTGTAAGCTTAGAACACCAATTCTTCAGAACTTTTAAGGAACATTGAAATATCTTTGTAGTACATGTTACATTATCCTACAGTGTCACACCAGTCCCAGCAAGAATATAGCACGAGGCAGGAACAATCCGTGAATGGAGCGCGAGCTCCTTGGTAGCGCTGCGAAACCGTGTCCTTACATGTTTAGTTATTAACAATATAGATTATTTAAATTAAGTTAAAGTTTTGTTTAGCTGCATTTCATCTTAAAAATGATATTGTCATCATATGTCAATACGAGCTTAATAAAGTGGCTTAGGTTGTGCAATATTATAACTATAGCAAGTTTACAGTGAGGTAATTGTACTTATAAGTACAAACAGTTCTACAAGAAGCACTTGATGGACTGATTGAGTGCATTTATAATTCTTGGGATGAAGCTGTTTCTGAACTGCAAGGAAAGACTCTGAAGCGTCTGCCGAATGAGAGCAGTTCAATAGACAGCATAGTCGAGGCAGTGTGTGCTTGATGCTGTATACCGATAATTCTCTTTCCGATCAGCTGCTGTAAATACAGTGATATAAATACTCTGAGTGGTGCAGTGAGAGTAATATGGAAAAAGATGATCCATTGTGGCACACCCTAATGGGAGCAGCTGAAAGAAGAAGAAGAAGAAGGTGCAGTGAGAGTAACAACACTAAAGCAACTGTGGTATTTAGAATAGTTTGACCATTCTGTGAACCATTATATTGTTACATGTTAATTACAATCAGATGCATTAAACTAATAAACAAAATGTGGTTAATTTCAGTGTATTTATAAAGCCATGTCAGGGATGTGGATCTAAAAAAGAAAGGGTAACCACACTGGAACAGTAGCACTGCTTTGACACTGGGTGCCGCCAGTCTGCAAAACTGAGTGCACAACTTGCGTACGCCAGGGTATGGAAATGTGCATGGTTTTGCACCAAGTTTAGGTTTTATACATCGTGATTTGAGCGTGGAAACGTTTGTACGTAACATTTTTGTGCGTACACACTGTTTATACATGAGGCCCAGGACCTTTTCCTCTCTTTGCAGTAGCCACCGTAATTACAAAAAGAAAAGGAGAGTGCATGGTTTTTGAGACATATTGTGTACACATTTATATTTCCATGATACAAAAAATTAGGATGGTTGTTTGAATAAAATACTACTTCTGGCTGAGTAATTTTTCTCAAATTTCATATCTGTTTGATTTTTATCATTATAAATATCTATACAAAATTTGAATCATCTATCTGTAATTAAAGTATAACCATAGTTTACTTGAAAACTTTTGAAAGTATTCAATTAAAGTACCATTTCTGGTTGCTGGAAGTGGTCCAAAACTTGATATGATTCCTTATTTTTGATATAAAGCAGGTATACAAAATCTCATTGGCCTAAGACAAACCGTTTTTGAGTTATCGTGTTCATACACAGGCACACAGACAGACATAATTTCTATAATTGTATTTTTAGACTCAGGAAGGTCTAAAACGTCAAGATTCTCGAGGTCAAATTTTTTCACGATTCCTATCCTTTCTCTTTACTATGTTTACAAGAAAGTAAAAAAAAAAAACTGTTGGTTGAATCGATGATGTCTTGATATTTTGCACAATTCCTGAGATTTTTTGTCTGACAGGTTTCATGTCATTTTAGTGTATTAAAATTGTCTCTTGTTTCTAAAAGGATCAATACGAAATATTAGGATGCATTAGCTATTAGATAACAACACAAGCTTGAAGGGCTGAATGGTTCCCTCTCATTTGTCAAATTTTGTATGGTTTTAGAACTGTAGCAGCTTTGCTCTATTTTAACACTGGTCAGTAATACAGGATGATCACTATGATCCCTGCTAAGATTTTATTGCCCAGCTGGAATATCAGAAGAGGAGGGAAACCAACAGGTAAAACCCTGGCCACACCAATGAAACTTGTATCACTAAATGTAGGTCAATGTATTAATTATATAAGAGTTTAATAAACAAAATTCAAAAGTCAAAAAGCAAGAAAAGTAAACAATTGAGAAATGTAGCCCCTCCGTTGGAAGAAGTGAAAAATACAGGGGAAGTTCTCTAAGTGATTTCTCACTAGTGACAGACAGTTATGGTGATTTAATTTTGTCCAGCCCCCTCACATGGCTTGTTGAACCTTCATTTACAATTTATCTTTCATTTTTGACATATTGTAAGTGTAATGCCATGTCTCCACGGTGGCTGTCAGTTTTTCGTTTTCCCTCCAACTCCTCGTTCCAAACAAGTGCTGAAATGAAGAAACCAACACACTGAATTGGTAGGTACATCCAAGCTTATTTAATGCCTTAAGATAATCCCAGCTGCCCCTCCTATTAAGTCACATTAGACACTTTTAAAATAACAGACCAGTAAGAAACATTAGCCGATTCTTGCATACATCTTTCCCTTATCTACCTCCATTCTATTCTCCTACTATCCACCATCTCTTAGGCCCCTTCAGTTAAATTCCTTAGAAACCTTACAGTTGAGACAAGGGTAATGCATCCTCCATTACTGATGCTTTGTCATCATGTTTAGCTGCTGAGTGTCAGAAAGGTTTCCTCCAGTGGAGAAGGAGGGTGAGGAGGAGAAAGGAGACGGTGCAGCCATCCCCACTCATCTTGTCACTCCCTTATTCAGTCCTCCTCCCACATTACAAAACCTCCATAAAGACTATTAGAAAGAGACTTGCCACAATCAATCTGAAAGAAAACAATGACAGAATATTTTTCCACCAGAGGCAGAAAGTAACACTGACAGTGTTTCATGGATGACAGTGATAGATTTTGACTTAGCCAAAGTGTGATATTCAGCATGTTATTTTGTGAACGATTGAATTGACAATGACCAGAGGATAATGAAGCATGCTTGAAAGAAGTAAAATGTGAAAATTCAAAACTTTTCTGGCACTGAGATGGGGATCTCACAAGAAGAAGAAGATTGGTTTTGTTAGTGTTCAGCTTTACAAAGTTAGTTGACATATTTGTACTGTTACTATAGCATACAATTACCTTATCTTTAACTAATGTACATCCAGGAGTGATTTTTCTCATAAAGTTAGGAGTCATTATAATGGCAGCAATTTGGGTCATCTAGAGGCAAAATACTGGATCAAACACCAAAACCTGAAAGAAACTGTAGGAGGGAGAGACCACAGATGGCTGGATTCATCACTAAACATGCCTGAGTGCACCTGACCAAAGAGGCAGCAGCATATTGCAAAGCAGAATAATCCTGGAAACCCAGTATACTGTAGTGTTTAAGCTGTGGTCAAGGAAAAGCAAAGTAAAAATACATCCGGCATCAGAAGTAAAGAAAAGAACATTCATAATACATGCAGTGCCTGATGTGTGTAGTGAAGCAAAAAATAAAGACTAGAAAAATGACTGACAGTTAAATGATAAGTAATCTGAGCAAAAGTAATGTGTTCTAACATTTAGAACAGAAAAGGCAGATTTAACATTAGATAAATGAGTGTAAATAGAAGGGCCAAGAGAAGAGAATGTGGGCAGCATGTGGAGCCAATAGATATATTGTAGCTTTTGAAGAGGGGACTGCTTTCTGTACAGAAGTGTCATGTCATGTTATTTTCTAATCCGCTTAATCCAGACCAGTGTCGCAGGGAGAGCTGGAGCCTATCCCAGCTAGCATAGGACACAAGGCAGGAACAAACCCTGGACAGGTCTCAGAGCCCATTGCAAAGTGAACACACACACCAGAGCCAATTTAACGTTGACAGTTTACTTAACATGCATATCTTTGGGCAGTAGGAGGAAACTGGAGCACCCAGTGGTCAACCTCAAAGACACTGGAAGAACATGCAAACTCAACATAGGGAGGACACGGGAAGCAAGCCCTGCTCGCCTTACTGAGAGGAAGCAACACTACTGCTGCGCTTCGATATCACCTAGTACAGAAGTGCTATAGCTCAATTAAAGATAAAGACACACTGTTGCAGATGACATTGGTATTTGGTGTGTATTTAAAGAAGAATTCAACTGACGACCAGTAAGTCTTTTGTTTCTCAAAATACAGATGCTGATGCCCTTATCCTCTTATGCAGTTGCCCATCTGGGCCTTCCCCTTCTTTTCTATCCAGTTTGCCCTCTTCTCTCAAGACAACAAAAGAAGCCTTTGTATGAAATCCTTAGTTTCTTGCCAATCTGTCACATAGAATGGCCTTCGGTCTGCTAAAAAAAAAAAAATAGACTGACATGTTTCTTGAGAAAGCTGTTTCACTTGTTTTCACTGAACTTTAGTAATGCCAGTATCTTGAAGCCCAAGTGAACAGAATAAAATAAGTAAAGGTTTCTCTAATAACCAATAAGCATGGAAACACCACTAATTAAGGATATGCTGAGGGAGTTTACCATTATGAATTGCTGCCATATGTGAATAATAAAGTAAAAATTAGTCTTTCATGCAGTAATGGCCTTTATAAACACCAGAAATGCTCTGGCTATTAGTTTAATGGCACCATGAAAATAAGAGGTATCAATGTCTATCAAAAAAATAAAATTTCTGAGGAAAAAATAAACTTTTGAATGGTAGTGTGAAGATATTGCTATATATAGCTGGTCAGTGGAAAAGAAAACCAGTAGTAAGAACTGAAAACTCCTGGTTTAGACTATAGACCCCTTGTATATGTAATCAGCAAGATCTCTTCCTGAACCCTGTTTTAGCATTGATTACTGAAAGGAAGTCATTATAATAAATGCCAGTAACTCGAAAACTACTGCTGACTTTTGAATGACTTCCACAAGTCTTTTTCTTAATACATTCATTTTGACTAAAGGAAATGTCTACTGCACTGATTTTACATAGGAATGACCACCGTTAGGTGGGGATACATAATGAGGTGAAATAAAAACAAAACAAAACAATAAGCAAAAGTGTACATCCTATTAGGAGAATACAATAGAGCCCATGAGGATTATTGCATAGTTTTGATTATTTCAATGTCACCGTAACGAATGTCTGAATGAGTGGAAGTGTTTAAACAATGGTAAATACTACTTATTGTATGATGAGCATTTCTGACCTAAATTCTAAATAGGCACATTCTCAGCAATCCACTGAATTAAGTTTTTATTTAAAACAAAATCATCCACCATTGCAGTTTAAGGCCTTTCAGACAAATTTTTTATCAGCTAAAGATCTAATGCACTGTAGCAAGCAAACTGCCTTGAATTGAGATACATTTTCTCCTCTAGAGACATATAGTTCATCTCAGAAATGCCCAGAACCATTTACAGATGTTTCACTAATATTTACCTTCCCCTGCACTATCCTATGGGAATGCCTACTCATTGGATGATAAACTTAGTGCCATCCCATTGAGGTTTGCACTTTCCCAGCTACCTAATGGATCAAAAAGGTTTTCCAAAGAATTTATTTTCTTCGCTCCCCATGACCCCTTCCTACCAGGAAGGCTACTGAGATATTAATAATTGCTAGCAATATTAGCTTATGCTCATGGCTATACAGTACATGCACGACAACTGAACTTTTCCTCATGCTGATTTAAGAAACATTCTAGTTGATAATTCAAGTCAGATGTATCGCTGTGCTATGTTAATGGGAGACAGTGAATTATAAACAATTGGTGCCCTGTCCAGTATCAGCTCTGGCCCATACCCAAGTGCTTCTGGGAATAGGCTTCAGCTCTTCAGCTAATGTCATAGATTAAGTGGGTTCAGAATGTGCATTGATTGGCACATTATTGACAGAATTTAAGAAAGACACAGTTTCTACAATACATAAGCTAAATGAAGAAGACAAAAAGAGAGCTTCAAAATAATACACACATGAAAATGCTGAAAAAAGCATTTAGTTAACCTATCCTCGCAAAATCTAGCATAAACCACTTACAGGTGGCACATGCTCAAAGTCAGCTGTATACCCACTCATGCCAGACCAGTGTCAACAATTAATCAAATTTACTTAGCTTTGGGGTTGGAGAGCAGCCTATGCAGACACATGGAAAACAATGACCTGACCGAGATTTCAGCCAAACATCCTGAACCAGGACTATACAATGCACCACTAATTTTGAAATGAAGAGTTTTAGGTTCATTGGCAAGTCATGTGAGTGGAGCACTATATGAGTGAATCAGGTTCTGTTTGCAAGTGTGACTTGCAACGGGCTTTTGTCTTGTCTAGGGTTCATTCCTACCTTGCACCTGAAGTGGCTGGGATAGGCTGTATCTTTCATGCAACCTCTGACTGGATTAAGCTATTCTGATGACAAAAAGATGTATAGAATCCTTATATATAATTTGATACTATCCGTATGTACGGTGTTTGCGTCAATACCCCGTATGTATGGTGTTCACGTCTATACCTCAACTTAATAAAAGTTAGAACCATGCAATGAGACTCTGCCTCTGTAGTTAGAACATAACGTGACAAACGCGGACGCAGTATTGCATGATTGGCTAAGAATGTTTGAATGCTTCAGTGAAATAGTTACGCTATAGTGTACAGCTGAGTATAGTAAGTCTGTATTGGTTCAAGCAGATAACTTTAAGTTCGGTTGGTTTGGTTGGGTGTACTTTCCAGGACTAACATCGTCGACTGACTTAAACCCTTCAACAGCTCCAGAACCGTAAGTAATTTAGAATGTATCGCCATTTGCTTGGTACGTCGAAATCTATCTTTGGGCAGTTCGGTTTTAGCATTCGTCCTTCTGACATCTATTGGCAAACTGAGTAATGACGGCTGGGTATTAACAACGGCCATTGTTTAAATTTTAGCCGATCTCAGATCTAAAATGACCATGCCAACATAATTATTACTCTGACTCAGATTAGAGTTGTAAAACACGGTTTGTTTTGAAAATTTGTTTGCCGGAAAAAATCAAATGAGGTGCGCCGAAGAGTTGAGTTCACGTCTCACAGCCCCGTTTAAACAGGAAGCTCTTCCTGTCTATTTTAAGCATAATTCAGTGCCATAATAACAAAATCATTTCAAGGACTTAAAAAAACAAATGATTCTTTGCAGAGAAAGTATGGGTTTCACAAACATAGAATTTGTAGTCCGATTCGATCGGGCTCACAGTCGCTAGTTCTTATTAAAATAAAAGAAACTGATCCAGGAAGAGAAAATGTAGCCATTTCTAAAACTTGTAATTGTATTTACTTGTGAACCTTTTACAGCACTCTGAGGCTGTACTCTATCATTTACAAAAAACTGAAATTGATCATTACTTATCGGGTTATATTATACAATAATACACCATGAAACACTTTGGGTAGCACAATGGTGCAAGAGGCTGTGTTATAAGCTAAAAGTGCTCAGACCACAGTTTGATTTGTGGTTGAGTTTCTTCTGTTTGGAGGTTGCATATTCTAAGTTCTCATGGGTTTTCTCTGGAGACTCTGATTTTCTCCCAACATCTAAAGATATGGTGATTGGCAGTTGTGTCCTTTCAGCAACCCTTTTTCTATTCTCAACAACACATCTCAGCTGTGGTTTCCTCTGGGTGCTCCAGTTTCCTCCCACAGTCCAAAGACTTGCAGGTTATGTGGACTGGTGATACTAAATTGGCACTAATGTATGATTGGTGTGTGTGTTCTCCCTGCAATGGACTGGTGCCCTATCCAGAGTTTTTGTTCCTGTGTTGCACCCTATGGTAGCTGGGGTAGGCTCCAGCACCCTCAGCAACCCTGTTCAGGACTAAGTAGAGACCGACTGGCATCTCAGCGACACTCAACACATTTGTTTATCACCCACTTCTAAAAAGTCTTGCTTTACTTCTCCTCTTCCTCCATAAGTTCAGGATTACTCAGTCACTTTTGTAGTTACTGCAAATCTTTTTTCACTTTTGAAACATTCCCGTCTTTCACTCCATATTGCTGTCATACATCCCAGCTGCAAGCAACTGAATATTCTATTCAGAAACCACTAGGATAAAGCTGTATACATTTAAAGGATTTAAAGAGTAACTTAACTGAAATACCTCCTATTGAAAACTAATAACATAAAAAAAAGTTAGCCATAGCAAAGAGGAATGAACTACTGTATATATAAATATGTTTTAGTTTAATTAAAAACCTTTATAAACCAGAAGTTTGATAAGGCAAAATAAAATCATAACATATAAAAAGCACTTGCTTTAAAAAAAGAAAAAGACAGATAATCTGGCAACAAATGTCTTATAGACAAGTCTGATTTGTTGACCCAGAAACTCAGACGTAGCTAATGAAAGCTTCACATCCCTCCCTTAAGATAGCTGAAATGCGTAACAGGCTTCCCAGAAGTGTTCCTCAAGTATCTACAATAGGAGTCAGGGCTTCTGACTGGACTGGCTGCCAGACACTGAGCTCTCATTTAAAAATTTTAATCAGTTTATACCCCCCTGTTTGTGTGGTCAGATATCCTAAACATCATTTTATAATCCCTCACTCTCTTTGCATTGAGTGAATGCCAACGTCTACTGAAACCTGAGTCTTGAACGAGTGCTCTCCAAAATCTGGTTTAAATCATACCCAGAGTCCTGCTGCTATTCAAGGAGTTTGAAGAGGTTGAAATTTGCTCATATTGTTTTCTAACTAAATAAATGCAGATCACATATTTAATGCGGCAAAGTAGTTATCAGATATTCAAGTGATAAGTATAAAGAAATACGTAAATGTCACTTTTTCTGAAGATACAGTATAGACCTGGTTAGTCCAACTCATTTTAGTGGTTCTTTTCTTGTCTACATGAGGCCATCTCTCAATATTTTAAACAGAATCTTTAATTGTAGGCCCCATGCTGGTCTTTGGGACATTTTGAGATACTCCAGCATATCTGATACAGAAGAACCATTTTTTCATCGAATGACTATAACAGAAACTGGTAGAGGTAGGATGGAGCAACACACTTTGTGCTTGGTGTAGATATGACAGCTATCAAAGATCCAGAGAGCTCACTGTAGTTTTAAAAAAGTGAAGTAAGCTTGAAGGGGCTGATGGTCTCTCCGCAAGTAACAAGCACTTGGCAAACAGTTCATTTCAAAAGCAATGGTGGTTTGATCTATCACACATGTTCTTATTCTGAAGACATTTTTTTCATTAGCACAGTCAACTGTAATTATCCAGTATTTTAGTTATTGGTAGATAATTGGTGTTAAGGCATCTGCTTTACTAGCTCACACTGGATAGAACCCAAAGTCAAATGGTGATGCACAGGGAGTTTATCATGGCTTTAAAATTCAGCCTTGGCATTACTCAAAATTTGTGATGAATGGAAAAAGTTCTCTCTAATAAGCCAATTTCTACAGAAATGCATTTCCACTGGTTAAAGCTGTGTCTTTTTTAATAAATTATGATTAGTAGAGAATTTTACAGATAGAGTAGAACAGCACTAGCAATAACAAAGAAGGCACTATGATGCCAACAACAGCCCCACAAGTTGAATCAAAGATAAAATTACAGTTTACTCTACATAGTAGGCTCTCCAAATCCACCAAAAATGTGGTCTGCAGCTAAGATCACACAGACCTCTAGGCCTGTAATGCATATTCATCATTCAATCAGAAACTGGAAGAATACTTGCAGTTAAAAATACACCCTGACAAATAAATGTTGTGGTGCAGTTGTGCTGCAGAGTATGGTGGAGGCAGAGTTAATGAGGGAGCTTAGCTGACATCATTAGGATAAGCTCCACTCACTATGTTCAGGAGCAGTATCTGTTCATCCAAGTTAAGGCTAATAAGAAACTGCGTCTGACGGCCATTGTTATCCAGGCATTGTGGGTTGATGGTTGGTCACTACCAGTTACCACAATGCAAATCTCTGAACTCAGATGGCTCATTGTATGAATCCATGACAATACACTTGGCATAGTCTGCTGTTGTTGCACTGTGGTGGTGTTGCGTGGTACAGTGGGGGCTGAGTGAGGGAGAGAGGGAGCCCAACTGAAGTTACCAGAAAACTATCTACTCTCAGCGTTCAGAAGCAGTATCTGCTCGGCCAAGTAGGGATTTCTTATTATATGATAACCAAGTGTTTCTGAGGGTCATTATAATCCATTTGTGGCTGGTCACCAGCAGTTGTCACAGGACAAATCTGCGAACTGAGATGGCTTGTGGTGGTGTAGGTTCATGACAATACACTTGGCATAGTCAGCTGGCTTTGCAGTGCTGAGATTGGAGGGTGGTGTGGAGGTAATGCACAATATAATGGGGGCTGAGTGAGAGAGACAGCTTAGGTGATGTCACCAGGAAGCATTCTATTGTCAATGTTCAGAAGCTGTACCTGCTTGGCCAAGGCTGGGAGTCTCCTATTAACTCAGGATGATAACTGACTGCTTCTGAGGCCATTGTTGTCCAGACATTATGGGTATGTGGCTAGTCACCGTAAGTTGCCACAGTGCAAATCTCTGACCTGAGATGGCTCATGGTGTGACTATACAACAATACACTTGGCATAGTCGGCTGAATTTGCCCTGTGGAGTGTGGTGTGGTGGTGCTGTGCAGTATGGTGAGGGCTAAAAGAGAATGAAAGCCCAGCTGATGTCACCAGAAAGCACCCTACTCAATGTGTTCTGCTTGGCCCTATTAGCTCAGATGTTGGGGGTTCATGACTGGCCACCAGCAGTTACCACAGTATAAATCTGCCTAGTAAGATGGTTTGGAGTTAGAGTCAATGGCAATAAAAATGTTTTTTCACATATAAACAGCTTCATAACACAAAAAAGTTTGAATAAAAACAGGAGTTTACAAAACAAATTGGGTAAATAATAGAAAAATGTTTAAGCACTTTGTGACAAATGATTTGAAGACTTAAACACCTTTATTCATCTGGAAATTTTCACATAAGATAGATAGATAGATAGATAGATAGATACTTTATTAATCCCAAGGGGAAATTCACATAATCCAGCAGCAGTATACTGATACAAAGAAACAATATTAAATTAAATAGTAAAAAAAAAAAAAAATGATGTTAGCATTTACTCCCCCGGGTGGAATTGAAGAGTTGAAGAGTGTGGGGGAGGAACGATCTCCTCAGTCTGTCAGTGGAGCAGGACAGTGACAAAAGTCTGTCACTAAAGCTACTCCTCTGCCTGGAAATGACACTGTTCAGTGGATGCAGTGGATTCTTCATGATTGACAGGAGTTTGCTTAATGCCCGTCGCTCTGCCACAGATGTTAAACTGTCCAACTTTAATCCTACAATGGAGCCTGCCTTCTTAACAAGTTTGTCCAGGCGTGAGTCGTCTTTCATCTTTATGCTGCCACCCCAGCACACCACCGTGTAGAAGAGGGCACTCGCCACATCCGTCTGGTAGAACATCTGCAGCATCTTACTGCAGATGTTGAAGGATGCCAACCTTCTCAGAAAGTATAGTCTGCTCTGACTTTTCTTACATAGAGCATCAGTATTGGCAGTCCAGTCCAATTTGTCATCCAGCTGCACTCCCAGGTAGTTATAGGTCTGTACCCTCTGCACACAGTCACCTCTGATGATCACAGGGTCCATGAGGGGCCTGGGCCTCCTAAAATCCACCACTAGCTCCTTGGTTTTGCTGGTGTTAAGATGTAAGTGGTTTGAGTCGCACCATTTAACAAAGTCTTTGATTAGGTTCCTGTACTCCTCCTCCTGCCCACTCCTGATGAAGTTATGGCTGAATATGCACTGCAAAAAAATGAAATCTAAGCAAGTGGAATGTACTTATATCATGGCATCAAATCTTGTTTTCCTTATTGTAATAATCATTGCAGTTTGACTTATCAAAAAATATGTATTTATGAATTTTTTTAGCTTACTTTAAGAAATCTTGTCAAGTAAATTTTACTTTTCCCATTGGCAGATATTTCTGTGAAAGAAAAGCATAACAACTCCCATTTAAAGTTTTTGTCTAGTTTTTCTATATGCATTTTTTGCAGTGTGGAAGCCAATTTTGATTGTAGAACCTTACAAAGTGATCCAGCAGGATGTCTTGTCTCACGGTCCTTTATGATTTTCAATTTTGCTTTGTTTATATTTATTTGACTAGTGAGATCGCACTGTGAGCACATACCACTGATGCACCAGGCTCACCTTTTTATTTTTATTTTCTGCTGCATGTATGGTTTTGTTTCATCTTCTGCCAAGCAGGAATACAAACAAAATCATTTGCCAAGATCAAGCATGTGGTCTCCCTTTCAACAATGGGGTTCCTTGTTCAGTAACTGCTGACACAGGAGTAAAGTGGCTCTGACTTCACCAGACACCATAAGACCCTAGTATAACCTGCATCAAAACTGGTCATTCAGGGTGATTTTTGTAAAGGACCACTGGTCACTGTGCAATAAGAGTTTTAATTGATCCAACTGAGCAGTGTCAGTCCAAAAGCACTGCAAATGTCTGGCCCCTATGCTGCACATGAATATTCTCTTAAGGTATTCAGTAATGCTTGTGTCTGCCAGCATCCCATGACAACTCACATAAAAGCTAGGGAACCCCTATTGAGTCTGCAAAATATTCCACACCCGGTAAATCCACTGAGTTTAGAGCTGGGCATTACAGGATAAGGACTCTGTAGCAGGATGAATGTAGCCAGACAGGAAGATGAAAGACCTGAAGGTGAGAGCTTTTTAAGTGCTTTTGTTCTGTGGAAGTGGTAGCCTTTTTTTAGAGATACACCAGATAAAGGACTTGCTTTGTTTTTCCGGCTAGTCGCATAGATATACTTTCTCCTCTTTCAGGAAGTCAAGGGTCATACATAGGAAAATGAGGTGAAGGAGAGAGAGTGCAGACTCAGGACAGAAAAAAAAAGCTGAGTGTTATTACTGAGACACATCTACCTTATTTAAGACGAGACTAAATATTTTGTTTGATAGTAAATCTGGACAATGATAAATCTGTGAAACAATGACCCTTGAAGGTTTATTTCTGCAACTTGTGCTTTTTTTTTCCTTGTTTGCATTCTCATGATGGCTGCTCCACAACTAACAGATAAGGAGATAACCCGGTCGATACTGGGCAAGTTTGCACGAGTCAGACAGCCCTGACAGGTGTTTAAACTTTTTTATGTGCGTGTGAATTTTCCGTTTTAAAAATTTGACCCTGACATGGATAAGTGAGTTCAAAAATAGATTTATGGTTAGCGTATACTGTAAGGTGGAGTAGTTGGTAGTTTTTGATCTCCAGTGGAAATACACCTGGTTGAGGTGTTTGTAGTTTGTAGTCTGCACAGGGCTTTTACTGTGCAGTGCATAATGAAGTTAGGACTCACCCTCACAAGATATGTACTTACTCTCCTGGTAAATTCAAATTTAGTCCAATATGGTATACATGTGAAGATGTGTAGGCCCCATGCTAGGTTTATCATGTCTGGCAACTCGGAAGATGGATGGATAAATGAACATTTACGAGTCTTGTTGCACAGTCATTATTCTTGAAGGGATATTGAAGCATTGTACACCATCTCAGATGAATGACAAAGTGCGCCACAAGTTTTCATAAATATATTCTGGACAGCAGACATGCCCAGAATAGTGGCAACTTGTAAAGTCACATTATCATTTCCCATTTTCATTATCTAGTCTTCTGTTTTTTTTAAATGATGTATTTACAAATGTAGACAATGCAGCATTCTGATTAATAATTCCAAGTTGAAGAATTGAGACGCTCTACATTTCACCAAGTGCACTGACCGATGCAGGAAGAGCAACTGTGTTAAGCTGTTAGGCATTTCTACAAATAAAGGGAAAATAAAAACATTTGGCTGTTTCAAAGGCATTCATAATATTTCTGAGTTTTAAGTTTCCAGTGACCTGACAGTGCAATTTATAGACATGGAATGTAGTGGAAACCTAAAGCAAAGTAGGAATTAGTAGGCAGTCTCAAGTAAAGCATTCAATTTATTTTACTTTCTAGCAATTATTTACAGTACTACAATATTTGAAAGTAAATATAAACAGCTGTTCTTGTGTGCAATTTATAAAACACTTTACCAAGACATACTAAATGATTAAAAGACATAAAGATATATGAAATGAATACTTACAAATACTAATAGACTCATGTTTCATGAAACAATAATTATGCGCCATGTTTATATTTCAAATAAATACACAACACATTCAGCCACTTATTATCTGAATTATTGATGGCTCTGTAGTAGTGGAGCGTTGTGCCGTGTTAGCCATTTATGGATGCAATGAGAAGTCAAGTAAAGTGCCCCCTTTTATTGGCTAACTGAGTAGATTACAATATTCAAGCTTTCAAGGCAGCTCGGGCCCCTTCTTCCGACAAGGTGTAATACAGAAACTGGAGTTACCTGTGTTTATATGCACATAAGGAAAGAAACATGATTCTGTAGGGTTTTTATAAAGTGTGGAGGTGTTTAGAGGCTGAGGGCCACCCAATAAGGCAGTAAGGCAGGAGGCTGAGGGCCACCCAACAAGGCAGTAAGGCAGGACAATTGACAAGTGAAGTCTATTTAGTAAGAATAGAATCCCTTAAATAGAAAATATAAGGCTATGGACAACCACTAGAGGGCAGTAGCCCAAAAATGTAGAGTCTGGTTCTGAAACTGTATAAAATGTGTTTGCCATAAAACTTTACTTCTTGCCTGAAGAAGGGACCTTAGCTGCCTCAAAAGCTTGCATATTGTAATCTACTCAGTTAGCCAATAAAAGGGGTCACTTTGCTTGACTTCTCATTGAAACGAAAACAACAAAAGAAAAGACTGCTTATTGATGAAAGCATTCTCTGGCACACGTTTTAGATGCTACTTCAGGTCTACAAGTTTATCTGAATGCTTAAATAATTGCATTTTTATAAAAATTATATTAGCAGCCGTGATTCCTTAACAAAATGCCATTCTGTCAATTTATATATACTATAAATTACATAGATTTTGCAAAACAACGTTACATTTCTATTTTCAAACAGTCTGCTTATATGACAGTGCTTACGTTTAAACTACAAAAAGGTTTCGTAAATCAAATATATTATTTTCAAGACTATAAAACATAGGAAATGTATTAAGTACGATCATGATACTTCTCTCTATTATAAAAGAAAATCCTGTAGAGAAACACAAGGGCCTCGAGATGTGATCTTCACGTGAAGAGATGGCCACGGAGCATCTTGCGGGGACCTTAAACATGAGACTTTGTGCCAAGAGATTGACCCAAGACCGTCTCACGATGACGTGGAACATCAGATTCTTGCAAGACACGCCCTACTCAATATCAAATAAGCCAAGAGGCAGCAAAACATTCAGTCGTGTAAAGGAGGCTTTGAGATCACACAGATCCAGGGTCTTAGCACATATAAAGCGTATGAGGGCAGTACGTTATAAATGAAATGTCGACATCTAAGAGAAGAAGAAAGCAGTGCAGAGAAAAGAGACTCAAAAGCGTTGGAGAGAAAAAAAAGAGCAAAAAAGAAAAAGAATAATCGAGGTGCAAATTCAGAAAATAAGGAAAGTAATTATCAGCCTGGAACAAGTGGAACTGAAAAAAAGCACGTCCAATCCGGCTCAGAATTAAAAGACAGAGTAAAAGACAAAGTAGAACTTTGAGATTAGGAAAGCAGTGTAATTCGAAAGGCTCAAAAAAAAAAAAACATTGGTCGCTATACACATGTGGGGAAAGTTAAAGGATATGAAAGTAGGAAAATTAGAAAATATAAAAAAAGAAAGTAAAGATCGCAGTAGCGCAAACAAACTGCCTCATTTAATTATGCACCAGTCTAAATTTGTTTTTTGCACAGTAATCACTACACTATTGCACCTTAACACTTAATTCTACTTTATTCACATAATTTTAGTTATTTATTATGTTCTGCTCTACTGTTATCTTTCAATCTATGACTTTTTGTTAATCTAACTGATATTCTTCTAACTTTGCACAGTTTTTGATAAGCAGATCAGGATGCATTTCACTGCATGTTGTCCTGTATAACTATGCATGTGACAAATAAAGAATATTGAGAATTACAAAAACGGAGTTTACTGCTCATGCATTTATTGGTTACTTTGTAAAAAAAAAGTTATTAACTGCTGATGATGTACAGTAGAATGTTTTGTCTGTGCTGAAATTCCAAACAGAGAAACCTATCCTGAATTATGGTACAAAGTCATTAAACACATGTCTCACCGACCTCATTAAAAAGATTCAGCACATTGGGACTCGCAAGATTAGAAATATTGTTTTTACAGAAGTTCTGAAATAAAAGTGAAACTAATGAAATTGCAACAATTCAAAAAAAAAAAAAAATTTTAAAAGTGTGTATCCGGAAAACCATACACGGGAGTTGGTGAGCGAAGCGAGCAGGGGGTGAAGCACCCTAGTCTGTTTAAAAATAAAACCTGTGTTTTGGGGCATATTGGGCATGTTCTCTTGATTATTCCTTAATTCATAATTATAGATTTTTCCTTAATACCTATGTATTAATTAGAAAAAGATAAATCTGACATCTTGAGACTGCATATGAATTCCAGTTCTGTGACTATGTGGAATTTGCATGTTCTCCCAGTGTCTTTGGGATACTCATTTTCTCCTCATGCATCAAAAAGACATGAAAGACAAGCTAAGCATCTGCAAAGATCCCCTCGGCATGAGACACCCTGTATTTGATATTCACCCACTGTGGATTAGTTGGATGTAACAAGGAAAATAGCTTCACTTGTTTTGATTAGGACTATGGCATAATGTGAAATAGGCTTTTAGGTGTAAGGTATTTACTTGTAAGCCAGAATCACTTTCAAATGAAGTGCTAATTAGCAACAGTATAAGAGGAAATAGAAGTGATTTGTTGGCAGGCTGATTTTTGTTAGGCAGTAAACCTTTCTGACACTAGCCTGTGGTCTGATTTCCTAAATTATGTCCCCAGTGAATATCACTCATTATACAGTGTTACGCTTAACTGTACTTTCATGTACTTTTTTAGTGTTATTCTGTATATTAGAAAGCACTGGTTAGTTTTATAAAATTTGTAGACTACTTTTTCCTTGACCATTTAATATTCAATGCAGTCCAACGAAATTCCTGTTGTGCATCTGAACAAATTTGGATCTGTATTTTTCCATTTACTTATAATCTTACAGAAAGGCTGCTACTGTACAAATATGGCAATTCAGAACTATTGGAAGAACTAATGCTTACTGTTAATGACATTTTAACATCTGTAATATTGATGTTTGTTTGTAAGGCAAAACCATATTACTGTAGAATACGGAAAAAAGTGTTACTTTGGAGTTCATAGGAAGTACATGACATGCTTTATTTGTGCATATTACTTATTAGGGATTTATACTGTGCTGAATTGGACTTTTTTGTTGATTTTAACATATTAGTACATTGCACACATTGAAATTTGGTACTCCATCTCTATCATGTTCTAATCTCCCTAATTGCATCAAACATGCACGAGCAGGGCAGAGCCAAAGTCAAAAATCAGGACCTGTTAAAGCCCTTTGAGGCATTTATTGTGTGATCTTGGGCTATACAAGAAATATTTTTGTGTTGTTGTTGCTGTAAAAGTAGAATGGCAAGCAATTGTGTGGTTAAAGGGCTTGTGGCAGAGGAATTTGCTAAATGATTGCTGTAAAGAGTGCTTGCTGAAGATAACATTATTGAGAGACTGCTATTTACTAAAAACATTTCAGTTGTTATTCTAAGTCTAAATTTAATTATTTCTAATTTTAAATAGTACAGAACAACAGTTTCCCATTGCACTATGGTTGGCAGGTTTGAATTATTGCAACGGTGCAAAACAGGGCTATTCAATTACAAATTTAGTTTTTCAAACCAAGAAATTTAGCTAGGCCACACATTTTCAGTGGCCAATAAGAATAAGGTAATGACAAATTTTAAATCAACACAAATGAATGTATTGAAAAACAAGTTTATTCAGTGTTTCCTTTTAAATTTGATCAAATCTGACACCAGCACATCAAAAAGTGTACAAAAAAATACAAAAGCTATATCTGAACAGAGTCTGAGGTAGTAGCAATAACTTTTGTTTACCTTTGGAAATAAAAGAAACATTTTGCTCATATCTGACCGAGGCACATCTCAAAGTGTATAAAATCAATAAAGTGTACAGTATTAGCAGTAACATTTGCTTCCCTTTTGAAATAAAATAAATATTTTGGTCATATTTGACCCAAGCACATCACAAAGTGCATTTAACAGAATAAAAATGAACTATAAATACTATCAAAGCTATCAGTGCACAAATCCATAACAAGTGATAACACACATGAATACAATGTCTACTGCACACTGAGGGAACACAGGTTGGTTTTAAATCACCACATGTCATTAGCAGTGCTTTCTTAGTAAACAAAAAGGTGGCGGTACGTATAAGTTGTGTTTGGATGGAGTTTGAAGTACTGCAAAGGTATTTAGAGGCAGAGAGTCCTAGAGCTACATTTTTTGTTTATTTGATGAAAAAACACCAAATATTTAAATGTTTAAAATTAGAAATTTACAAATCTTCAGGTATAATAATAATTCTTTATGTTTATATAGCACTTTACTCACTATTCAAAGCGCTTTGCAAAATCCACGCAGAGAGGACCCAGTATGCGAACCCATGATCTTCTAACTGGGTGGCAGCAGCACTACTATCATGCCACGTGCCATGTACTATGTAATATTGTGCTTGATTGTTTAAAATCAGATTTTCCGAAATAAAAGAATATCAATCACAGGTTCATAACGAGGTCTACATACAAAACTACAAAAAAGTTGTTATGCAGTCCCACAAAGCAATCAGTGCTTAATTTGATTGAGTTTTTAAGAAAATTCCAAACTCTTTACATTGTTTCATCAAATTCAGTCCTTGTAGTTCGTTCTTTGCTTTGAGTGTCAATGGCTGATTGTCGTCCTCATATCAGCCATGAATATGCAGGATTGAAGCGTGTGAGTGGAGAGCCAACTGTTTATATGAAAAGAAATGCAGAGACAGTGCCTGTCAGTAACGAATAACAATTAGATTAGTTTATGAAAACCCACATTCGCACTCACTGAAATACAACTAAGACTCAGCACACAATTGATTATAGAATCACTTAATATGTAGTCATTGCCACGACCAGCTGTCACAGCCGAGGTTTACTGGCTCGTACTGTCACAAAAAAATATCACTGTGATTTGGACTATTACCACCACTTCCAGACACACAACAATGCACCACAACTTGGGTTGAATGTTATTAGGCTACGCAGAGTGTTGCGTTCATGGTCTATGCTACTCTAGGAGTTTATGTAGGAATTTCTGAAGGCTCACAAAATGTGTTTTTCTGGGTTTCATCACTGTGTTTCTGGCAGGAACATGGGCTGGGCCACTCGGAGGTTGCTTCTGGGCCACATGTGGCCCACGGGTCACCATTTGTAAGGCTGGATGTTAAATAATACATCAAGAAATTCCTGTAGGGTATATTATCACAGTTGAGTGTGGTCTATGAGACAGATTTAACAGAGTTCCAAAGAAAAGTTGGAGCTCCTACTGGACTGATCCGTTTAATGGACAAAACAATAATAATTACAAGGTCCAATGAAATAGGCTCTTGAGGGTGTAGCAACTAAAATAAAGGCAATCAACCTTGAAAATTGGCCTTCAAATGGCTTTCTACAGGTTGGGTCAGATTTTGGGGAGTTCTGAACTGATACAGTAGTTGCTTTGGGTGACACAACCTTTTGGGGACATCTGCTTTACATAGTGTCTTGGCTGGAAGGGTCAGGGCTTCTCTGTTTCAATTACCATCATTGGGCATCTTCTCAGAACTGTGATAGAAACTAAAGGAGACAAGACTATTAGTGGCAGCACCCCCTCCCATCCTGGCAGAGTTTTGTGTACCTCAAATTAGCCCAGAAGGTGGTCCTCTGAAGTGCATGTACATGTGTGACATGAGCGAGGGGCTATTTAGTCCCTTGGCTCTCTGAAGGGTAGGTGGAAATTGTTGTTCAGAAGGTTTTAACAACCAATATATATTTCAGAGCAAAGCAGGTGCTTAAAAACTATACTTAACAATATTAAAAATGAATTGAAGTAGTGATAAGAGTTAAATGTCATGTAACTGGGGAGTCCCAAAAGCACATGTACCAAAACACATTCAAACGTTGCCCAGTAAAGGTGGGAAAACACCATCAAAAACCCTGACAAGAAACCAGAATCTTTAAAAATATGAAAGGTTATTTTAACCAAAGGTTGTACAAGCCCAAAAGCTCTGAAGAGCACAAAGGAAGTGCCAGAAAGACAAGGTAATTAAGCAAACAATGTCCCAAAACAGAATCCAAACATCATTGACAAAAACAGAGCAGAGGTTAAAAAAAAACAATGAACACAGTCCTAATGCAAATCCAGAGCCATGGTTAAAAACAAAGCAGAGGATCAAAAATCCAGAATAGCAAATGTAATAACAAGGTACAGATAGTCACAATACTCTCCACTCCCTAGTGTGTTCGAATAAACAGCCAGGAACTATGGGAGGCCTTCCCTTAAATAGGGTGGAGAGCTGTTCCCGGTGGTTATTGGCAAGTGGCCCCGCCCCTTGCGGAACCACCCTCAAAACACAAGGGACATAACCAAGGCCCCAATAACTTACAAAGAAAATGGTACATATTAAACAGGAGAAACATGAACACAAATACGTTATATGAAATTAGACACTATAAACAAAAAACACAACTATGAACCCTAGCCAGGGGGAAAATGCTGGACGAAACATAACACTAAGTAAGCATAATCTGTCAAGTGTTGACATCTATTTGTTGTCTAAAAATGTTATCGTAAGGTCCAATGCCCTTTTTCAGGTTATGAAGTGAGTGATAATAAAAGAAGCAGTAAAACAGTTTTGAAAGACTTCACTTATCAGGCTTATCAGTGCATACAAAAGAAGATCCATAATAAATAAAGGAGGCAGATTAGGAAACATTTTCAAGGCTGTTTGTCCAAAAGCCTATTTTGCATAATATGAGAAATGCTTAGGCAATAAATTATCTTAATGACAAAATTATTCAAAGGATGCAAATTTGGTATTGAGCTATAGGTTTCTAAAAGTCACAGTTGTACAGTAGATACTTTATAAATATTAAATACTACACGTCCCCCGCAGCTCCGCCCCTGTAGTAGTAAAACAGGACAAACTTTAAATATCAATAAACGCACTAAAACGTGGAGACAAGTGGATCGACTCAAAATAGAGGCTGGTACGTGAGTGAGGAAGGCCCTGCCTGGCTCCCAACTCTTGACGTCACACTTCCCTCTCCCCTCGGCCCACAGCAACTCTCTGAGATTAGTGCAAATAAATCACTCCTACAAGCGAAGTATGATACTTAGCGTGATGAAAGAAATCGCAAAATCAACCAGAATGTTCAAGCGAATTATAGAAAAATACCTGATATAAATCCGTAAGTAGTTCTTGTGTGAAAAGCGGACACATGTACAGACAGACAGACATTAGATTATATATATATAGAGATGAAACATTCAAAAAATTGAAAAGCATTATTGGCTTATTACAGTACATGGGGAGCAAGCCCTCATGGCGCCTTCAGTGCGTAACCCCAGTTGCAGCCAGTCTGCCACTCTCATTGTGAAGAGGGGGGGCTGAACGTACCCCAAAAAGATGCGGTCGCTCCTCTGAAACTCCCTCTTAAACAGTGAAACAATGGGAAACAAATACAGTTTTTTTACCTCCTCTTTGCTCGATCAGCTTCTGGATTGCTGCTGCTGCCGTGCCGCATGATCTGCATCTTGCACAGCACTTCAAACATTTAAAAGCCTGTACAGCAGCTGTCCTACTCTTTGTCTTTTATTTCCTGCCCCCGGCATGGTTAAATCTCTTGGCACTCTTGATTAATTCTTGTCTCACGGGACATGAGTTCTTGATATTTTTTAGTTTATAATTGAAAAATGGAATAAGAATCTGAAAATCTAACATCATCACATTAAAGTTTGATAAATTCTGAAACGAATGATACCAAACATATATATGTAGGTTTTAAAATAAGCCTTATTTAAAGTGTGACAAAAAATGTGACATAAAATTGTTGCACAAAACCGTTGCACTTTTAGGCTTAGGATTTTATATATAGAGAGAGTAGATAATTGATAGTTGTCGTTCTATCATCAGGTGTCATCTGAACTAATACTAAGTTTTCAGTGATTTTTCAACCATCAGGGTACAACTATGTTTACTGCAGTTTATATTATTGTGCCTCAAGGAATAAAGCAATAAGTGACAAATAGGTGAAAACAGGTTCTTTCTGTTTTTAGCCATGAAAGTGTGGATTCACAGTTGTCTGACTCTATTCAAAGTATTTTGGTGTGCTCACATTCTGTCTGAAATGTGATCATCCCAGTGCAAACTTTCACATGAACAGCCTTCAGAGTAGTAGCTCCAGGTTGGACAATTGCAGAACAATGTAATTAACCAATATTGTTATGTTTGACACAATGCTGACCTGACTTTATTTAATTTGACATAATAAAAAGAATAATAGTCAGGTACACCAGGAAAAGCATTTTGTGGTTGTATTATATTTGGTGTCATGAGATACCACTTTAATGAATTTTCTTTGTGTATTTTTTGTGCAGATGAAGATGCAATTCAACAGCAACCTCCCTTACTATCGAAAATGATCTGTAATCTCCAAGAAACTCTCCCCCAGCCACACTTCCTCCATTTTTATTTTAGAAATACCATATTCCATAAAGTCATCAGCAAATTATTTAATGAGACAGCTGTGATTTGGTTCAAGGAGTTATCCGCACATTTCTCATTAGAAGAATGACACCACCTCAGTTTTGCAAACTTTGGGTGTTTACTCAGCAATCCTTAATTTTTTGCAGGTTCATGTATTCTCTTGTCACTTCCAGAAAAGAATAAAATAAAAATAATTCCTTACAAATCTCAGATCATTTTATGGGGTTTTAGAAGTAGTGTGGCAGGCATTATAAATTCAAAACATATTTGAGTTGCACTAAGTTTATTTCACTGTCATCCTAGTCAAAGCAATCTAGGACTAAGAATGTCAAGACTTCAAGTGGGAATGTACAAAGTGGGAGAATGAATGTCTCAAATGGTAACTCCACAGCAAATTAATGCAGTTTTAGGGTACTGATACTAACAGGTATCAAAAACTGTGAACAGGGAAGAGCCGTGTGCCCTTCTGCTTTTTGTTCCACGAAGGAATAGCTGTTTTTTTTTTAAATGTGGCCTGTTTGTATTCCATTTAAACAAAGTTATAGATGTGTCATTTTCAAATAGAGATTTGTTTATATAGATTGAAGGCAAATCAGAATTTTATTGACATTTTAGGTTTAGAAAAAGAGTTACAAAATGTCTTTACAGGAACTGGGATTGTTCCATTGTTGTGTACATAATAGGAAAAAGGTCAGCCCAAAACGAACAAAAAACTGACCATAAGGGAAAACCATGTCTACAATAGAAACATGGGACTATGCAAAAACTCAGTTTGAGCCTGCAAGGAAAAGCTAAAACTTTAATCTAAATTCAAGTACTGACTACACAAGAAGGCCAAAGTTTAATATTAAATGGAATCAGAAGATACTGTACATCATTTACATAATAACTAACTAAAGTCATATTTAGAGTATGTGAATTAAAAAAAAAACTAAGCTCATGATATGAGACAAAATCAAAGATCAAGAAATTTAGTGAAAGAGTCACAAACCAGAATATTTCATGCATCCAAAGCCAAAATGCAAAACATAATTAGAAGTCGAAAAACAGAAGAGAATTACTAGCCAGAAAGAGCTTTAAACAACAATAATGTGGGGATTTTATTTAGTTTTGATTTAACCACAAATCTGAACAGCCAGAAAGTGTTAATACTGACCTTTATACAGTTATGGTAATTATATCATGAGTTGAATACTCCTGGCTGGCCTGCCTAACAAAAGACTGTTAATCCTGCATCACAAAGAGCAAACAATGGCAGCGCCCATAACAAAAACTAAAAGGTGCCGTGATAAGACTTATTTAAAAAATAACATGTTCAAAAATGTTCTAAATCAGATAACCAAACTGATCATTAATTCCTTAACTAATGAAACCCCCAGAAAGATGTACTGTATACGTTATTTTTAGAGACAAAGAAAAAGCTTAAAGTTTTTTATACCCAAGTCCAGATCATAAATAATAAAATACCAAACTCTAACTACTATTCCTTTTCCTCACTGTAATAAATTCTTGTGTAGATTTAAGTTTATCTAAAAGCTTAGATAAAGTCCCATCTTATATGTAAGCGACATGATGCACATGCAGTGTGGCATCAGTCATGTTCTTGGCAACTAAAGCTGTTTCTATGAAGATTATGGCCACAATCACAACCACTTAAAAAATACAAATTTGGAAATGAAAATAGAAATTAAATAATGTTAAATACTATCCATCCATGCATCCATTATCCAACCCGCTATATCCTAACACAGGATCACGGGGGTCTGCTGGAGCCAATCCCTGCCAACACAGGGCGCAAGGCAGGAAACAAACATGTTAAATACTAGTTTAGAATAATTTAGAATGATAATTAAAAATATGCAAAAATGATTGTAAAAACCGAGAAGTAATAACATCCACATAGAAAGCAAAAACCCAGCAAATTGAGAAATTTCATGGGTGTTTCCAGGAATTTCTGGAAAATGTACTAGATATGAAATTATTTTAGTCAGTTGCAAGTGGAAACACAGGACCTTGGCTAATGATGTGTTGTAACATGATGAAGTTTCTGCATCTTGTTGGTCTTCAGCATGCACACAGAACAATATCACATTCCGTAAAATTAATTTCAGACCATTTATTTAGCCTTTTGTTTCTACTATGCACCTTTTTATAATTTCTGTTTTTCATATATCTGCACTTATTTTTGTTAATTTTCCTGTTTAAATTCAATGAGAAGCAAGTGTAGTCTATCTACTGTATATAATAGCTGTAAATTGCTTTGTTCACTCTTGAGAGAATCCATTAGGTCACAAAGTGCCACCTCTTTTACTTTTTTGTTTTTGAAAATGTAGCTCTGGGTTAAGCATGAGGGAGAAGACACACACTATAATGCTATACATGGACATGAAGTGTTGGAGGGGATGGAGCAGAATGGGAGAAAACCATTTGCATCATGGGGTTTGTAGAAGGCTGATAATAATTAAGCCTGAGAATGTGCAATTGCTCTGCCTGGGAAGCAATTGAGTATGTTTCCTTCAAGCCCAGGAGCTCTGTAGTTTTATTATAGGGCCAATTAAACTAATTTGTAAGCACAGTTAAGAATAATAATGCAAATACAAATACCATATAAGAGTTAAAACATATCAGCAGTGGGTAAAAATCTTGAAAGTATTTGACAGTAAAAAAATCTGTTTTTTCTCGGACATGCCCAATGAACTACTGGTTAGATTAATTTTTCACTGCCAGACTAACTCTATGATGCAAATATGGATGTATGTGAGTTATTGGGCCCTGCAATGGCCTAGCACTCTGATCAAAAATGAGCCTTGCCTTGCAACCAGTGCTGCCAGTTACTCTGAACTTGATTAGGTAGGGTTTAGAAAGTTATGTTATGTTATATTGCCTCCCAGCTCGAGAGTCCTACAAAGAAATCATGGCTCAGTCACAGTCTTTATGGAGCTGGCATATTCTTCTTTGTCTACGTGGGCTTTTCTCCTG
The DNA here is from genome assembly GCF_016835505.1 of Polypterus senegalus. Classification (NCBI taxonomy): domain Eukaryota; kingdom Metazoa; phylum Chordata; class Cladistia; order Polypteriformes; family Polypteridae; genus Polypterus; species Polypterus senegalus. The sequence continues at coordinate 269,600,393 of NC_053154.1, forward strand.
GTACACCAGTTTTTCTTCCTAGATTGATTAGTGACTGTAAATTGGCCTGGTATGTAAGTGCAAATGGGCTTGTTTCTATCTAATGCCACGTTTGCTTAGAATGATTCATGTGACCCTTAACTAAATTAAGCACATTCAAGAACGGATGGACAATTTCCATCACCTACCACATTTTTCAAGTACTTTGATAAAATGTATTGTATTATTAAATAAAGTTTATAGGGTTGTTATTGTCACATGTTACGAAGGGACTTGGACAGCATACAGGCTTGGGCAGACTTATGGCAGATACAATTTAATGTAAGATCAGTGGTAGCCTAAGATGGAAAATTAGATACAGAGGTAACCCATAGAGTGGAGTGTGGATGGAACAATTGGAAGAAGGTACTAGGAGTATTGTGTGACCAAATAATTACAGTCAAGACAGTGGTAACACCAGTAATGATGTATGGAGCTGAGGCATGGGCAGTAAATGGAGCACAGGAGAAGTTGTTAGATGTGGCAGAAATGAAAATGTTGATATAGATATGTGGAGTTACAAAAAAGGACCAAATAAGAAATTAGACAATTGGCGCTACAACAAAACTGGGAGAGATTTTAAGAAAGTACAGGAAATTAGGCTAATGTGGTATGGAAATGTAAGGAAGAGAAACATCCATCCATCCATTATCTAAGTTGCTATATCCTAACTACAGGGTCACGGGGGGGTCTGCTGGAGCCAATCCCAGCCAACACAGGGCGTAAGGCAGGAAACAAACTCTAGGCAGGGTGCAGCCCACCGCATGCCAGGAAGAGAAACAATGAATGGATTAACAAAGTAAAAGAAGATTTGATGAAAAGGGATTGACTGAGGAGGAGGTGCAGGATTGAGCTGTTTGGAGAATGTTCATTAAGCAAAAATAAAGCTGGGAAATGAAGATGAAGAAATGCAAAGTATTACAGTACTTGTAGGAAGTAGAAATATTAGATTTGAATATACAGTGTGAAGTTTGAAACTATGCCTTATGAAAGGATTTAGGAGATGCAGTGGACTAGTCAGTATCTACATTCAGACTGTACAGAAGTTATCAAAAAGTTAATATAACTTTAGGTTATACATTATATCACATGGTGTGGAGTACATGTCAAGGGTCATTGTACTTAAATTATATAACACACTGGTGAAATCTCAAATGGAGGGCTAAGTTCAGTTTTGGTATCCATATTACACAAAGACAAAGCAGCACTAGGGAAAGTCCAAAGATGAGCAACTAGGCTGATTCAATGACTGAGAAGTATGAACTATGAGGGGAGACTGAAGGAGTTGGACCTTTTTTAGTTTAGGCTAATTAAGATTAAGAGGGAACATGACTTGAAGAGTTCAAAGTTAAAAAGGGAATTAGTACATGAGATCCTAGATGTTATCTCAAAATAAATTCTGCAACAGGAACGCAGGGTCACAGTTGAAAACTTGTTAAAGGGAGATTAGAAAGTCTTTCTTAAGGAAATGAACAGCAGACACATGGAATAAATTAGTGAAATAAAGTTTAGGACTTTAGGAATCTTTAAACCTTAACTTGATGTTATTTTGGACAATCTAAGTGAAAGGGATGGACAGACTTGTTCGCTTGAATGGCCTGTTCTTATTACACCTTTTCTGATGTTAAAACTTTCTCATGTGCAGAGTACAATAAAAATACAGGCTTGTTGGTACCTCACTACCTATGGTACCTGTTGTCTACTGCTGCCCCTGCCTTATTACATTTATATGGCTCCAAGTGTTACAGAATCTTTAGCCCTCTTTGCACATTAGAGAGTACCTTCCCATATTAGCCTATTTAGTTGCTCTCTCACTGGAAATCCATATATATCTACGAGGTGTGGCAGAAAAGTAATGAGACTGATTTTTTATTTACCAAAATTTTTATTTTTTTCAAACATCAATGTTATCCCCTTCAAAGTAGTTCCCTTGGGCAGCGACACACCGGTGGAGACGTTGTTCCCACTGTTGGTAGCAGTGCTGGAAGTTTTCAACCGGTATGGTCTTCAGCATGTCCGTTACACTCTTTTGAATGTTTTCTAAAGTCCCGAAATGACGTCCTTTGAGGACATTTTTCAGTTTAGGAAAAGGAAAAAGTCACATGGACTGAGGTCAGGTGAATAAGGGGGCTGGGGAACCACAGGAATGCCTTTTGAGGTCAAAAATTCTGTTATGGAGAGGGCAGTTTTTCGGCACCATTTTGGCACAGACCTTTCGCATGTGCAAATGTTCAGTCAAAATTTGATGAACGGTAAATCTGTTTAAATTTAATTGTTCACTGAACATTCTTAATGTTAAACGACGGTCTGATCTCACAAGAGTGTTCACACGTTCGATGTTTTCATTGGTTTTCGAAGTTGAACTCCTCCCTGAACGGTGTTCATCTTCAACGTGTTTTCTGCCTTCCAAAAATTATTTGTGCCAGCGAAAAACTTGAGCTCGGGATAAAGAATGTTCCCCATAGGCCTGTTTTAACTTTTCAAACGTCACACTTGCCGTTTAATGGCACAACGTTGCTCCAAATTTCGCTGTTCCATTTTGCATGACGCACAACCAAAAACACAACTTCGCTAATAGCAGTCACAAAAATCACGTAGTTAACGGAAGGAGTTGAAACTCGCACTGAGCTATGGGAGGGTACTGATACACGTGCTCTATCAAGGACAATAGCGCAGCGTTTCCAGATCGCTTATAGTGTTGCCAGTCTCATTACTTTTCTGCCACACCTCGTATATATATAAAAGCCAAATACCACTGACTCACTTATCACGAAATATCTGAAACCATGAAGACTTGGGACTTGAAATTTTGAATGTAGGTTACCCTTAACCCATTAGGTACTCTCTAAGAAATGGTTTTAAAAATTTCATTGTCCAAGTGCAAAATTTCTTTTAGTTTTTTACAGCTGTTTATATGTCTGTCCGCTTTCATGAGAGAACTACTTAAATGATTTAGATCGTTTTTTTTCTGTAATTTGCTTGAATATTCCGTTGATTTTGCGACTTTCTCATCGCGCTAAGTATCATAGTTTGCTTGTGGTACCAATTTATTAGCGCAAATCTGACAGAGACTCGGGGCTTAATCTTAACTCTGCTTAGTTAGCAAATGAGAAAACTACTTAACAGATATAGATCTTTTTTTTCTATAATTTGTTTGAGCATTTTTGATTTTGCAAATTCTCTCATTGCGCTAAGAATCATAGTTCCCTTGCAGGAGCAATATATTCGCACTAATCCGAGACAGAGGCTGGGAGGGGGAAGAGTGATATCAGGAGTAGAGAGTTGGGTGGGACCATCCTCACTGCCCTGTTTCACAAATATGTGCGTGATGGCTAGTTATAGATAGATAGATAGATAGATAGATAGATAGATAGATATTATTTATGCGTGTGCACTTAGGCCAAATGGTCAAGTTACAGTCTTATTTTATTGATTTATTCTTAGTTCACAACAATATTTGTTTATACCTTTTGGCCTAAACCAGAGAAAATATATAGTATAACTGATTTCAGAGTGCCAGTGTACATTTTCTTGACACATTTAGACATTAAACCTGTAGAGAATATAATTTATTGAATGGGTGATAAACTGTTTTCTTTGTGGAAAAGAATAATGTTGATCTCCTAAAATACATTTTTACAGAGGGGCCATGCCTATATGATTACCAGTCAAATATCAAACTGCTGCTCTTTTATGTTGTTTTTCGCTACCTCTTTTACACTTTTTCTCATGCTGTTTTGCTTGTAAGGCTGCTTAACGTCCTCATGTCACTTAACAGCTGAAGGCATGTGGCCCTAATGCAATGATCCATGTAAACTTTAGACAATTGAATTCTTTTCATCTGGGATTTTTGCAACAACACTTGCTCTCTGTGTTTTTCTTGGGAGCATAGAATCATTTAGGTGTGATCCAGATGGAGAATGAAAAATCTAATACTGGAAAGATTTAACATAAGTGTGAGAGAGTAACTCATTATTGCCATGTCTGCCGTATATGGTTGTCTAGATACAAATCTGGAATGTTTTAAAGGAAATATGCCAGCGAGAGCTTGGTGAAGACAGTTATTCATATTAATATAAGTACTCTATATGACTGAAAGCTAAAATAAATTCTTATGACAACTCAAGTGCGTCTGTGCGGTTTGCACTCAAAACATTGCAAAGTCATTCAAATAAACAGCTTGAGGAAAAAGCACTTACAATTGTCATATAACAATTTGCTAATGCCAATTATTTTAAAGAGGTACAGTTTCAAATTCAAGATCTGTCGCATTTATTGTGATTGAAATGGCACACTGAAGAGTCTTGGAAAGACTAAGGACACTGAATCAGAATAAACCTAACATGAAGTAAGTCAAATGTTATGCTTTCTTCTGTATGTGAAAATATGAAATAAGAACACACACAAGGGGAAATCAGAGTCTGTACATTTATTTGCCTTTGTTAATTACATGTAGAGAAATGATTTTGACTTGATCTATCCATGGAGATATGCATTTACACAAGATTGAAAAAGATGATAGGGAAAAAATAAGCAAAACAAAAAATTATGGCACTGTAAGAATAGCTATTCATGAAATACTATAGTAATAATAAGGGATTTGGTCAGTAGAGTTAGGTGATGACAAAATAACTCATCAAAGCTATGTACTGTAACATGATAATAATTCAACAAAATTATTTCCACCGTAACATGTTTTCTCTCCAAAGATGGTTAACAGTTTGGCCAAAAATTTTAATTCCTCTTCTTCTCTTCTTAAATATCATGAAAAAAGTAGATTCAGAAGAGGCAAAAAGCCAATACTGAAAACGTAAAGAGTTGTTATACCTATACAATTCAATTTTTTGTAAAAATAAATGCTGGCTTATTTAATTTAGTTTTGTTCTACATCATCTATCAAGACAATGCTGCTGCATTATAGTTGTTACTTAGAATGGATTTCTTATTTATAATTGATGCCTTGGAAAATCAAAAATGATAGCTTTGGGAAATTTGGAATGATATAATTTTCTTTCCCCATTATGATTTATACAGAAATATCTTGATTATTGTGTGGTAGTTAATAGTACAATAAATTGCTCTACATAGTTTTTTTTTCTGTGTTCACTGGATGCCTAACATTCCTGCAGTATCAGTGACCAATGATAAACCTGCAGGCACTGTCATTCCACAAGTAGAAAAAATGTATATAACCTGAGTGAGAATAATCTATTTTCATTGGCCAAGTATCTGAATCAAGTGTTGTCACACCTTTAGACCCACAGTCCAGAGCATCTTTGCTGGAAACACTGCCCACAGTTCCACATTTTCAAATGTAAGTCTGGGTTTGACAGCGTGCACTTCAGTTATATTAACACAAAAAACAGTATCAACATCATAAAAAATAACATTGTAATTACTATCTCTGACAGCATTATCTTTCTCAAAATAAAACTCAAAATTAAAATGTTTTGTAACCTGCTTCAGCACAAGAGCACAGCAGCCACCTCTCAATTGCCTTGAAAATGCATGTAGCTTATACTGTATATTTTTCTGTACAATCGGTAAATAGCATGGGAGTAACGTGTGGTTATTGAATATGCTGCAGGTATCAAATGCTTAAAGTCCAGTTAATCAGTCAGCTGAGTGGCATCGTGCTGAGCTGATCTGGTGTGTATTTCTGGTGATTATTCTAAAAGTTACCGAGGCAGATTTTCAAGAGAGCATTTAATGGAGATGATCATAAGGAGCTTGTTCTCCCTCGACTGAAATCAACGGAATTACATTTAACTGCTGAGTCATTTATAGCTAAACATATCTGGGGAAGTGGTGCACGAAAAACTGAATTGCACCATGACAACACACCATGTTTTGTGCAAAAACAATGTGGTTGTTACTTTGCACCCCTCATATTTACCAGATCTCCCTCTTATGGCTGTTTTTTGTTTCTGAAATTAAACTTCAGGCTTAAAAAAAGATTTGCTACCGTTATTGAAATCCAAAAAATGCTGAGAGCTCTAGACATGGTAACAAAAGATAAATACAGGAAATGATTCCCAGAATGGGAGAAGCACTGGGATAAGTGTATTACATCTCAAGGAAATTATTCTGAAGGTGACTTAATGGGAATTGCTGTAAGTTTTGTAATAAAGGTTTTTGTTAAAAATTCTGGGATATTTTGGTCCACCCCTTGTATATTACTAAAAGCTTCTGCATTAGGACTTGGCAAGATGGTGAACATCTGTCAAAGAAAAAAAACTGAAGGATGCCTATATACATCCCTAGCAGGAGCAGGAACTAAACAAAGGACTTATATGGTCAGTGTGTTAAACAGCATTTTCTTATTTTTTAGATTGATTGTTTCACAGGAACTTATTTTCCAAATCTGCCTAATGCCTCTAACTGTAGATCATACAACCTACTGTATATAAAGCTTTTGTCCTCTGCTCCCTTTCATTTTATGTGCTAACACCACTCTACATAATGGAAGGGATGTCTGGAAAGTATTTGAACAGAGTAGTATAAACATTAAAATGGAATCATGAAATGTAACAGAGAATCATAACAGTAAGCAAAATCGGAGACCAAAGCCAAAGTGGCAAAACAAACTCTTGACCACAAAACAGCCATGAAACAAAACCCTAAAACCCTCTATGTTAGGGGGCAGCAGGGCAAATTATACCCCAACATTAGAGGTATCCAATTATTAGAACCCAGATGTTCCCACCTTACCACAAATATAGTAAATACTATCTATGATGTTTTGAGAAAAAAGGGATGTCATGTCATTTTCTAACGCACTAAATTCAGACCAGGGCTGAACTGGAGCCTATCCCAGTTAGCATAGTGTGCAAGGTAGGAACAAACCCTGGACAGGGTACCAGTCCATCGCAGGGTGAACACACATACACACACCAAGACCAATTTAGCGTCACCAGTTCGCCTTACCTGCATGTCATTGGAAGGAAACCAGAGCACCTGGAGGAAACCCACAGAGACACAGGCATAAAATAAAAACTCCACACAGGGAGGACCCAGGACGGGAACCCTGGTCTCCTTACTGTGAACCAGTAGTGCCACCATGCCACCCCTAAAAAGGGATGTGGTATGTTAAATTGATATACAAAGGACCATATATTTTAACACACTTTTATCACTGAAATTTTCGATGCATCAGTTTTCCATGTTCGCTTTTTCCCATTCAGGGTCACTTGGGCATTCACCATTCCAAATATGCTTTTAATTACATGAAGTTAAATTCAGAGCTCCATTCTCATTATTCCTTGGACACTAGGCTGAAATCAAGTACAAAATTGTATGAGTATAATATTCCAACCACACAGACAAATCAGTCAAATTCATTTCCTTCTAAATACTTAGCACTTTTCATCAGAGGCTGAAAAAGTGTTTCTCATGCACAGTTACTGTGCGCTTTGCCTGATTCAGGGGAATGTCTGAAACACAATAACCTTGCCTGTTATACTCTAAAAAAGGTTTAAAACGTATTTAGTAGAACATACAGTATTTAAGAGATTCAAGTATTCAGCCCTAGTTCTAAAGAACTTTGATATTTTTGTCACTGAAGATTGCATACTGAAGATTCCTTACTTGTTAATTAAAACACGTCAGTATGCTATACAGTTAACAGTCTACTGCTGTTCTATAAAGTGCAGTCGTAAGTCCATTCCAACTTGCACTTTGCTGAAAATCACTGCTATTAGAGGATTTAAAGGTTAATGTTAACTTAATGGTACGTCAAATGAAATTTGGCAAGCCATGTTGACTGACAAGAGTACATTTTGATCATGAAATGAGAGGCTTTGCGTTCTGGAAATTCAGAATTCTTGGTAGAAAAGAACAGATATGTCCCAAAATGAAAATTGCACATGAAAACCAAATGCCAAAATTCAAGGTCAAAAAATTACGCTCAGTCCCCTGTCCTTTTGCTAACAAAGAAATGTTCAGTTGTTTTAATGAAGCCAATCCAAACATTACACACAAGGCAATGCACACTGCTGTCTTTAATACTGTAATAGTACTATTATGAGAAGGTTACATATTGTGACCTCAGCTGAACACATAATCAGCAAAGTGTGCTGTTTTTAAAACTATATGGCTGCACCCATATTAAAACACCAAAAATGACATTACTTATAAACAAAATGGAAAAAAAAGTATCGATTAAAATAAAACATACCAAAACTAATAAATTATTACTCAAGCCATAATCACTATGACCTGACACTCCTTCTTGGAATGAAGCATGGGATTCTGGCACATGAAACAATTATTCAACTTTGGTGTCTTTAAAGGAAAGAACGTTACCTATTGGGAGAAAAAAGAAGAAAAAAAAAACAATAATAGTAATATCTGATGGTCATTAGTTAGCACTTCTGCCTCAGGGGTCCTTAGTTCAGGTTTCAGATCTAAGCCTTTATATTATCTGAGTGGACTTTGCACGTCTTCCATGTGTTACACCACTCGTTTTCCTTGCACGTCCCAGAGATGTGTTACGTTTTCTGGTAACTGTAAATTGGTTCCTTATCACCTATTATGTACACCTTGAAAGAAATAGTGTCCAAGGGGAAACTGATAAGAATAAAATAACCAACATATAAAAAAAGCAAATAGGAGATTGTTAAGACTGAGCTGTTAAGTAAATACGGGTCACAATACATTGAAATCCAAAATACAAGAGTTGAAGTAATGATAACATTGTAAACGTCTTCACAAAGCCTTGTTTTTATCTGCCCCTAAATGTAATGTTTGTAGTGAAACCACAAGTTTGGATGTAAAGAACTGTTACTTTCTGGCACAATTTGTCATGTGACTGGCAATAGGCATAGCAACAGAAAACAACATGGCTGTGGCCATGCAAAGACTGTCACAAAAAGACCAAATACATAATGACGGTGCCAGAATAGTGATAAAAATGGCAAACAAATGGAAGCAGTCCAAAAATTAAACAGGCGAAGACAAGGGTACGGTAAAAAAAAAAGAAAAAACACACATAGCAATGGTCAGAACCAGGAGAACAACAAACAGTAATCTAAGCCAAGAATCATGATAAAAGAGAAGTCAGAAAGAATGCAGTAAAGAAACCAAATTGAGAATTTTAATTTCAAAAAGGTTAAAAGGGTTTTGGAATCCATAACAGTTGGACTGAGAGCATATTCTTAGAAGACCTTTGAATGCCTTATTCTAATTTACCTTGTGAATGCTACAAAACACTTCCGTGGATGAAGCAGTAAATTTAGGTCTGAACTTTATTTACCAACACCTTGATAGAGCATGGACATATGTGAGGATCTTGTTTGTGGACTTTAGCTCTGCTTTCAATACAATCATTCCAGAGCTCCAAAATAAGAAACTCACCCAGTTCCACCTGCCTAGTTCAATCTGCCATTGGATCACATACTTTCTTATAAACAGGAAACAGTACATGCAGTTGGGCACACACTTGTCTGACCCATTAATCCTTAGTACTGGTGCACCATAGGGATGTGTCCTTTCCCCACTACTCTTCTCACATTACTCAAAACTGGTGATTTGTCTGTCAAACCTCTTGAACTTGCAGATGACATAACACTAATAGGCCTCATTTCAAACATTGATCAGTCCAAATACAGACAAGAGGTGGAAAATCTGACATTGTGGTGAAGTAATAATAGTTTGAACCCTTACATTCAAAAAAATTTCAGGAAAATGTTACCTGCTCGCCTATCACTTACTATTAATGGCTCAGCAGTTAGGATAACAGAATCATTTAAGTTTGTGGGCACTGTGCTGTCACAAAATCTTAAGGAGGACAATAACATCTCATTTATTATTTAGAAAGCCTATCAGAGAATGTTCTTGTTGCATGAGCTGAGTAAATTCCTTGATCCAATTCTACACAGCCATCATTGAATCCATTCTGACCTCATGTATAACTGTCTGGTGTGGTGCTGCTTATGTTCAGGCTAAGGCCAATCTGCAACACAATATCAAAGCCTGTGAAAGGGTCATAGGCTGTAACTTAGCACACAAGTCCTATATGAGTCCAGGGTAAGGAAGTGGGCCCCAAAGATCATTAGTGATCCGACTCACCCAGGGCATCATCTGTTGCAAAGACTTCCGTCCAGTAAACATCTTCATGCAGTGAAAGCTAAGAGAGCAAGTCACCTGAACTGTTTTTTTCCAATGTGCAGTTACTAATCAGGTCTGAGCTTCTACTCAGTATCTATGGATACCTGTACACTAGACTGCTTGGACATTTTAATCTTATTATCTCTATATATATTGTTTTTTATTGCCCTTGTGTGCTGCATCATATTTTATGATTTTATACTTTATCTTCTTATATTTATGTTTTGTATTCTGTGTTGTCCTTATATGTTACACCAAGGCTGTCAAGACCAACTCCTAGTACACATTAGCATACCTGGCTAATAAAGTGAATTCTGATTCTGATATTTTGGTCTTTAAAAACCAGTCCTCCATTTGTGGGCCTGTACAGGCCAAAGTCTGACTCTTGTGTTTGAAGTGAAGTTACCTTCAGTGAAGCCTCTTCTCTATTGAAAGTCAGAGAAGGTCATTATCTAGTTTGGGTGTCCTTTTGGAGGCCCTTTTCACCCTATTTGTGTCGCCATCTCACAACAGTATAGGATCAGCTTCAGATGGCTATAGTTGGTGGGCTTGAGCATACAGGTGTAAAAGTTCAAAGAGATAAGATGGAGCTTGGTCATTTAAGGATTTGTAAGTAAACAAAATTAATTTATAGTACACAACTTATATTAGCACAACGTCTAGTGGAGCTACTGCCCACTGGTCCTTAATGCAGAAACACGACTGTCTCCCTTCTATTTGTTTTAAGTGAAAATGAACATGAGTCCGAACCAATAACTCCACCAGAATGTCTGAAAGTACTGTTTTGGGGTCAGGATTTTTAACTACCAGGCCTCAGGGAATTTTGAAAATTAAGGAACTTATATCTAGATATTTCTCATGGCCCTCAATTAGACAAGATACAGAGGATTATATAAAAGTTTACCAAAAGTACTCAGGTGAATTCCTTAATAAGTTGTCCTGCCATCATTGCACATGGGAACACATCTCAGTAGGTTTTATTGCAGGTTTTATCCATACCCAATCCATACCCTTGAAATCCCTCCCCCTCCCCACCACTGCAGAATCTGGTCAATATATTCATGAGTTTAACTTTTGGCAAAACGCTTGTTCACTTCTAGAAAGCATTAAAAAGAGACATTATATTTCTAAATCATGAATGTAAGAAGTTTTAATGATTTCCAGTCTAAGACAAAATCTTCCTTTAACAAACAAATAAATCAAGTACCGTTGGAATCTCTCTTTATGAATCTTATGGTTATAAATCCCCTTAATACCTGATTATTTATTTATGTCTTGTATTAATATTATGTGTCATTTCTTCAGTAACCTTAGGGATTTTTGAGCCAGGGTTTGAAAGATTTCTTGAAGACAATTTGCTGACCACAAGTGGAAAATTTCCTCTAGATGAGGACAGAAAGTATGGCTCTCTATCACAGACTTCTGGTTGATGATTTCAACTCAGAAATTATCTCTTCGATTTATTATTTTTTTCAAAATCTATCCATCCATTATCCAACCTGCCATATCTTAACTACAGGGTCACGGGGGTCTGCTGGAACCAATCCCAGCCAACACAGGGCGCAAGGCAGGAAACAAACCCCGGGCAGAGCGCTAGCCCGCCGCAGGGCACACACACCCACATACACACCCACACACCAAGCACACAATAGTGACAATTTAGAATCGCCAATGCACCTAACCTGTAAGCTTGCCTTGTCAGTTCATTATAAAATGCATTCCTCCTTCTATATAACAAGTTTAAAATTTGTTTATTCTATTCCTTATTCTTTACTGTTTATTATTATTATTCTTTCTTCTGTTTATTATTTATTTCTGCTGACTGGTATCTTGTGTCCAATATTTAGTTAATTTATGAGATTTAGTCTGGAAGACCATTTTTGCATACCAGACAGGCATTTTTTTCTACGTCAATATCATCTGAGGGTTCCATCTAAACCTAATGTGTGCATTCAGTGTGCATGCCTTAGGATGGAGGCCCTGTCAGGATTAAATAAACAATTCCTCATCTTGGATTTCTTTGTTCATCTTTTACAGTTTCTTTAGAGATATTGGGATTGCCACCATGTTTTTTTGTGTTTGGTTTTCATGAGCCCTCCCATTTCATACATTTGCTTCAATTAAGGTATGCCACCATTTTGGCATGTTTGGTAATTATGATGCTATGTAGTGCTAAAAATGTAGTTCATGTCTCCGTGTCCATTCTCCCTTTTGCAAAAAAAAGGTTTTGAGCACTCTTCTAGGACTAATAATGAGTAAAATAAGTGACTTGAAAACGTAGCCACTGCCAAACACACTGTTTTGCTTGATAAACATAATTTGCAAAGCAAATTGCATTTTGCTTTGAGCAAATGTGGGCCATTCACACTAGGAGAAAAGTGTTTATTTCCTGCCTAAATGGATTTTTCATGCATTAATTCTGCATATTTCTGCCTGTCATTTAGTATTTAAATAAAGATCCATAGTGGCAGAACAAATCCAGACTCATCTTCTGACACATGTAGACATTTTGTTGAGCTATCACAAGTGTGTGTTGTTTATTCTGGTAATACTCAGTTGACAATCCTAAAGATACAATGGTGACTGAAATGAAACTTGAAGCAGCACAGTGCAAGGAGAATGCAAGGCCTCATCCGTAGGAATCAAAAAAACAGGAAAGGGCAGTTGTTAGGTATCGGCAGGAAAGATGGAACCTTTCTGTTTACTGAGTTTTTCTGTTTTGAAAACACAGTAATGTGCACAATGATGCATTTTAGGTGTGTCTTCTAGTGCAATGATACTGGGTCCAGGTCAGGCTGAAATTCTAGGGAAGCCTCCCCTGGCATCTCTTTCCAGTGACTACCACAGACCCTACCACAGATGCCTATTGGGAGTACAACTTCAGTGCATCTCTGCAGATGTTCAAATGGGAACTCAATCAGAGGGATGCTGCCATCCAGTTTTCAGGGAGAACATATAATCATAATAATATCGTTTGATTTCCTTTAAATTTTCTATTGTGTTCTTCTGTATTATATGCTGGAATTCAATCCGATTACTTTATCAGCATCCCTTCAAAAACCAGAACTGCCACCATCTGTATCTGTCCTGCATTTTTGTATTATTAGTATCTAACATATCTAACTTGCTCCTGCACAGTTGTATAGTTGAAAGTTTACAATTATCACTTAAGTATCACTAAGTATGTCATTAGTGCTCTGGATATGCACCCTCCCCTGGTCCTTCCAGCATGGTGGAGTCCCTGCCAGGCAAGGCCCAGCCATACACCACAATATATACCGTATATACTCGTGTTTAAGTTCTCCTGCGGATAAGTCGGGGCTTGATTTTACTGCATAATTTCCGGTATTTTATAATGTCGGTCGCATAAGTCGAATGCGGAAAACTCACGCTATTGGTCCAAGGGATTACTATATGCTAACACCCACCTGAGAGAGTAACCACAGAGCAGACTGCCTTTTTTTTTTCTATGTATTGTGCCTACATGACCACACAGTAATATCCAAACAATTCTGAAGCAACGTTTGCACTGTTTTGTGTTTTTTTGTATCTCACACCCTCATACATCTTTATCATAAGAGCATCCCTTATCTACGAGGGAGCATTCAATCAGAAGAAAATATGAAGCTGGTTTTAAATTAAAAGTCATTGAAGTGGTGAAATAAATTGGTAACTGCGCTGCTGAAACAAAATTTAATGTGTCTGAGAAACTGGTGCAAGATTGGAGGAAGCAAGGAGATGTAAAAAAAATAAATAAATAAATAGGTGTAGTATTTTTGAATGGGTCTGATTTTATGATCGATTTTTCGGGTTTGAAGACCTGACTTATACACAAGTATATATGGTATATTGAGAGAGAGAGGGAGCAAGAGAGAGAGAGACAGAGACTATTCAATGCTTATTGCTGTTGCTGAACTTGCAGTAATTATACTGTATTAATATACTGAACTGAACGCACCCCAAGGAGACACAGCTGCTCTTCCGAAACCCCTCTTTAATGGTGATACAATGGGAAGCAAATAATAGTTGTTTTTTTACCTCCTCTTTGCTCGATCAGCTGCTGGTTTGCTGCTGCTCCTGTGCGGCGTGATCTGTATTTCGTGCGGCGCTTCAAACGTTTTAAAGTCACTGCCTTGTCTCTCTTGTCCCCCAGACATCCTCAAACACTATTCGATCTCTTTTTGCTGTTCCATTATTTCACTGAGTAATATTCTCCGTGTGTTTGCGCTAATGTGAGCTTTACTCTCATTTTCTTGAGACTTTCGAATTTTCCTACTTTATTATCTCCATTTCCATTATCTCTAACCTGCTCTGCATGTGAGGGAGACTTGCTTCCAAAAGTTGTAAGTATGAGGTGACTTGCCCATCTCGCGGGATGTGAAAGTGTCTCTCTGTCTCTCAAAGATCTCTCTTCAAAAGATCACATCTCGTCACAGTCTCGTCCCAAGTTTTTTTTTGATAATAGAGAGATTTAATCTGTTTTAGAGTCTGTGCCACAATACTAGACCTCCCACTTTTAAAAGAATATGTGGCAAACTGGGATACAATAATTGAATGATTATTAGAAAACTAGAAAAGATATAAATAGAAAATGGAATATTTGATTCCACTGGTATGTGAGTGAATTTGCAATAAAAAAACCAAAGAATCATAAGATGTGGTTCACATTTAGTAGTTTACAATGATGACATAACTCACAGGATCCTTCTAAAGAGTGTAATTTGCCAACCACACAATTCAGTATGTAATTTATTTCCCCCCCCTGCTAACTTAGAAATAGTGTGACTAAAACCAAAATTGCACATTTCCTAGCCGAGTCATGAACATAATAAAGAGCTGAAAAATTGTTGTTCTTAAATGCTGGGATGAAAAGGAAACTTTTTTTTTTATTTTCATACTCTAAAAGATATGGTCCTGCTTATTGAAAAACCCACACATTTAATACCATTCGTGTATTCCACTGATATCCAATGTCTCCAAAACTAATGTTGCCTTTACTCCCACTAAACACCAGACCAATTGGCCTATGAATATGCCATGGATGTGTTTTAAACTAATAATATAAGCACTGAAAATGTGCAGGAGTTGATTAGCTCCTAAAGATGTGTAACACAAGTGCAGTAATGTGCATGCTGAGGTCTGTTTATAACACAGACGAGGGAGAAAACAAAGAGGTTTAAATTGTTTGTCATGCAAATTCCAATGATTAGAGAAGAGCAGGCTCAATGCGGTAAGAGAAAATTTGCCATACATTGTGGCCGTTATGATTTTGTGGCAGCAGATGAGATAGCAGACAAGGCAGCTCTACAAAGACACGAATTCCACGTTCACATAGTTTATAAACATAGTGGCAAAATGATAACATTAAACAAAACTGCCGATCTGGTCACAAGTGGAACAGCAAAGGTAAAGAGAGAGGAAGGTATACAGTATGTTAACTGCAATATGCAGTGTAATTTGCAGTTTTGATCACTCATTTAGAAATAAGAACCGGCTTCAATCGAAAGAGAAATCTATAGGCACAAAAACAAAATGTCACATTGTTCTGGGCAGTTTCTCATCCTTTTTGAGGAAGTACAAAATTTAGCATTCACCTAAACATGATAATTCTCTTACAATACCAACTCAAAACAACACACATCATGTCACTGGGCTTAGTCTAGACATAACATCCACTCTGATATCAGCATTTGCCAAGTTGGTGTGAATTGTTGTGAGTGAAACAAAAAATATTTTGACCAGCCTTGCAAATGGGCACTGGCAGTGTAGAAGGTTTAAAGTACCTTCACTAGCATTCCATGTTACTCAATAATTTAATAAACAAAATAGAAAGTTGATACAAATTTGAACTTTACAAAACATGAATGATGGATGATCATTGTAGAATTTAAAAATAAAACTGTATTTACTAAGTTCATGTTATTTTACTATTTATCAATCAATTTTCAATAATATAAACTTTTTTACACATCAGATGTTCAAATGTGCTAATCTTTCCCAGGCATCTGTTTTTTCTCTTTTTTTTGTCTTTGGAAACTGCTAAAGTACTGTTCAGTGGTTTCTAAGGCCATGACAGTTATCACATAGCCTGTTTATACTTATGGAGAACAAAGACTTTTATTTGCTTTGATCAAACTAGGAGTTTCTATTCCTCACATTGCCCAGAAAGGGCAAATTTTGAAATTAAAAAGAGAGAGCAAGAAAGACACATTACAATATGAAATTGGTGCCTTTTTAGATTTCCAGGGAAATTCTGGATTGGGAATTCTGGATCAGATAAGATTTGTCCAACATTCTCCAGTTGTCGATGTTGTCTGTTATTGCTGCCTTAGGGAGAATGGCTGTAGTGACTCTGAACATGTGTTACTCCTTAGAATATTTGCAGCTCTTGCATGTGTCTCCGGCTGTGCTTACCTTTACTGTTCTACTGTTGACGTCAGTACGTGAGCTTGCTTAATAACTGGTGCATAATTTCTCCTGAATTATTATGAATAATGTGTCATTAGCAAAGGCAAATAGCTACATTTGGACTTTTTGATTTCACGTCTGAGTCATGCCTGATGGTAATATTGAATTTACTGCATTGAATCATTTATGTTGTAGATTTTTATTGTAAAATGTATGTAATGGCAATCACAGTACATATTATATGTTTGCTTGTTTTATCGAGGGCAAAAGCAAATTAGAAATACTTTGTGTTTGGGACTTGAAACAATAACAGAACTATAACTGGTAAACTAATTATTTTTGGGGTTGGCATTACCTGTGACAGAAAGTTTGGCTAACTGCTTCCATTTGAGACAAGTAATTCCTTTGTAGCTATTAAGTCACTAGAGTTGAACATGGGAGCTTGAAAAAATATACCGTCTAAACCTGTGGTTTAAAATACCAGGGTGCAACATCCTCATTCTTGAAAATACTTCCACCTATATTTATTTCTGTCTACTTTACTCTGGATCTCTTTTTTAAATATAACCAAGAATTTATATTAAGAATACAGTTGATTGTCAAAGGTTAATTTGTTTTGATTTTCAGTGGAGAGAACCTTGTGCCTTCTCTACAGTAATTGAGTTCACCCTTGGAACAGCACCACTGAATTTACGAACTGTGTCATACTTTGTTGTTCCATTAAGGATGCAAAAACACATCAGGCAACAATTTACATTAATTGTATGGAAATACAAGCTTTTGAAAGTACACTAACAATTCAAAATACAAAATATTTTATGCTTAAGTTTTAAAAGTTTGCCTAAAGACAGAGACAAGTCTCCAGAAGCTGGAAGTACTTATGTTGTAAAACATAAATTAGAATGGTATGAACAGTTGCACTACTACAGCTACTGTGAATTATGCTTTAGTTTTCTAGATTTTTATTATTTTTAAAATCTCTAAAAAGTTTAAAGACAAAGGTAAACAGTGATTATTATTATCATCATCATTATTATTATTATTATTATTAATAATATATATATCCATCCATCCATTATCTAACCCGCTGAATCCGAATAGGTTCACGGGGGTCTGCTGGAGCCAATCCCAGCCAACACAGGGCACAAGGCAGGAACCAATCCTGGGCAGGGTGCCAACCCACCGCAGGACACACACAAACACACCCACACACCAAGCACACACTAGGGCCAATTTAGAATCGCCAATCCACCTAACCTGCATGTCTTTGGACTGTGGGAGGAAACCGGAGCGCCCGGATGAAACCCACGCAGACACGGGGAGAACATGCAAACTCCACACAGGGAGGACCCGGGAAGCAAACCCAGGTCTCCTTACTGCGAGGCAGCAGCACTACCACTGCGCCACTGCATAATAATAACAACAAGAACATTTATTTATATAGCACATTTTCATACAAAAAAATGTAGCTTAAAGTGCTTTACAAAATGGAGAATAGAAAAATAGGAGACACAGTAAAAAATAAAAATAAATCAACATTAATTAACATTATATAAGTAAGGTCCGATGACCAGGGTGGACAGAAAAAACAAACAAAAAAAAAACTCCAGATGGCTGGAGAAAAAAAAAAAATCTGTAGGGATTCCAGACCATGAGACCGCCCAGTCCCTTCTCTATTAATAATAATATTAATAATTAATAATAATAATAATAATAATAATAATAATAGCCAAGGTCAAAGGTGATACCTGTCAAAAATGACAGACAAATAGAAATTAATATATTAATTTCCTGGGATGAAGCCACACTTGATGAGCTGCTAATTTTATCCATGGTCCAGAAACCTCCATGTTTGTCTGATTGGTGGGCCATGACTGGCCTTTGATGATCCCTTTAATGTTATGCCCTTCAAACTCCAAGATAATATATAAACCTGAGTTACTATTGAAGTCAGTTTGTAAAAGGTTTACAAAATCAGTTCTATGAAAAGGAGATAAAGAAACACTTCTTTCTGTTTTCACTAATCCACAAGTACAAGCAAAGTATTCCTTTAACTTCAGTATTAATGCTTTGCTTCATGTGTTCTTCTTCATTGTTGTATTTATGTATATCTTTGCTGCTTCACAGTGAAGCCTTCTGTCTGAAATAAAAAATGTGGGTAATAAATATAATTGTACAGGCATAATGAAACAATTTCTATGTTGACTATTCTTATTTTGTGAAGAAAGAAAGAAAGAAAGAAAGAAAGAAAGAAAGAAAGAAAGAAAGAAAGAAAGAAAGAAAGAAGTGAAACTCATTATAAAGTAAAGGGCACCATTTTTCTTTACCTGCATCATGGCTAGTGTTAAATAGGGTTGATGCTAACATTTATTTTTACTAATATACTGTTACTTGTCGACATTAAATCCTGGTTCCAGTTTAATGGCACATCTACAAAGCACAATGGGGTTCTTACTTGCATGTCTCCCAAAGACTACTCACAGTAGTATAAACGTACAATACCAACAACAGACAATAAATATAAAACTACAGTATATATTAAATAACACATTAGACAATAGCGGTGCAGTGGTGTAGTCAGTGCAAGGGGCTGTTGAGTAGCCTTATGATTACTACGTCTACTAGAGTACAAGGGCTGTCCCTGAATCTATTGCTGTAGCTCTCTTCACAACAACACAGACACAGATCTGTTCTTTGAAACGGGCGTTTATTGCTTGTGCTTGTCTTACTCACACTGTCATGCCTCCACGCTATGTGGTGAGTAATCAGTACAAAACACATTTGTGAATGCACAGTAACTTACGTGCACACAGGATGAAATACAAAACATTTAGTGCAAACATGAAACAAAAGATGATTTTACAAATAAAATACCTCAAGGTCCTTAAATCACTTTGATTGTCTGTTTTAGCTTCAGACATTTATAATTTTGACTTTAAATGTAACATGGCAGAGTCTCGTGAGAGACATCCGCCCACCTGGGGCAGAACTTTCTCATGTACTCCTGATAACTCCTAAGTTCATTCTCGCTAGACACATTACTTTACATATATATTATCTTAAAGTCACTTAAAAATAACAAATTGTAACATGTAAATTTACTATACACACTAATCCATCCATCCATCCATCCATTATCCAATCCGCTATATCCTAACTACAGGGTCACGGGGGTCTGCTGGAGCCAATCCCAGCCAACAGATGGCACAAGGCAGGAAACAAATCCCGGGCAGGGCGCCAGCCCACCGCAGGGCTACTATACACATCACATTTTAAATTTGGACATTTTACACTTAAAGTATTGTGGACAGCAGCCTGGACACAGACAGGCGGACAGCGGTGGTTCACCCAACAACGTTTATTATACATTATTATTATTTACAAAGTGACACATAACCCCAAGACTCCCCCAAAGTCCAGGCCTCTCACACAATGCCTCTTTCACTAGGTCTGCCTCCACTCCTCTCCTCCCAAGCTCTGTCTCTCTTCCTCCTGACTCCAGCCATCGAATGGAGGGAGGCACCCCCTTTTATACACACCCGGATGTGCTCCAGGTGCCTCCCAATTAGCTTCCGCCGTGTACTCCCAAGTGTGGCGGAAGTACCGGCTGAACACCCGGAAGCACTCCGGGTGTGCCTGGTCTTCTTCCGCCCAGCACTTCCGCAAGGCCTCCTTAGGCACTGGGACGCCCTCTGGCGGTGACAACGGGCTCCTATAATGTTGAGCTTCTAAACTCTGTTCCCATGGTCCCCAAAGCCACCAGGGCGGTCGTCCCCACCATCACCCCCAGCCACTTGCCACAGTATATATTTATGAAGTTATGTAACCCATTATAAATCAATTACCTGCATCATGAACTTTACATTAAATGCTGTTTAACAACATTTACAATTGCCATGAGAGGTAATGTTCTTGTACTGTTTGTTACAATAGAGGAGGGAGAAAAATGGCTGAACAAGATGGCTGTAGATCTAAGAAATAACTGTTCTCCTGTCTAAGGATGTGTTTATTATAGGTTTAAGAGTGGTTCTCATAAATTTTCACAGCACTTATATAATAGGTTAGACAGTTGCAACTTTATCAATGACGATAACACAGATCAATCCATCGCGTAACTCTCTACCTAACAACCACTGTATTTTATTTCAGTTTTGTATAGTGTTTCCAAAATATTATCAATTTGTAACTGTTTGTAAAATGAATCATTCTTCAGCATGTGCACACCACATCTATCAAAGTACTTCATGTTAACACGAATAAACATTTTATTTCACTTATTAAATGTTAATACTAAATCCCCTAAACATTCTAACATATAATGTATATTTCTTGAGGACTGATGTTTAGTGATGAAATGCATTCAACTCAGGTGCTCATTTATGTTTATTTATTTCTTTGCTTTGTTGTTATGGTGATTGCAAACTTGTTCTGACTTACAAAACGCTGAATGTTTGATTCAGCCAGATTCTTCTTTTGTCGTGTTTGATTGACCATTGTCTGTTCACATCATCCACCTCTCTAAGAAATGCTAGTTACGGTCACTTGGCTTTCTTTTTTAATACTTGGACATTTACGGCATGGAAACCCATTATCTGTTTTCCAAACCTGCTTAACTAGGGCAGAGTTGCAGGGAAGCTGGAGCCTATCTCAGCAAGCATCAGGCTCAAGGTAGGAACAACCTCTGGATAGGGCATAAAAACACACCAGCACACATACATAACAGCGGCAAATTTAACATCGCCAATCCATCCAACGTGCATGTCATGACACAGGGAGAATATGCAAACTTCATGAAGGGAGCACATGGGATTTGAACCATAGTTTGATTATTGCTAGACTGCAATGCTATCATTGCATCACTGCACCACTGAGTGTGCATATTTAGAATTATTCAATGATAGTGGTCACCAGCTTGTCATACAAGTTATCTCAAATACTGGTATTTATTTTTAATTCACAAAAATCTATAAAGTTATTGGTACAAGCAGAGACATGACTCCAGTCTTATTTTCACATTCAAAGGCAGCTAATTACATTTATAATTTCTTCTCATGAGCTGTCCAAAAAAGCATATACTTTAACTGATTACCTAACATTTTATGGACTTTTGTGACACAAAATGCAGACATATGCACAACTGGTGATGGCATTCCTCTGTAAATACTTTACTAACTTGATACATTTGTTTCCAATTCAACATTACTCATTAACAAATGAGGCAATAAGGAAAGGATCAAAATGTCAGAAAAACAGGTGCTGCCAGTGAAAACCTGGATATGTTTTTTGTAGATGAGTCTTAGTCAAATATTTAGTCACAAAAGACCAGAACCTTCTATTAGGCACAATTCTGGACAAGATCTCTGTTCATCCTGGGAAATCTTCCTTCAGAAAACTTTTCACACACATAGAGCTAAGATTCATGCTAGACAAATATCCTCCAAAACTATATCAAGGTACAGGTTTCACTGTAACCCAATGTGAACAAGAGAAAAAAATGATAGCTGTAGTCTATTTCAGTCTCGCTCACCATTTCATCTATAGAAATGTATGACTTATTTGGGGTTTGGTCATTGAAATTCACTTTTCTGTGGAGGTGATAGGAACAAAGTCACAAGCTAAACATTGAAAGTTGTAAATGTTTTAAAATCATACTAAAGTGCTTTACATTAAGTAAAAATGTACTGAACTGATGACTGCTTTGTTTCAGGATCATTTAGTTTTTAGCATTTTAAATATGGAAATACTGCAACTTTGAAACTAAGAGAAATGTTTTATTCCAAATCCTTTCCCTCCTTCTTCTATCCTCTTTTCAGGATTCATGACTTTTATAATATTCAGAGAGAGAAATATTCTGTTCATGATTTTGATTCTGCATGGTAACCTTCTTTTTATGACTCCATCGATGCATTCTTTTGAATTCTGCTGATCCAGCTCATGGTCAGGCAAATTGTGTTTCTATTCTGGCAACTCTGGGACACTGGCAGGATCCAACACTGGAAAAGGCACCAATCCATTGCAGGACATACCAATGCCCAGCCCAGCCAGTTTAGAGACAGATGTTAACTTTAAAGGGACACAGTGTGCAAAATTCACTCAGGTAGTGACTAGACAGGAGTTTTAAATCCACTCTTCTAGATACCTTTAGTTAAAAGCTGAATATGAGGACTCACCAAGCCATTAGCATTTTATGTAATATTGTGCCTTTAAATATAGGTAGCATCCATTAAAACCTATGCAGATTGGATATAGAGGTGGCCAGCATTTGATTTCTAATAAAACTCACAGCAGCCACCAAGGAGAAGAGTGAAGCCACTAGAGAACTAAAGCAAATAATCTTATATGTGGCAGTAGAAAACAGACCAAAATTGGACAAACTCAGACCATAGTTTGCAGCTGTGTATAAAAAAGACTTACTCAGTTTTAATGGTCACGGATAGGACTTGGCATACAACATTTTGTAGCATAGCGATTATCTGGTGGCCTGGATTTTTGCAAAAGATTCCATGGTCTTACCCAGGAGATTGTTATTTTGAGGCCAAGTAATTTGAAACTTTTATAAAAATGTGGAAATAAATTATTGTACACCACAAGAATTAAGAAAAGCATAGATCCTCAGTCTTCTACAGCTAAATTATTTTTTCTCTCCCAAGGTACACCATATCCTCAAAGGCAGGCTCTTGCCATAAGTGCAGAAAAATCAAAAATATCACATAACTCCCAGAAGCTGAGGTAAGGAAGATCTCCCAAATAATTATCCCAGGCAATTTACAGCCTTGGCTGGTGAGTTGGTATATATTTTAAAATCTCAGAGCAGGTTTTTGTGATTCTGAAGATGGCGATGGTAAGGCTGGGAGTCTTCATACTCAGCATATCATTTGTCATCACAGCAACATGTAAGAATTGTAACAAGAAGACAATGTTAGTTCCCTGTAACATTTTTGCTGCTCTAAGTAAAGTTGTAAATGACACCCCACCACCCCCTTTTGCTTTAAATGGAATCATCACTACCACACCTGTACATAGAAACCTGGATATGAGAGAGGAGCCAAGACTGAAGAAAGCAAAATATGAAGGGCGAGGATACAAAACAGCGAATTTACAATATGAAAATGCTGAGTGGGTCATGTGAGTTTATACAGCAAAATCTGTTTACAAGACTGCTTAGGAAAAATACATGCTAGAGGGGTGCCATTTTAGAAAACACATAAGAATTGGGCTGTATTAGCAGGATTTATTTATTTATTTATTATATTTAATGTTGCCATAAGGAAAAAAGTATGCATCAAATATTCCCTAAACTATAGATAGAGTACTTATGCTTAGTACTTCTCTAACAGGTTTATGACGACATTAGCAATCTAGTTATAATCTTTCCAAGATAGCTCCATAAACCTAAACTTTTCACTTTGGTTATTGAAATAAATTGACAAGCTTAAAACTATCACAAAAATTCAATGAAATTAAATATAATGATTGTCTTTAAATATTTAATCATGATGCCTATTTACTGTAATCGACTAATTGTGTAAATAATGCAATATACTTATAATAATCAATGCATGACCTCAGAGACTTTTACCCAGTGAGAGAAAGGCTATTATGAACTTCTTTAGCTTGGCAAGAGCCAATAACATAGATGGTGGTAATCAATTGAAAATGATATTTGCCAAATTTTAATGTAAGTACATATGGAAGATGATTACAATTTATATTAAATCAGCCTTTAGCAATGTATTCAAGAATTGCAGTCCTATTGCCGTTTTGATCATCTAATTTTATTTAGCGATGTCCATGTGTCCTATGCCACGTCAGTTTGAGGATTATTATTATTACTAGCTATGTTGCAACATATGATTTTGGGAATCGGAACGTTCTATCTAAGTGTAAGTGTTGACAAGTCAGGGGCTGTGTTCTTTACAAAGAATTCAAAGTGACCACCTAATTTGCCAAAATGGTGGAGCCTACACTGATTCCTTATAACCAGAGGTGGGTAGTAATGAGTTACATTTACTTGAGTTACTTTTTTAAAAAATTGTACTTCTAAGAGTAGTTTTACTGCACCATACTTTTTACTTTTACTTGAGTACATTTGTGAAGAAGAAACATTACTCTTACTCCGCTGTATTGGGCAACACTCTGTTGTGATGTGAGATTTTGCATATAACTTGATAAATGTTTTGTATGCCTTTATTTATAATTTAGGCAAACCAATGTAATTTAGAGGTATTCATGTTTGCCTTCCCCCCACCCCTCTTTTTACAACTGTCTCTTTGTAATTTTATGACAGGATTTGGGGGGATGTGTCTTAAACCAGTTTGATCTCCCACACAAAGCCAGGTTAGCTTAACATATGGTCTTGGGGGGGTTGAGGTGTTAAAATGTACTATTTCTCTCATTGGTCTGAGATATGGCTGTTTGGAATTGGCTTGTCTCAGAGGCCTTTAAGTACCATGATGTCCTATTGGTTCTAGGAATTGGAGAGAACATCTATAAATGTACTTGCTCAACCACATTCTCTCTCTCTGACTCACATATGATGAAGAAGCATTTCTCTTACTAACCTGTGATGATGAAGACAACACAATGAAGAGCACAGCTCAGCAGCCATTTTGAACAGACATGTGGCTGAAAGCTGAGCACCAACGACGCCTTAACTAGAGACATTTTAAGTAACTACAAGTCTGTGTGCCACCTGAATTACACATCACCATTTTATCAGGTTGTATGGTTGCCAATATTCAAATGTACTTTGCATTTTGTTATTATTTATGAATATTATCAGTAATACATTATTTTATGTGTAACTTAACTCCTGCTTGTCTTTTTACTACATCTAATTGCCTGAGGTTATAGATATAGAAGGGAAGGTGGGGATTAGTTATATACAGTGGTAAGTCTGTGAGATTAGGTATTCTAAGGCTACATATTAATAATACAATAGGGGACAGTAGAGCAATATATATTACTCTACCAAGATAAAACACACTCGAATCATTACATTTTTTCCATTAGATACTCTATATTTTCGCCAGAGAGAAGCCACCGGTGGATCTACTGCATGACTGTTTCACCAATCAGTTGTTGCAACAATAATCACAAGACTCCGTTTCACCAATCAGACGTAGCAACAATAATCACATGGATCCGTTGCACATCAAACCAAATCAAACATAGCCATGCAGTCACATGACCACACACAAATTGTGGCGGCATAGCGGCACAAACTTCTCACAAACAGCGGACAGGGAAAGAAAGAATACAAGTGGAACCTCAGTTTGTGTGCATAATTTGTTCCGGAAACGTGCTTGCAATCCAAAGCACTCAAATATCAAAGCAAATTTCCACATAAGAAATAATGGAAACTCAGATGATTCGTTCCACAACCCAAAACTATTCATTTAAAAATGATTAATATAAAATATAAAGTAAAAATACTTAAAACAAATTAACCTGCACTTTACCTTTGAAAAGAATCATGGCTGGTGTGAGTGAGTTTCTAAACGCTTATAGCATGACTGCGACCATCCCGAAGTAACTGCAGGCACCCAGCGCTGTAGCAGTTTGCCATAAAAGCGAATCTGAAAAGATCGCAGTCATGCTATAAGCACCTGCCGTTAATGGGTGATACAAGGAACATTATAAATACGCAGGGCACAGTATTACTTGGCCACTAACCTAGGCATGACCCTGTCTGACTGCTGTGTGTATTGGAGAGTGGGAGATCCCGCTACAATAAATAACCGCACTGTTCCTGTTCCAAGCTGAATAAAGATGGTGTCGCTAAAGTATTGAGACTCGGCTTCGTGTTTTGGGGTGCAAGACGGGGACTCACACATCACAGCACACACACATGGTCACAATGCTGTAGTAAACAGTATACGCTCGTACAGATGTTGACTATATGAGTGAGGCACGCTGACTGACGATTGCCTACAATCCCACAGCGAGTGGGAGAAGAACCATCAGCTCAGTTGTGGTCACGTGACACTTGGCTGCAATTTGTTGTTACGGAAAATGTGATGTTAACAAGCTAAATTATTTTGAAATTATTATTATTATTAGGTGTAATTTCTATTTATTTGGTTCTGTTTACAGAGATTTTTCTTACTCTTGATATTGATACACTGTTTTCAATCTTGATACATCTTTCTTAAATGTTATTTTTGTACATTTCACTTAGAAGATCCGGACACATTACAATGATTTACATATAGATTCTTCACTATTGTAGCCCAAGGCACATTCAATGGCTCACTCTGGGCCACATAGTGAATCAGAAGTGAATGTTTTATCTGCAAAAAACTATTATTTTTACATAAGCAAGCGACCTCTTATATGTCAGAAAGCAACCTTTATAGCAAAACATCACAAATCTAACATGACTTTTAAAATGGAAAGTCAGAACTCACCACACCAAAGTCTTTTAAATGCCAGAGTTTGATGTGCAAGACATTCCATTATAAAGGGTTAAAGTAGTCACTGACTGTCAGAATAAACTGGAACCGCTGCAGCCATTCAGGATCAAGTTGACCCAGGCCTCCTTTAAAAGGTCTTTCAAATTTGAAACACAAGGAGTCTCCTTGCAGAAACAATGAACATCATGATATTTACAAAAGCCAGATAACTATTAGCACACCAGAGTTAAATGTGCCAAATAGTTTTAAGGTGAGCATTTTCTTTACATCATGGATTTAAATAATATACACTTAAATAATAATATCTTATACTACTCCACTTCTTGGAAACTCGTGCCCAGGTATTCTGAGTAAATATTCTCATAATTACATTATACTGTGTCATTTAGATCCAGCAATATATGGTCAAAATTCTTAGCAATTTTGAGAAAAATATTTCCTCAATTTTCAATTGCCTATAATAACGGTAACAATATTAGGACAATTTGCTGACCCCCAGAGGTTGAATAAAAATTTTTCCATGTGACATTATTGGTTCTACTAATAACACCGCCTCACCTACAACCTGTGATGATTTTTAGTAGAGCAGTTACTCAATTTGCGTTACAGCTGGCATGTTTCCATCTCTGATTTTAAAATGCAGTCATTTTTGTTAGGTGATTGCCAACTTCATATTGCTCCGTCATAAAAGAGTGTGACTATGAGAGTGAGTGCTGCTCTGTGATGGACTGGTGTCTAGTCCGGAGTTGATTCCTGCCTTGACCTGGAATACTAAAGCTGTATGAATGGATTTAGAAAATAGGTGAGTACTTTTTATTGATCAGTTGGAAATTCCCCCCCATATTTATCTTTGAAAACAATACTTGTAATTTTAGACATGACAATTGAAAAATTTCCTCTTAGTGAATCATCATTTTGCAAATTGTAGTCCTGAATCCACCTAAGGTCAAAGGCCTGTCTTCTTCTTTGCTTTCAAGGTGCATCCGGTTAGCTCATAGCTCTAGAAGACTGGGTTTCAGTCTCAGGTTGTTCCTGTTAGCATGGAAATTTCACATTCATCGATTTACATGTGAGTTTTTCCCTGAGTACTTTGGCTTTCTTGTCTCATTGCAAAAAGTGTGCACGCTAGGTTTATTGATGATCCAAGTCAATTGATTCAGGTTTGCTTCCTGCTGCCCCCAAGACTGACCCTGGCCAAGAAAACATCTGACCTCTTGACTCTGAACTGAACAAATCAGGGAGGCAACTTTCTGTTTCTAAGCACCAAAAACCTGGAATACTTTTACCGTTAGAGATATGCCAGGCCAGTACAGGTGAACACTTCAAAAAACTAATAATATTTCACTTGATCACTTAAGTTATTACCATCACTTTGTTTCCTTCACACTGAGGGAAGAAGAAACTCAATACTTTTCACTAATTACTACTTTTGTGTGTTTTCCTTTTCCAATAATCTGTGGTGGCGCTGATCCACTTGGTCTCTTATCTAGCTAGATGGCTGCCCTTTGCCCTTCAGCCTAAATATTATGGTTCTGATGATACTCTGTCCCAGTTCTATTTTTACTCTTTTTTGTTTTTTCCCTTTTAATTTTATAAGTAGCCATATTTGTGTATTGTTTCTCAATTAAGATTCAAGTCAAAGGAGACAAGTCCCCCAACCATGACTCATTCTCAGATGTGGCTGGTAATTTAGTGCCATCACCAAATGCCAAAAAAAGAGAGAATTGCAGTTTCAGTTTATTGTGGCATTCAATAACTTGTGCGCCTTTCCAAGTGTCAAGATTATCTGAGGTTTTGTTTTTTGTTCATCTGTTCTCAGTCTTAGGTCTTCTTCATCTGTCATTTAAGAGTTTGGGATTATACTGTATATTTGGTTATTGGTCATCACATTTATATTTTTACTTTTGTTCGATATCTTTAGATTTGCTTTAGATTTTTGCTGTCTTTTGTTTTTCGTTCTCCTACCTTGCTTTTTCTAAATCTTATGATTTTTTTTTATCATAGTTTATTTTATTAGAGTGTAGTGTTCTTCCTGTTATGGCCAAGCTGGTATGTGGAAGTTCCAAGGGGGAAACTGTCATTTCCCTGTCTATTAATACTTTCAGTCTTTCACAAAAGGAAAACAAAAGAATAGTCAGTAGACTGGCAGAGGTGAAAATACCTTTCAAGTCACAAAACTAAATAACTAAAATCTGGAATGAAGTCAAAATGCTAATCTCTTAGCCTTGCTTTAGCTACTCTAGGATTTGTTTTTAAGAAGTAAGATCCATAGCTTGAATGTCAGGCAGAGTGAACCTAAATCCTTAATAATTTTGATGTTATAATGTCATAAGGTAACACAACTAACTGACAATAAACATTGTTGCCACCAACAACATGGCAGCACCCAAAGAAACCACACTACTAGAAAAAGATACTCACAAATTGGTACTTAGGTGGTCTTACAAAATAATGTTACACTGTTTTTCATTTGATTTTATCAACACCAGCATAACTAAGAAGGACCTCAAATGAAATCTTTCTTCCTTCACAGCTTTTAGTTTCTTTGTGTTTTTCTTCCTGTGATCTAATGTCACACATGAGCGTCAGAGGGTTACCTTCTGAGCTCATCAAAGGCCACAGTTGCTGACTCTTCTATCTCTTTTACCACTCACAGCTCCAAGAAGATGCCCATTGAGGGAAACTGACTCCGCCTTTTTGGTCGACAAGCTATAAAAGCAGGGCTCTCCTGGAAGGAGGCGTCTCATTTGGAGAGATGAGCCACCCACCCAATGGAGCTCCAACCCTGAAGCCTGATGGCTCTCCAGAGACTTTTTACTGCAGACCATTACTGAGCATAGCTTTTTGTTCATTACGGCACCTAGCTCCCCAACATTTCATTTGGACTCTTGTGTTTATAATGGTTGATGAAACTCAATTTTGTATTGCATTACTTATTTAATTACTTGCCTCAGGTTTGATTAATTAAGGGTTATCAGGTTTTTTGGGTTTGGTTTTCTTACCGTTGCCTTCCCATGTGGGTTTCCCTCAATAAACCCTGACACTAACCACTACTAAGTCAACTAAACCCTTTTTGAAGTGTCTGTTTAAATTAAAGCTATGCAACATTTCGTATCTTTTTTCAGTTGTAACTTTCATTTACATAATCTTGAGCTGAAGGCAGTCAGCTGCACACTCCAGTGAAGAAGTCATGCAATTTGAAATGCCCAGCAGCTCAGTCCAACTCGTCTGTGACTCGCTCTGACAGATTCAAACAGGTTTCATTTTTTCTTTAGTCATCTGCTTGAATGAATTCTCACCCGGAAGTACAATTTATAGAATGCAGCAACATGAATAAGGAATAAGAGTGTGTTTTGGGCCTCACAAACAGAAAAGAAGCCTGTCTGTCTGATGTCTTGTGTTTTATGTACCACAACAGAATGAAATAAAAGAAAAAAAGAGCCCAAGATTAAAGCTGAACTAACTGTAACTTTTCAACCCCTTGTGTAGCAGTGGCTTCCATCAGGCAACACGTTATTGCCTGTCACAAAAAGAGAGTAGCACAGCTGCAATGGAAAATTATCATGCAATCACTAAATTGATTTTCAATCGTATAATCTGACAGCAACGAGATCAGCAACTGCATTAAGTTGGCAAATCTGACATACAGAACAAATAATGGTCCCAATATGTGACATTGGTTTTAGTATTTATTTTTTAACTATTTAGGATTTTTTTAACCATTTCCTTCTTTTGTTTAATGTAGGTCAAAGTACAATTTGAGCGAATGCACGAAGCATACTAGAACATGTAACCACCAATATTTGAAAAGAGCAAAAGGATTTATTACAAAAACATCAGCTAATGACACTTTGATTTTGCTTTGATCCTCACATTTTAACATCTTCACATTTCTCAGCACTCCATATAATTAACTGCTGAGAAATTCAAAGGTAGATTTTTTTTTTCTTTATTCTACAGACTAAACTTAAATTTAATCACCTTCTCTGTCTATTATACAGAGGCACTGTGGAAAAGCATTTTACGAGGAAGGTTGGTGAACAATCAAAGGTTTCTTATTTTTTTTTTCCTGCAAAAACTATTTGAGTTAATTGCTGGTAAAAGAATTCTGCTCTGCCCCCAGTGAGATTTTGGCTGAAACCTCAGTCTTTAATGGTGAACAGATCAATTCAGAGCTGCATTTTATAAAAGACAAGTATATAAAGAGGACCCTGACATACGTTATCAAGAGAAAACTTTGAGGATATGAAAAAAGAAGCTTTAGATTGAGAGGCTGATGCTCTTAAACAGATTTTAATGAAAGAAAGCCTTTAATATTTCTTCATTAAAGAAAAAGTTACCTTTGATAACCCTGTACTTGTTCATGTAATAGTCCTCTTTATATATATATATATTGTGGAGGCCTGCCGGCTTCATACTCCGGTCCTCCCCCCCAGGCCGCCAGGAGGAGCTCTCCCGACAGCAGGATCGTGCCCCGACTTCCAGCAGGGCATCATGGACCTTGGAGTGTTTTTACACAGCCCTGCTGGATACCTTGGGGGCCGCTGGGAGTCGCTGTAGGGGGGCTCGTGGGCTCATCTGTGCCCTATAACCCGGGAGTATGTCACAGTCACGTAACAGGAAGAAACAACGTGCTCCCGGGTTGAAGAAAAGGACTGTTTACCCTGACCCGGAAGGAATAAGGAACTGTGGACTGATTGGGCAGGAACACCTCAGGGTCAGGGTGTATAAAAGGACTCTGGGAAAACCCAGACGGTGAGCTGAGCTGGCAGGTAGGAGGGCGAAGTGTCTGGGCGAGGAAGAGAGATTAGTGTGTGTTTGGTGATTTATGAGAAGAGTGGAAGGTGCTTGGTGCACTGGGATAACGATAATAAAGAAGTCTTGGACTTTTATCCAGTGTCTGGAGTCGTGCCTGAGAGTTCAAGGGAGCACCAGTGCCCCCTACTGTCATGTATACACATACATACATACATACATACATACACACACACATACTGTATATACAATATGAGACTAATAATATTGTCTGCACTATAACATTATACAAACATGATGTTCAAATGGCAAATTCAGGCAAAAAAGATTAATGGATTAAATATGGATACGTTCTTATTACCCATCAACTCCATTATTAACTCCATTATCTCTAATGAACATAGAGATTATTAAAAAAAAAAGTACTGGCCACCCATATTTCGCATATTGTCAGATTCAGTAACAATAGAAGAATGTGTATTGCACAAAGAGGAGACACAGGGATTAGTATTAGTGCCTTACAGCAGCAGGAACCTGAGTCCTACAAATAGTCCTGATCCCATGACCAGCAATCCCAGCATCTGTGTGCCTTTTACTCCTTCAGTTTTTGATTTTCCTCCACTTCATGAAGATCTGCATGTTTGGTTAAATGATGACTGTAAACCAGAAATTCTTAAACTGTTTATTCTGAGGACCCAAATAAGAAAATCAATACCTTACTAAAACCCAAGAAAAGTACTGCTATCATAATGACATCAAAGCTACAAATTGAAGTGTTCTTGTTTCATTTCATACAAATGTTTCACGTGAATATTACAAAATTTATCGATAATAAAGCAATAATTATCATTCAAAACAAGGAATACATTCCTGAGGTACATCACTTCTAGTGTAAATACTTGGTTTAAGCTTCAGTTAAGCTGAGAGAAATCAGTTTTTGGAGTGCGGTAAAAAGTCACATGAAAGGTCATGACGATTTTTGAAAGGATAGCATTATTAGTTTCTTACCTTAGTTACCTGATTCATGGCACAGTATAAGGAATAAAGCAGTCAAAAAACAATTAATTGATAGTTTTTCTTACTTAGCCTGAAATTATATTTTTTTTAATGAACTGTACAATTAGCAGTGCATTTTTCTAAATTTGCAAAAAGTTCAAAATACCATGCTTTTCAGTTAATAATTCAATAAGCTGAGTAAAAACAAAGCTCAATTATTCCCAAAAATGTGTGCACTTTTGGTATTCTGTACGTTGACCGGATATATCTTGATGAGTAATTTGGTAAATAGTACAGTTTGAAATGTTTAATGCTACTGACTGACATTGTGCTGAATGTCCACAGCTTGTCTCAATCTTTTGGATATCTTCTGGTGTTCTTACAGTTCTCAAAGGTCCAACAAACATGACCTCCACAATTAGACTGACATTTAACTATTTTAATTCAGTGAATGAATTCTCCCTCGGGCACTTTAGAATTCATGCAATTTTTCTTTGATTCAATCCTTCATGACATCCTAAAAATTGTCACAATTGTCTTGTGCCGGACCTGACATTTTAAACTAATGTTGCTGTCCCTTCATTTCACAAGCTCTTTTGTCATTCCCTCCACTCTCACCTTTCTTATATGTGTTTTTGCTTGTTAGTCATCTCTGATTGATTATGTCACTGGTTGTGAGAGGGGTAAGTGATGTCATAAAGAATTGTTTTTTATGTCTTTGTGCCATAGAAATGAAATTTCCTTGTGATGTGTCAACGTCACAAACATGTCCTCAACCCAGTTTGGGTGAGAAGTACCCAACTGCAGGGCTGCATTGCAAGTCTACACCAGCAGTTTTCCAGAGGAAGTGATGTCATTAATAGTACACATTAACACTGGTGCACCAACCCCTAAGCTTAACTTACCTCTAATCTTAATTATTTATACTACTTGCTAACCATACTGACCACTAACTTTGACAACACTAACTACTAACCTTAAGTTACCTCTTAACTGCATTCTACATGATAACTAACCCATATTAACCCCTAGTGCTGTGAAACCTATGATGACATATGGTGCTGCAACTCTTGTGGGTCTGCAGTTGGATATTGTTGGTTAGGGTCACAACAGAAAGTTTAAGGAATGCTGCTGTAAACTGTTCTACTACTGTGTGAGTGATGGTGGGTTTGTTGTATGTTAATTTAACCTGAGATGAATTGGTGTCACAGTCAACATAGCTTTTAGTCTTGTGCGTGATGCTACTGGCATGGGCTCACAGTGCCTGTGACTCTTATGGAATAAAAAAAGAAAACAGTCTTACAAAGTTAACATTAAAGCTAACTTCATGTAAGTATTTGTTTGCATGTGATAAAATGTTTTTTCTTTAAAAATGGAATACTAGATAGATCACAGAAGGTTTTGCCTTTCCCCTTCACAAGCTAACATATCAATGGAATGTCCTAGTCCATCCATCCATTATCCAACCTGCTATATCCTAACTACAGGGTCGCGGGGGTCTGCTGGAGCCAATCCCAGCCAACACAGGACACAAGGCAGGAAACAAACACTGGGCGGGGCGCCAGCCCGCTGCAGGGCACACCCACACACCAAGCGCACACTTGGGACAATTTTAGAACCGCCAATGCACCTAACCTGCATGTCTTTGGACTGTGGGAGGAAACCGGAGCACCTGGAGGAAACCCACGCAGACACAGGGCATTTATCTTAATATTCTGAATAGTCATGACTTGTTTGTAGTGATTTGAAATGGCATGAGGAATATAGCATAAAGCTTAGAAGATATTAAAGTTCAGCATTGTAACATCTTTAAAGGAAAGGCGCATAAATCATTTTTCTTTATTGTTCTATAATTTGTTTTAGGTTTCTTTAAACCCTGACACAGATTTACTTGGAGTTTGGAGTTTCTCATGCTCCAAAAAAATAGATTTCTAAATGTTACATGAATTAGAAACCATCCATTTTCTAACCCGCTGAATCCGAATGCAGGGGTTTGCTGGAGCCAATCCCAGCCAACACAGGGCACAAGGCAGGAACCAATCCTGGGCAGGGTGCCAACCCACCACAGGACACACAAACACACCCAGGCCAATTTAGAATCGGCAATACACCTAACCTGCATGTCTTTGGATTGTGGGAGGAAACCAGAGCGCCCAGAGGAAACCCACACAGACACGGGGAGAACATGCAGACTCCACGCAGGGAGGACCCGGGAAGCAAACCCAGGTCTCCTAACTGTGAGGCAGCAGTGCTACCACTGCGCCACCGTGCCGCCCAATTAGAAACCACAACAGTAAATAAATAAAAATGTAGTTAAAGACCTCAACAGTAATTCCTGCATTATTTTATTTCCCCATGATCTAACAAAATCTCTCAATGAGTATGAAATGGACCTTCAGTTATACTACCGAAAAATTTCTTTAACTATTAGAGATGTAATTTTGGAGGAGGGAGAATGTAGTATAACAGCTTGTACTAAGACCCTCAGGATTCTGTGGCACATCCTTGCCTAGGAAATGTATGAATACTGCTTTTCTCTGACTTTTAAAACATTTTATTAATGCACAGAGGCTTGAGGTAGCTATAAAAACTGTCTAGCCAACTTTCTTTTCTGCTGGGCAACTACCTCCCGAACCACTTCTTTCTCATTTTTTCTTTGTTCATGTGGATGTGAAATTAGCTAGAGTCAGGAAAGGAAACACTGTAAATTTAATGTAGCACTGTTAAAGATTATAACAAATAGCATCCCCTTGTGGTCTGAACTGTGAAATGCAGACAAAGATTGTAACTGGAAATGCATTGTTTTAACAGTAGCTGAGAGTATTGGATTGTGGCAGCAAGAACACCATGGACACACTGCATACAAAAATATATAATTGCTTCTACACAAAGAAATTTAGTCTAAATGAGACAATTTGTACAAACTTTTAGGTAAATATTTGTTAACTGAACCTAATATTTTATTCTGTTACCTTCACAAGATAAAGAGATACTGAGAGATAGACATCCTCATACACCTAAAGCATAACATTTCCAAACCTGTGTAATGTAATTCAGGGCCATGAGGGACACAGAGATTATCTCAGCAATACTGAGTGCAATGGAGGAAATAGTTATAGTCAGTGCACCTATTCACGCACACATGCACACTCACAATGGGACAATTTATCTAAACCGCACGTCTTTGTGGATCAGAGGCATTTTTGAATGAAAATTCTATATGGGCCACATGCAGCTGGGAGAAGAAGTCTGTCACAAGGGATAGGGTCATCCTGAGGAGCCATTCAGAGTGTGTGTGCCTGTTTGTTAGACAGAGAGAGACTGTAAGAGAAAGAGATGAACTGAAGGAGAAAGAAACCATCTCAGGATGATGGAATGCAGGACTCTTGAATTCTAGTGTGTGGTAAAGCCCAATAGCCATTGTTCCCTAGAATCGGAAAGGGCAGGGGCACTAAGGCAAGACAGTTAGTGGTGGCCTGAGTGGAGACATGCTATGCTTCTCAAAGATGCTAGAGGAAAGATAACCGCATAGATGCCAAGGATACCTGACTTTCTTCTTCAAGATGCCTTCTGCCTTCCATAGACCTGAGCAGCGTAAGATTCATAATGGAAACTTGAACCAAGCTGGATATTCGAGAACAAAGTCAGGGAGGTTTAATAGAAGGCTTATACACTCAAGCACAATCATTAGGTGATAGCATATGGGTTCTGGCCTAAAGTATGGGAAAATCAGATCAATGGGATGGGAAGTGTATGGATAGCCAGGCAACTAGGGGGAGTTCTAGCCTTGTGTTCATATAGGTAAATGAGAGGCACTTCTCACCACAGCTAAAGACTGAATCGAAGCAGCAAACTTTTGTGCATAAGTCTGACACAATCCCTGCATGGGCTACTAGTATACTATATATGTGTGAATATACTGTGTATACATATACAAATACTGTATGTGTATTATAGTTAATTATGTATATAGTAGCTATAGGTTCTGCTGACTTGGCCTGTAGTTCCTGTTCTCACATGGGACAGAAGCCACTAGAAAACACTTCAAAAAGTTATAGCTGCAAAGAAAAAGGCAGAGTGACAAAAATTTCCAGACCTCCAACTTCACACATGATAAAAAAACAAAACCTTTAAGAAACACTTTCTCATATTTTGGTTTGCCATTTCTTCCTTTGCTTACAAGAAAGTCTAAACTTGCCAGGTTTAAGGGTGCCCCATACTGTGGCAGAAAGCTTCCAGAGGTTCTCAAGATTAAATCTGAGATTGGCATTGAACCCTAATGAAGCTGGCCGCCTGAGGGAGCAATATGCTGAGAAGCACTAAGTTTAGCTGTGTTGTTGTGCTGTGTCACTTCTTTGAGAAGTGAATGTTTTCCTAAATTTTCTTATCTGTGTTGGTTTAAAATAAATAAAATAAATTGCAAGACCACAAGTAAACACAGGGTTATAATATGAAGTCCCTTAAGCACCACAAAATCCAGAGTAGCTACCATCCATCTATCTTCCCAACCTTCATATCCAGGAAACATTGCCCAGGGCAGCTGGATCCCGTCCCAGCAATCATTGCGCACAATTAGAGTACTGACACACACTCTAGAGCCATTTCAGAATCTGGAGCTCTGCACTACTGGTGACCTATGAAAGCATGGAGAGAACATGCAGACTCCATATAGGGAATGCCTGAGAGTTAAACTCTGATCTCCTTGCTGCTGCCATATGCAGTATTTGCATATAGAAGAAGTCAAACAAAATATGAAAAGCTAGAGTCCCAAACTGGGAAAACCCTGTTGCATCCTTCAGTTTTACACTTCTCAAAATGAGACCATTCTTCAGTGGAGGCATCTTTTATGCAGTGTGGAGAAGAAGAAGTGAAGTTTGATATGGGTGGAAGTGACATCAGCAGTCTCTAGGTGGGTCTTCTTCTGCCCTGGGTATGGGTACAGAAGGAAGAGTTATACAGTATGTGGTATGATGCCCCTTTCAATTTCCAGACTTTTGGTGCTTCATTAAATGGGCCCCAGTAAGGTACTCTCTAAGCTCTCAAGTTTAACCATCTCTCTCTGAATATATATTTTGTGATGCGCATGCTCATAGGGGACAGCTGAAGGAATCTAGTGACTACTTTTTCTGCCATTCCAGGGGTTTGCACTGTGTTCTAATATCAGCCTCTCTTTCTTCCTCTGCAGACCAGATGATTGATGGCTATAATACCTCTAATGTCACTTCCATTGTCCTTCCACTTGGACCCACAGCCAGACCCTGTCAGAAGGACCAAAAACAAGAACTTCTACCATCTTATGAAGGTTATGTTCTGAATTAACATCCGCAAAGACAACTTTGCAATAATTACATATATTTTTGTTTATTTTTCAGAAACAGACAGGGTGACCAGACTGGTACCCCAACTCTTTATTGTTATCACTTGTTTCTCTTACAGTATATATATGAAGGTTGGAAAGATAGATGGATGGTAACTCCTCTGGGTTATGTGGTGTTTAAGGGACTTCCTATTATACATTATACATTATATGTTATAGTATATATATATATATATATATATATATATATATATATATATATATATATATATATATTGTGGGTGGCATGGTGGTGCAGTGGGTAGTGCTGCTTCCTCGGAGTTAGGAGACGCAGGTTCCTCCCTGCATGGAGTTTGCATGTTCTCCCCGTGTCTGCGTGGGTTTCCTCCACGTGATCCAGTTTACTCCCACAGTCCAAAGACATGCAGGTTAGGTGCACTGGCGATTCTAAATTGTCCCTAGTGTGTGCTTGGTGTGATGGGTGTGTGTGTGTGTGTGTGCCCTGTGGTGGGCTGGTGCCCTGCCCGGGGTTTGTTTCCTGCCTTGCGCCCTCTGTTGGCTGGGATTGGCTCCAGCAGACCCCCGTGACCCTGTAGTTAGGATCTAGCGGGTTGGATAATTGATGGATGGATGCATATATATATTGTGGCGGATGGCCAGGATCCATGCCCAGCCGGGATGCCCCTTTGTCACTAGATCCAGGGGAGTAGCCATGGGAGCCACGCTTCATCCCTCAGAACCTTTGTTGGCAGCCCCCCTGGATTGCGACGGGGCAACTTTCGTGGAACACTGGAGCTCATCTTGGTTGGGCTCCATCGCCTCCGCCAGGGGGAGCTGCATAGAGCTACACAGCTTAACGAACCCGTCTGGGTGGGAGCGCAGCCACACCTGGAAGTGCAGCCACAAGTATGGTAGCCCGGGTGGGCTATAAGAGGAGCCTGCAGTCACTACTCAGGGCGCCAGAGTCGGGAGGAGGTGGACAAAGCTGCCCTGGGAGGAGTAGAAAGAAGAGTGTGATTTGGGGTGATTTTTCTTTGTATTTTGGGACTGTGTTGTGCCTGTGGGGTTCATGGGGAAGACGTGCCCCACAGGTGAAGAAGAAAAATAAATCTTTTTGTTTATTTTGCCCATGCCTCTGGTGTCAGTCTATGTCGGTTCAGCGCCAATCAAGCGCCAATCTCACAATATATATACAGTACACATATATGTAAAATAAAGTAATAACAGCAAAATACTGTAGCTGTAAAAACTAGAATAATCTTATTTATTGCTGTTATGGCAGCTGGTGAAGAGAGAAAGCGCATCAGGTGAACATTGATGTGGCCTATGGTTAAAGTTTTAGCACTGGTCTTCCTGATCAAAGACATTATACTGCTGGTCCATCAAGTTCATATACGGTTTTGTAGAGACTGGCAGAAGCATGGCAAGGGCAAAATGAATGACTCCCCTCTTAGATATTGACTTCCTGTGTTGGATAAAAGCATAGACATGTGAGTCCTGAGTGTGCTATCTTTAAATTCTTTCACCATGTTCTTTTTTGAATCTGCAAAGATTCTGCAAAGGCTGTGACATGATGACACATGTGACAATATACATTTAATTATATACTGGATTGATTGATTTACTTATTTTTAGAGTTTATAAGAAATTGTAACTGAATTTTGTAAATTGCCTTAGGTAAAGTCAGCTGCTAAAATAAAATCTTAGCTTACCTTGGCAGCACTGAATGCAAGGCAGAACCCAACCCTGGATGGAGTGCACTTACTCGCTCTCTCACACACATCCCCATTTATTCATAAAGAGCCAATTTAGAGACATAAATTAACTTTGGGTGCAAAGTTTGATAGGAGGGGAGAGCAGAACTCAGGAGTCGTGAATCACAGCACTAACTGCTTTGTGACCTTAAACATAATCTGAGTAATTATTTTGTGATAATGCTTTGGAGAAGATAATTTAATATCTTTTTTTGAGACAAAATCAACATTAGTTTTTGGTCTACTGTACACATATCATATGGCAATTTATCTTAGAGCTTTCTCGTAGGGCCTGGGATTTGTGCATAAAGCTTGGATCAGCAAAGAAAAGAAAGTGACTAAAGCTAAAACAGTGCAGACTGATTTGTTTTAACCCAGAGAGTGTACGAATTTTAAAGCATGAGAAAGTTTACAGACAAGT
Organism: Polypterus senegalus; assembly: GCF_016835505.1. Lineage (NCBI taxonomy): Eukaryota > Metazoa > Chordata > Cladistia > Polypteriformes > Polypteridae > Polypterus > Polypterus senegalus. The sequence goes on from NC_053154.1 coordinate 269,640,584, forward strand.
CAAAAGCAAATGGAGACGCTAAATTTGACAATCAAAGACCTTTAGGATAGACATAAGGTCTCATTGACGTCAAAGGTGAAGGCCTGTATACTGACTAGAAATTAAATCCTTTACTCTGAGAATAGTTTGTTCAGTGTAACTTGGAAACCATGAAAAACTATCCATTTTTATTAGAAGTCAAAGTACATCTAGAGCCCACCATTAGTCAAAGTTCAAATTAGGTTCAATAAGAATAGTGATCAAGACAAGGAATGTCACAGCTCACATAATACAGACCTCAAATGAACAGAGGGGTTCAACATAGATCGATGAAGTAAGAATCTCAATGGAAAATACACTTCTGAAAAGTTTTGCTGCTGTCAAAGTGCAGCCCTAATCTCCCAGTCTAACTTCTCTGTCTCGAGACAGTGAGGAAAAGACAAGGGTGATTTTAGTTTTTTTCTTTTTTTTTTTCTTTAACATAAATGAATAAGGGAGGTGATAGGGAAGTTGGTTACTGATAAGCAGAATTTTGAGAAAAGCATGGTTTTGATGGAGCCAAAAATTATAGCAATATTGTGTAGATAATGATGGTTTCTTTCATTTCTAAAGAATTGCAGAAACTGGGGACACAGCAAAAAATGAGTAAATATTTTTATTAAGCGTCTAAAAAAATAATCTTTCCCAAGGTTTACAAAAACTGTGCACTCAGTCAGCAGAAATTTTACAACACCTCCTCCAAATGTTTAGTTCACCTCCACATGGTTTTAAGATGTAACAGCTTGTCAGAGTGTTTTCTTATGCACAAAAAATCTGTGTCATTTTAATGGATACTGTCGGCGCTCCTCTGTCTGCAATTTCCTGATACCTACAACAGACAGCACCTGTACGCCAGTTGGTGGAAATTTTCACAAAAAATAAATCAAACACATATGTTGGAAGTAGATGAAAACTATTCAGCACTGTTGATAAATATAGATGATTGCCATGTATTTGTATAGCTGGACAGGGCTGAACTAATTAAAGAATACAATAATGAGGGATCTAGCAACCTTCTGATTGTTTTTACTTACATTTTCATGTACCTATCAAAAGGAAAATTAAAAAAAGAAAATAGAAAGAATATTTTATATATATATTATATATAAAAGTTCACACATCTTGAATAATTGGATATTTTCTTTTGTTTAATTTTACTGTCTTCATTTAGCTCCTGTTCTACAGCAATTGTAATGACTGAATCATTCACTCATATCCCAAGGATCCATCCATCCATAAACTAATCAAGTCATTTTGGGATGACAGCTTGCATGTGCCTATAAGTGCTGCATAGACTGCAAGGTAGAGGTCAGTATAGTACTGATTTTTTGGTCTGTTCCCACCCACTTCAATACCCTCTCACTTAATTTCTCCCACTCCCGCAAAAGGTTCCATTCCATTAACAACTGAATTTGCACTTTCCCCTGTAAAGGGCACTTAAAATGAGCACATAGTGTAAATTGATTTGTTAAAACAGCAGGATTTATAAGGAAAATAATATCATAAATCTGTTTAGGACTGGTCCTCCCTGCATAGAGTGTGCATGTTCTCCCCGTGTCTGTGTGGGTTTCCTCCGGGGGCTCCGGTTTCCTCCCACAGTCCAAAGACATTCAGGTTAGGTGGACTGACGATTCTAAATTGGCCCTAGTGTGTACTTAGTGTGTGTGTGTGTGTGTCCTGCGGTGGGTTGACGCACTGCCCAGGATTGCTTCCTGCCTTGCGCCATGTGTTGGCTGGGATTGGCTCCAGCAGACCCCCATGACCCTGGGTTGGAAAATGGATGGATGGATGTTTAGGACTGTTTTTTTTTTTCTGTTTCACGGTACAATTAGAGCTATCATTTAAAAAAATCTTTGAGTATGGAGTAACGAATTAAAGGCCAAAAGTACAATGAGCAGAGCGGGCATGCATGACATACTGTTCATGTTTGCTCTGAAAAGCACAAAGCTGTCTTTAAAGAAGAAAGCTCAATAGCAGAAGTGACAGACTATTTGGTGAGACTTGTTTCATTATGTTTCAAAATGTTCCATTAAATCTAGTCATTTTTAAAGTGAACAGGGATTTCTCCTAAGTTCTAACTTCTAATTCTAATGTTTAATGGATATATTGTACTAAAAACTTATATTACAGTAGGTCTGTGTTTTTATGTTTTCCCTTTTTAGCTATTACAGAATTGAAACAGCAACCCTGAAAGTTCTTAAATGGTTTATTAAGTGGTTGAATTACAATTAAGGCATTAAAATTAATCAAATTGTTTGATTAAAAAGTGAATAGAGATCCATTTTAAACAAAGGCTTGTGTCAAGTTTCAATTGTATTCTCTCTCCCTGACCCTCTTATTTGAAAAACAACATGTTTTCGTTTTAAGTGAAGCATTTAAAATATATGTTATTCACACATGCACACATACTTGCACAAGGCAAGCTGGTATGCATATGCACTGCAATGCCTGGAATAACCAATTTAAATAAAGTCTAATCTCCCGCGTCTGCTCACCTCTCTCTTAAAATTTTTGTCTTTTGTTGCAAAAATCTGAGTTGGGTCCTATGGGTCACCTGGGATTTCTACGGTTATACAGACCTCAACTGAAAGGCAAGAACCTTGAATGGGATGGCGTCCTGTCTCATTGATACAGAGCCAATATACAGACAACAATAATACTAATGTGTACATATTTAGAAGATAAGAGAAAAATAACTTAGAGAAAAACCCAAAGTAGTACAACAAGAGCAAGCAAGCTCCACATACACCGAACGCCAATCCAGGATTTAAATCCTGTCTTCTGAAAAAGTGATACAGCAGCACTAAATACTGCATAACACTGCCTCCCACCCATATCCCCTTCAATGTATAATTTTGATAGATATATACTAATTCTAAACAGCTTTATGTGTTTCGCATATCTTATACTGATATGATTGTTATTCATGTAAAGCATGATAGAATTGGCAAAGGTCCATGGGTTTAGTTTCCAGTTTATCAGTACAAAATTGTCTATACTGGCCATTAAGCCACTTGTCCTGATTACTTGTTTAGACAGCTGCTAGGTGCATCAACCAACAAAATTCACTAATATATTCAATAGATGTTTTTAGTTCTGGTCTGCTCAGTCACAGTGTGTAATGACATTTATTTTATGTATTTATTTATAAAGCACTCATCTTAAACAGCAGTAACAGAGCTATGGATTAGCTCCTAAAGGGATATGAGTAAAAAAATTAAAAATCTCTTTTTTCGTACACATGAGAAAGTTTTGGAGAGGCAGAACAGGCCTGTTGAGATGGGTTCAGCCTACAGACTTCTGTGTTTTAATAGCTCTGCTGGACAGCTAATTGGATTGAATATTTTTGTCACTTTAGTTGACTTGAGTCTAGATAACCCTCCCTCAACCCTAATCTTAACCCTAGTGTAAGCAAGTGTTATCACTGGCATGTAACATACAGCAATGGAGTGGAGCTCTGGAGGTCCACAGTTAGAGTCTATTGGGTTTAGAGGAAATATACAGAGCCCAAAACGTTCTTGTGTGCATGCACAACAATATATACTTGGATGTGCACACAAAAAGATCTTATGCTTATGAGATCTTTTTGCATTCACATGAGAAAGTTTTACATGATCACAAGATCTTTTTGTACAGTATGTACATGAGAAATAACTTATTCATTTTTTTAACCATGTCCCTTTAGGTACTCCAGTCAGAGCGCTATACAAAGTAGTAACAGCTGTATATTTATAAAATCCAACATCTGTCTGTCTGTTTTTCACAAGAGAACTACTTAACGGATTTAGATCAGGATTTTTTTCTATAATTTGCTTGAACATTCTGGGTGATTTTGTGACTTTTGTTCATGCTAAGTAACATAGTACACTTGTGTTTACCGATTTATTTGCACAAATCCGAGAGAGCTGTAGCGGGCTGCAGGGAGTGGTGCAGAGTCCTCCTCACTCAAACACCAGCCTCAGGGTGTATCTTACATCCACTTAGCTGGCAAACGAGAGAACTACTTAACAGATTTAAATAGGGCTTTTTTGTAGAATTTGCTTGAACGTTCCAGTTGATTTTACGACTTCTCTCATTGCGCTAAGAATCATAGTTTGCTTGCAGGAGTGATATATTTACACTAATCCGAGACAGAGGCTGTGGGCAGAGGGAAGGGGGAAGCGTGACGTCAGGAGTTGGGAGCCAGGCAGGGCTCACCTCGCTGTCCTGTTTCACTTCTATTCAGGCGAAGCTGCAGGGGATGTCTAGTATTACATAAACACAATATCATAATTAAAAGATTTTAAAAACTGACTGCACCATAAAAACATACAATAAGCAGCATCTCAACTCAACTTAAATTACTCCATCAAATTAAATGCTTGCCTAAACAGGAGGGTTTTTAACTGCTTTTTAAATACTCTAAGAGAAACCTCTGCAGACAAAGCAGAAGGAAGACTGTTCTATATACTCGGTGCATCAGATTGAAAAGCTCGATGATTGTATGCCTTTAGTCTTATAGGTGGATCAACTAAAAGATCATGGTAGGATGAACTTAGAGCTCGTAAAAGAATGGCGATGCACAGGATCAACAACGAACTGCAGAGTTTAACCATGCAGTGCTCTGTGAGTGAATACCAGAATTTTAAAATGAAATCTGTATTCCACTGGAAGCGGGTGTAAAGATCTCAAAATTGGAATAATATGAGACCTTGTTAACAACTTGTCAACAGCATTCTGTATGAACTGTAGCCAAGACAAAACATTTTGCTCAAACAAGTAAATATGGAATTACAGCAATCTAAATGTGTTGAAATAAAAGCATGAACAAGCATTGTCATTTATTCAGTGGAGATCATTGATCTCAATTTTGAAAGGTTCCTTAAATGAAAAAAGCAAGAATAAGAAATAGAACAGACATGAGCACCCAAACTCAGATGCTGGTTAAAAATCATGCCTGTTACGAAGACTAGGTTAAGGAAAAGGAATAATGGCCATTATCTTGTGACTAATCACATCAACATACAGTACATACATAGATACACTGACACATACAGTAAATCAATCAGATAATGTGCAGTGAACAGCATACTGTTTGGCAAAGGGTTTCATTTTTATCCTATAAGTAGGACCTGAGCCAACACATCTTCACTTTCACTTTAATGTACGTTTTCAATGTTTTGCATATATATTCTAAAATCAGCAATTTTTTTGTTACATATTGCTATATATGAATACACTGTATATATTTTTTAAATGTACATTTATTATTTTTCAGAAATATTGCTAAAATATATTTTATTATATGAAAATATAGTATGTCATTCAAAATAGTGATTCAGAAAAATTACTATTATCAGAGTTACAATTGCATTCTTTCTTTGCATATATCTAGTTAAAGAAGAAAAAATCTGTTACTTTATAATTTTACTTAAAATGAGATTAGCAATAGTGATAAATAAGCATGCATAACAAATTATTTACATTTACTAAAACATTCTATTTCATATGATTTTGCCAAAGTGTAATTAAATAGCCAAAGCAAACATTGGATTATAAAAACTGAAGTATCATATAATTTATCTAAAGCTGTATTATTCACAGAAATATTATACTTTTATTCACTATTATTTTACTATACTTGCCCATTACTAAACAAAAATTACACTTTCACTTTTCATGTTCAGTATTTATTATGAATAAGCCTTTAACAGTATATAAATATTTTATTAACAGAGCTATTACCTATAATTGATTATCATTATTATCATTAAATATGTGTTTTTGTCATTTTCAATGTTTTAAATTTTGTTGAAATGACTTAGAATAGGTTTTAGAAAATGCAGCCTGTTAATAGTCACTTATAAATAAATAAAAGCTGTCATTTTGCTTGACTTTTCTAACAATTTTCAAATTTATGCTGTTTTTGCATAGCAGTGATCTGCATACTACATACAGTTACTTCATGAGTTAGGTTAAAATCATGTTGTACCCCTATATCTCCCAATACAGGACTTTTCAAAAACAAAACATCATACCAACAACAAAATATACAGTATTTGACAAAAGATAACAAAATAACTTATCAATGCAGTATTTTATTCTATTCCACTTACTAAATTTAAATATGCTTTTGGGAGACTCAGTAGTACAGTGGTTAGCACTGCTGCTTCATGTCCTAGTTTTGTATCTCAAAATCGGTGACTGCTTATGTAGAGACTGCATTTCTCCATGTCTGCATGAGTGTTTATCCGAGTACTCCAGTTATTTACTACATTGAAAGAGAAGAATGTTAGGTTATTTTGCTATCTTAAATTGTCCCAGTGTGAATGACCATGTGTGAGTAAATGGACAGACAATATCTGTGGCATTCAGATTTGAATTTTAACCCAATATAAGTGGAATTTTGAACATATACCATTACTAAAAATCACATCCTTGGAAGCAAATCATATACTGTCATTTCTTCATCCTTGAAATATTCAGCATTTAGTTTAGTTATCTTTAAAGCAAATTTATCTTGCTTTTGATGTCATAGAAGGTGAGTAGAATGGTGTTTGTAAAGAATACATTCTTCTGAAATTTGTGAAAGACATGCTTATTAGAATGTTCACCATATGCATCCCTTCTAAGCTCAGACTTTCTACAATCTTCCCAGAACTAGATCCTGTTTTTGAGTGTTTTTATTTTCTTGGAATTTTCCCTCATGAAACACCTGCCCTCAGTGATTATTCTGATTTATTGGCCTTTATTACATTTCAAGCTTGTCAACATTTTTTTTTTCTCAATAGGAAGAACCCTGCACATTCTTCTTCTGTTATGGTGTTTGGAACTGGAAAAAATTGTTTACTCTTTCATCGGTGAGACATCCAGCTATTCTTCGCATTATGAAAATCTTTCTTGCATACAGCTTGTCTTTTTCATCCTTTAGAGCATTAGATTAAACCTTTTATTTGTATGGTTTCTGTTTTCACTATGTCGTGTATTGGGGAAAAGCTGAAAGGAACTGTATATATTCTTTTAGTAATAAAATGCATTATAGTACTACCTTCTTATCTGAGAATTCAGTGAACATGTATAAAAAGCCTAAAAAAAGAAAATCATGACTTCAAAACATGATCTTGATTGTTTTCTAGAAAAATATGTGAATGTAATATTGGGGCAGCATAGCTATTAACTAACAATACGGTGTTAGTTAATGCACACCATTTGGCACAGCAACAAAGCCTGAAAATACACCAGTGATGACTTTATTTGTAAATACTGAAAATGAAAATATAACAAAAGATGAAAATTCTGTAATTCCTGACAGGTATAATTATTAATGAAAACCTATACCCATTTGTTTTTTAATTGGGAACTCTGTATATTCTGTTGTCCACATTGCGTCAAGATTCATATGTGTTGTTTATGTAAACATGGGTATCAGCCGTCAGATTGATTGGTAAAAACTATTGTAACTTGGTTGCGCTCTGCAATCCTGTTTTAGATTTAGGTCATCTAGAGTCTATGTCTTTTTGGAGCAGATGATACTTATCATTGTAAACATTTAAAAAACATAAATACTGTAAAAGATCAAGCCACAAAAATGTATTTTTGTACAACTCGTAGACCTAATTTATTTGAAACCACTAACAAACAGCTACAAATAGCACAAGTATACTTAATTGCTAGAGTTGCAAGACAACTGTGGTGTCTCTGCCGGACTTAAGTTGCTGTTCGGTCATTTTTTTTTGGCTGAAATGACTATAAAATACAAGGCATTCAGCAGCATTCTGTCCCCCTCAAGCCCAATATGTCATGAACTTTCACTACAAGTCTTTTCAAGTTATCGATGTCAGAAAAGAAGTACGAGTGAGATGCTGGATTTGTTGATTAATCTTCCTTATACATACAGTTTAATTGCCCCTAAAGATCTGTAAAGAAAATTTATTTCTTTTCCAGCAGCAGCTCAAACTCAGACACGTCTCCAGGGTTTAGCAGATTTACAGATTCCTTGTTGACAGCATCCAGCATTAGTGTTCTTCTCATGACACCAAGGGGCTAATATGTTAAGGGCTTGCTTTTAGTTTGACAAAATTTAGTTTTTTTTTTTTTTTTCTCTTTAATTGTTTTAAAAAGAACGGACCATTCCAGTTTATTTATACCTGCAGTTTAGGGAATTGCTTTGCAGCAGACCATAGAAGATTGCTATCCTGCTCATAGCTTGTTTTATGTGGTATCCATTTCATCTTTACCAAGTCCATGCTTTATTGTATGACATTAGGGAATCAGCCTTTGGGTGGGTGTTTATTTACATGGCGTGGCTAAGCAAGTTACAATAGTCCAAAAGCAACAAGAAGATAATGAGGAATGTATCTTAAGTGCTGGATTACTTTGGATTAATAAGGTAAAGGTAGCTTTACGAAGTAGGTGAAATGAGCAAATAATGACTCATGATATTAAAAGTGTTGTTTTTATTAATCCTGTGATCTGTTGAGAAATTCCTTTCTTGATTTTGGTATCATAACATGTATGTTTCATTGTTTAATGTGAGGAAGCTTACATTTAAATGTGACATTTAGGATGTTTACAGCATATTGTATACAGTACTGTATATGTAAAGCTCAGTTTCTTTTGCTAATACAGTTGACAAATATTGCATATAAAATCATATATAGCAGTTATAAAGGATAACGTGAATTATAAGATGAAAACAGGTAATTGCATTTGAATCTCATTTTATATTAAACTCAGGTAATATTGACTTCTAAGGAAATAATGTTACCATGTTTTACATCACATAACAAAACAGAACACTCTGAAACCTGTTTAATCCATTTCAGGTCATATCAGGCTGGAGCTTATCCTTTAAACACTGGGCACAGCAGAAGTAATGAAAGGTGCTAGTCCATCTCAAGCCCACTCAAACACATATCCACCCTTCCACATCAGCCAATTTGGAATAAAACATGCACCTAACAAACACGTCTTTAGAGATGTGGGAGGAAAAATAATGTAGACACAAAGGCTTTCTCCATGTACTTCACTTTTCTTCCTATATCTGTTAAGCGATGCATGGTGGGTTATTCAACAATTCCAAATAGGCCCCTTTGTGAGTGTCACTGAAATTAGATTGCTCAGATTTCATCAAATATAATTTATAACTTGAAAAATAACTCAGATGTCTATTCATCATCATATGTTATTTTCCTTGGGTTTTGCTTTATTATGGATCAGACCCATATCCAAACCATATCTTAGCCTAGGACTTTGGGTTTCTGTGGACAGGCACTAGACTGTATGAATTTCAACTTTGAAATAAAATGAATCATATTAAACTGTTTAAAATAAAACACACCTTAATTCCCACTTTTTCACTTTAGCTTTTGAGGATGCAGTGTAAAGTATTTGCTTATGATGTCTGTTGATGGGTGGAGGATATCTTTTGGTTCAGTTTAGTGTTGATGAAATGTGTTTTTAGTATCTAGTATTTTTTTGTCCATATTATCTCTTACATATCTCTTTCATATCTCTTTCAGGGCGGCTTGGTGGCGCAGTGGCGCAGTGGTAGCGCTGCTGCCTTGCAGTTAGGAGACCCGGGTTCGCTTACCGGGTCCTCCCTGCGTGGAGTTTGTATGTTCTCCCCGTGTCTGCCCGGGTTTCCTCTGGGTGCTCTGGTTTCCTCCCACAATCCAAAGACATGCAGGTTAGGTGGATTGGCGATTCTGAATTGGCCCTAGTGTTTGTTGGGCGTGTGGGTGTGTTTGTGTGTGTCCTGCGGTGGGTTGGCACCCTGCCCTGGATTGGTTCCTGCCTTGTGCCCTGTGTTGGCTGGGATTGGCTCCAGCAGACCCCCGTGACCCTGTATTTGGATTCAGCGGGTTAGAAAATGGATGGATGGATGGATATCTCTTTCATATGGTCGTAACTCTGTATAGTACTTTGGTGAGCCACATTGGTTGGGTAATACAAGACTATAGCCATCCATTATAAAACCCACTATATCCTAACTACAGGGTCACAAGGGTCTGCTGGAGCTAATCCCAGCCAACACAGGGCGCAAGGCAGGGAACAAACCCCGGGCAGGGTGCCAGCCCACCGCAGACAAGACTATATAAATCAGATATCATATTAATTTAATCTAAATCCTACAGAGTATGTTAATGGCACACTCCACACAAGAACAGAGCATTACCAAGCCAGACAACGCTTGTGTTTATAAAGCAACACCATGGTGGGTGCAAGACATGAGAACATGCGGCAAAGCATAGAAGAAAGCAAAAAATCACTCCATATGGAGCTTCCTTCCTATTTGTTCAGTAAAACTTAGAATTATAGATACCCAAGTCACGAAACGTCCAACTTTGCTTGACACCTTCTTCATGTTAATGCCAGTACAAGTCCCACTCCTACTGCTTGTTACCTGAATTCTTTTATCATTGTGAGGATCTTCTGGTGCAACATCAGATAGGTAGTCATGTAATTTCATAGTAGAAGGCAATTTCAGGAATTTTCTAATATGTATAATGTAATTTTTTGAAAATGATTGATTCTACTTTGTAATTATCAATGGTCTTCATTGCCAACTTGCAGATGTACATAAAACCAGATATGAATCACAGTTATACTCGCTATCATTTAAAATAAGCTATTCTGCTCCTTGTTAATCTACTTGTATGTATATTCTATACAAAAGAGTATTTTTTCCTCATTAAAAATCTTATCAATGGATGCATCTAACAGTCTGATTGGATGGTCACAGCCTCCTCACTCTTACCTACAACAATAAGTATGTATGTAGTTGGGTGATTTACATTATTACAGAATGTGATTTTATTTAGGTATCCATGAGGAAATAATTGTATTATAGCAGAGCAGAAGAAAACAAGGTATGTATAGCTGCAAAACCTAACACCACCATTTAGGTACAGATTCCTTTGCATTCCAAAGGTTCCTCTTCCTATTCACATTCCTTATCTCTGAGAAAGTATTTTGTCAATTGTCTTTCTCATAACCATTTCAGTTGGTATCATAGAACAAATTAATTTGTGTTCCTTCTGAATAATTTTTTCTCCCATTTTGATTCCTTGAAAATTAGTTTTGTTTATAGTTTTTAGATATTTTTGACATAATTATAATGATGTCATCTGTTGTTTATCCTTGTGCTTGGTAACCTAGGATGTGATCCTATTGCCAGGAAACACTGCACATGTGGCAATTGATGATTGATGAGACAGACTGACTGAAATACGTGTAAATCAGTAAATATTGTCTATGCTATTTAAAATAAAATAAAGACTTCTAACAAAGCAATTTAGCATATTAAAGTATATTAAGCATATTTAAGTGTTTCATTTTACTGACTAAGCCCACTTGCTGCAATTAGTGGTGTGTCCTTTTATGAAAGTTTGCTTGATTGTTCGGTATTACAGTTTGTACTTAGCATGTTTTTATTCTCTTCCACACAAAAGAAGGAAAAAAAGTTTGTGGAAGGAAACCCTTGGTTATCACAGTATTTGTTTCACATCCATCTTTTGTGGGACAAACCCAGCAGCTGTAGCACTTCCATCCTCCTTTTGGTGGCACTGATAATGATTAGACACCTCTGTTGAAGTATTGACGATACTTCCCTAATTTCTTCTGTCCCACCGTTCTTGAACTGCATACTGATTGGTGTGTGATAACCCACCATTAAATATGGTACTTATAAATGAACTTCTTCTTGAGCTCAATGATTTTCAACTAAAGATATTGCAGAAGCTCGATGATGAAAATGGTTTCAGTTGAAGTTTTCCTTGAAGGTGAAACTGACTGCAAAAAAATTACTTAATCTTATAGTTTCATAGATTTATAGGGTTGTTAATGTCACATATACAGAACACAGTGAAATTCTTATTTGCATGCACTAATCAACACATTCCCACACTCCGGCACCATGATTATTTATCATAATTACTAAACATTTTGAAGAATTCAAGAGATAAAATACTGCAAAGAGTGGGAGTAAAACAACGAAAATTATTTGGATTTCAAATTCAGATGTGTATTTAATAGTGATTTGAGGCTGCTGGTGCTTTAAGACAATACTAGTGTCAGTCAAAGCACAGTGCGGCTTTCCCTTAAACCTCTAATCATCCGTGACATTCATGAATTGTTTTGTAGTGTCCTTTTAAATGTTGAGGGAATGAGAGTGGGAAAAGGAAGAGAGAAGCATGTGGAGCAAGCCAGGAGTCACTGCTTTCTTCTGGATCTGTGATGCAGGACAGAAGTTTGAGTCCCCAGCATATCCTGTGATTCGCTGCGCTCAGTCCCATCAGGCATGTGTGAACAAGTGCTGAAGTTTATGTAATATCAATAGTATCTTGCATTGTAAGATGTTTTTTCAATATTGATCACAGATCAAAATCAAATTTGGGGTCTATAAGTAATACCTGATGGTTATGACCAATTAAACCAGATGATTGATGTCTTTCATAAAGAATGTTGTTAAGGAAGTATAACTGCTGATGCTAAAATTTAAAGATGGAGCAAATAAGTAAACAATTAAAAAGTAAACTACTAACCAAAAATGAAGACAGTGAATAAGGAAGAACTCTATTGTGGTCCTATGTCACTTATTTTTTATTCATCCTTTCCTTCATCCATCTATTGAAACCAATTCAATTGATTTTAAGTGTCAAATGGGACCACAGCCTGCCTCAGCAGCATCAGGTGCAAAGCAGAAGCCAATCCAGAATGGACATCCTTTTTCTGACCCTGTTTATTCTTTTACAGCTTGATTGTGACTTGATTTTGTCCTGGTGTCACGACTCTGCTGATACATAAAGGATAGATTTTCATTATTGCACAGAATATGTTTAACTGAATTACCTAGATAGTTGCTAGACGTGGAGATTTTCTAAAAACAGCACATAATGTAAAACCCTAGTGCTAACTTAAAATGGACGCTGAGCACTTAATGTTCTTGTTTGGTCAGGCAAGTCTGGCCTAAAAATTTGCTACCAGTGAGTTCCAGTCAGAGTATTGCTAAAAAGCAAAAAAGTTGAGAATGAAAAAAACAAAATGTAAAGCACTCAAAAAGAGTAATTAAAGAACAAAACCAAAAGGCACAAAAGAAGCTAAAGATTGATAATAGCAGTTGTAGGAATAATATCAGTTGGGTAGTATTTGGTTTTCTAACACAGTTCTGAAATGCAGAACTTCTAAATTTATTAAGTCCCATTTTGTAGGGAAAAAAGATTGTTGGTACAATATATGCCATGCACTTATTAAACATTTGTACATCTGTGTCTCACACTTGCATGAGAATGATGAGTATGGAAGTGAAGTTGAAACATCGATAGTCGTCTTAGAATTTTAAAAAAGCAAGGAATACTGGGCCAGAAAAATGCAGTAGGAAGAAAATTACAACATAAACACAATATAATATTCTCAGTTCCTCTTAATCCAATTCACAGTCATGTGGGTCAGAAGCTATGCTGGAAGTATCAGGTACATGTTAAGATCCAATCATACCCATGCCACTAATCCATTGCAGGCTCTAGAAAATAACACAAATAATGCAAATATTTGAAAACAGCACAAAAATTCTTTCAACTTGTTTTTGAAACAATCATTAGTCAATAGTGGACACAAAGCAGGAACTGACCATGAATGGGATGCTAGTCCACTGAAGTACATAATGTCCCTGGCTCAATTTATAGTTGCCAGTCAAACTAAATATGCTCTTTTTAAAATGGGACATCCACACTAATTCACAGTAGACTAATTTACTAATAATCTTAGCATGAGATAAAAAGAATAACCAGAGCACTAGGAGAAAACCCAAAGTGACATGGGGAGAATGCATAAGCTACACACAAACAATGACAAGGCTTGGCTTAATTATTGTCTCTGGTTAATTCTATAGTGAAAAGAAGATGTAGTTCATTGTATTACCTTTTTTGTTAATTGTATTATTTCTTAATGAAAAATCTTACTTCAATTCTTACTAAAATTCAAGAAGCCCCCCCGATAGTATACAATCCTAATAGTAATTTGAATTCTTCTACTAAAACATGGTATTGTAGCTGACATTTTTAATTATTTAGAGCACAAATGCTTTGCCAGCAGAAGATGCACTCTCCACATGCTTATTCATTAGTTTTAATTAAACTCTTTAAATTTATTTATGCTGTCACAAACTGATTAACAATTTGCCAGGTGAAATAAGAAAGACCTAAATGCTGTCTGGAGATGCAAACTTCTACTACATGCAGCAAGGGCGGCCGAGGCTTTAACAGGCATCAGCTCACATTATGTTCATTTTACAACTGAGAAACTGTGCTATAGTCAGCAAACTTTCCCTGTGTACTCATTATTTCTCTTTAACATTTTTAATATAAAACTGCATCGCACAATATATTATCTTTCTCAATGTGATTGTTTCCAGGGATTCCAAATTACTATGCGGTGAAATGATTTATACTTACTTTGTTTATACTGTATTAGACAGAATAAGATTACGTTGTTAAATAATAGTATTATTTCAAAAATAAACATTTTAAAGGGGGTGGTACACCATAATAAAACTCATCATGATAAATTGATCATGATTAGTTACACTGAAACTAATAAAAGAAGACTTTGTAGTGAGAAGTCAAGCAAAATGACACCTTTTATTGGCTAACTAAAAAGATTACAATATGCAAGCTTTCAAGGCAACTCAGGCCCCTTCTTCAAGATGACCCTAGGTGAGCCATGTGAAGCACGGCAGGTTTATAAAACTGTGCAAGCAAAGGACAAAGCAGTTCGTAAAGACCTGGAATGGTGTTTGCTGTGTTAGTTCAGTGAAGGAAAACAGCCAAGAGATTCATCTGCAGCTTAAGATAAGGAGGTTCACCTTTTCACTTGTAATAGACAGAAGTGCAGTGTTTATCACTGCGCCAACTGACAATGCAGCATTTAACATCCCTTCTGCACCACTTAACAACCAAGCCACCAAGAACCCTACTGTACCCTCATCACAGTCAGCAAAACTGCAGTGGGAAAGATATCCCCACTCTTTTTAAGAGTTGTGTGCTGTTTCAAGGACTTGGAAGTGGTCACCGGAGACAGTGAGTTGAAGGGAGAGTTATGCAGAAGTGCTGGCACCAGCCAGGCATGAGTCACCACCACTATGAGCTGGCATTCCATCATGCAAAGGAGCAGCTTGAAAGCCAGCGGCAGGTGCGCCTATGAAACCGGCAAGCGTACAATCTTTGCAAGAAAAATTCCATCTAGTGTGTCAAAAGCAATCAGTCATTTTAGGAATAGCAAGCAACCTAAAACAGCCATGTTAAGAGCAAAGGCTCCATTCCAGCTCAACATAAGTGTTACAATATAATCACAGTGCACCTTCAATAGTGTTTGGTTGAATAAAAATATTACAGAGCTACAATTTTCAAAAAATGCTATGGCTACAGAAATATAAGAAAGAAATGGTTATTTTAATTCAGTTTATTGTTATTACAGGAACGGGACAGCACAGTGGTGCAGTGGTAGTGTTGCTGCCTTGCAGAAATTAGACGAGGGCTCATGTCCTGGGTCTTCCCTGCATGGAGTTTGCATGTTCTACCCATGTCCATGTGAGTTTCCTTTCGGGGCTCTTGTTTCCTCCCATAGTCTAAAGCAGGTGTCCCCAGCTTCGGGTCCTGGAGGGCCCCAGTGGGTTAGCCAACAGAAGACCAATTAAGTTAGTGCCTGAAACTCCAACCAGTTGCTGAAATTGGGCTCTGATTATTGTTTTGGTGGCCTGAGCAGATTCTTTAATTATCAGACATTATATGATGGACACAGTTTGCTGGTCGTGTTTTGGTTCATTTTGTATCTCATTATTGTTTGGCCGCTAATTAAAGAAAAATAAATAATTAAGGAGTCTGAGTCTTCAATGAGTCTTTAATTCAAAAAGAAATTAATTTGGAGCAAACACTAGAATGAAAACCTGCAGCCACTGGGACCCTCCAGTACCGAAGTTGGGGACCCCTGGTCTAAAGACATTAGGATTAGGTTGATTGGCAACTAGAAATTGGCCTTAGAGTGTGTGTGGTATATGTATTTGTTTACCCTGAAAAGGACTCCTGTCTTGTCTGGGAATTGTTCCTGCCTTGCACTTTATGCTTGCTGGAATAGGCTCAACCCCCCCGTGACCCTGCTCAGGATGAAACAGTCTTAGAAAATGGTATGGCACTATCTTAGGAATATTGTTATTATAAGATCATAATAATGACATGTACAAAGTTTGCATGTTCTAATCAATATTCCTAATATTGCCATTTATTATAGTTAATAATTTTATTATTTAAAAACTTGGTATTTTCTCCAAAACATATTTTTCATTGTTGATGTATCATGAGATAGTATTTGTAGGTTAATTGATGATTTACAAAAAATCCTGTTTTGGATGAGTGTGTGGGTACATAAGCATGTGGGACCTGAGATGGACGGGTTTCTGCCAGGTGTCCGATGTTGTTAGGATGACATTCATTCCCCAACCTTGAGGTGGGTTAAGAGTTTTTAAGAATTTTAGGTTATGTTACAGTGAAGCAGCTATGAGTAGGAAGGAATCTGGATGTTAGCGAGATCTTTGTCCTTCCATATGATACTCTGTAATTAAAAATGTATATTTAGCTTAACTTGCTGCACAGTACATTTTTTGACACTAAAACATATTGTATACATCATAGATACAATTTATTTTTTGTATTTTAATCTTAAAAGTCGAGAATTGTGATCTCTGGCATAATTGTTTAATAATGTATTTTTGCTCTACAGAGTTTTAATGTCTGTTTATATTATATATATATATTTATATATAGTGATATTCTGTGCTTTCAGCACAGGAAGATGTCCATGTTTTGTTTTATAAATTCTTACATTATTTACTTTTTTAATATACGAACAAACCTTTTCTTTAACTAACCTTTAACCTAGAGACATTAATGGAGTTCCAATTATAAAACATAAATCTTATTAATATAAAACTGTTTTGGTTTGCCAGTGGCAATGTTTGGTGACCTACAATAATCCCCTCATAAAATAAGTCACACTGTAATGTATTTTTACATTAAGAAAAGCCAGACACTTGAAAAATTAAAATATTTGGAAATAAACAAAGTGTGAAGTAATAGATAGGTGCTGGTTATGCTTTCTTTAGGACTGCCTAGTGACAGATGATTTGTGTTTATGAACATTAAGACATAACATTTAACTGTTAGCTGCCACATTCAACATTTAATACTTAGTTATTTAGAAAATAGAGCGTGAAAGTATAATAGGCATAGGCACTAGTGTGAGAGGTGGTCTAGATGGAAACTTAAAATGTTCTTCCAGGATATCGGGCAGGCTACTAAGCAGATGCTTGAAGAATTTGTCCTCTGAACATCAAAGAGAAAGAGAGAAAAGAGTTGGCTGGCAAGAGACTATAAGGTAGGGGTCTCCAACTCCAGTCCTGGAGAGCTACTGTGGCTGTAGGTTTTCTTTCCAACTCTTTTCTTAATTAGTGACCAGCTTTTTGCTGCTAATTAACTATTTTCCTTTATTTTAATTGACCTTTCTTGATTCTTTTTTCCTTAAATTGCACCTAAACATAAATTTGATGTGAAGTGAGCCAACAGATGAGCAACTTCTCTTCATTCAGTTTCATAATTTAAAGCCAATTCTCGTTGCTAATTAAACCCATTATTTAATTCCATGGCACTCATTCTGCCATGGCAGACATTTCCAAAACTGTTGATTTTCTTTTTTAAGTGCGCTGTCAACATGTTTTGTGGACCTGAGCAGATTGACATTACTGAGGCCTTTACCTTTCTTTATTTTCAGTTATTGTGTGATGGACACAGGTTGTTGTTTATGTGTTGGTACATTTTGTTTCTTAATATTGTTTGGTTGTTAATTCAAGAAAAAATAAATAATTAAGGGGCCTGAGTCTTAAGTTGTGCATCAATTAAAATTAAGGCAAAGAGTTAATTAACAGCAAAATCTGGTCACTAATTAAGAAAGGGGTTAGAATGAAAACCTGCAACCAGAATAGCTCTCCAAGACTGTAGTTGAAAACCCCTGCTATAAGGGCACTTGTCCATAGGCAGAGGAACTGTGTTCCTAGGTTGTTTGTTTTTAAAGGCAAGATGTAGAAGGTAATGTTATGACTCACTGCAAGGACGCAGCAGATTGTTGTCCTCTTAAGGGACTGGGAAACTAGAAGGTTGATTTGGTGACATAAATGAGGGATGCAGAGATACTAGGAGCCAACTGAGAGTGTTCTAGCCTAGAATCTGTACAGTCAAAAATGAATATGATTAATTCTGGAACTAATTCTAGACTTAACCTAAAGTAACCCTAATACAGAGTTTCAAGCACTCACATAACAAACAGAAAATGGTGTGTGGAGTCAAAAAGAGATTTTGGTGGAAAAACCCAATAATTAGTAGAAGAGGCTGGAGTCGTGATAGAGAGGTACATGGAATGTGAGAAAGTTGTTATATTTTAGAGGCATTCCATTAATTAGATCATCTCAGTTTCCAAACTTGTCTAGTGAGTCCTAGTAACAGAGCAAGAGCTGGTTGTCACCCATAACCCATATTATACACAAAATAAACATATTGGAATCAAGACACTGATATTTTGTCTACCACTTTGGATATCTTTACCTTTGATTGCTTTAATTTGTTCTGTCCTCTTGCCTGCCTTTGTATTACTGTGTTTGGACTATTGACCTATTGATCTGTCATGTCTGTGTCCTTGCTGACTTGACTTGAACTGTAATTCCTCTCTTGGTGAACACAGCAGTATTTGTTTAACAGGACATGTTGTGGTATAGCCGGACGGCTCCGCTTTTCCTTCAGGATGATCAGTGTTTGCTCATATCTAGGCAGTGCTTACCTAACATTGTCCAGATTGTGACCATTTCTCCAGTCTTACAGGTGCCAAATTAAAGGTAAGGGGTTGAGGTCTACCCTTCATATACAATCTTCCTTGCTTTACAGCCCTGGTGTTGCAATATCCTCAATCTGTCTCTGCAAGTTAATCCTCCTTGTTAGGTTTGAAGTGTAAAAAAGTTTCTATCCTGGTGAAGCAAAATATTACTTGCAGGACTGCCACTGACAACAACGCTACTATGACATTTCCAATTCACTTTCTCCAAATAATAATGCATTCATCAGCACTCAATAATTTTAGACCAAGGTAGAGGTTCTGTGTCAATTGATGAAATCAGTTCAACAGCTGAAGCTACAGATTGGGCATGTATGACAACCATCATATACTTCTAGCTGAATCCTTTGCTACAAGAGCAGCAGAAGAAGTCTTGTACCATTTTACACCATGTGAGGTTAAGGAAGGTTTTCACTAAACTCACCCAGATTCTGAAGATTTTTTAATGATGTTTGGTAGGACTATAACCACGTATTGGTAGTCAGCCAGAGAAAGGGCTCATATCATTACTTTAAGGCCCTCCACTCATATATTCACTTGGCTAAGACACCAAGTGTTTTTATTAATTCTGGAAAGAAATTGTAGAAATGGTTACAGTCTAACAATTATTCCAGAGTCTACTAATTTCTCTACCCAGGTTCGTGCAGAATCACTCGTGGATCACAGTTGTAACAGTCCATGATAAGGCAGGCGAGGCCGATGGGCCAGAGCCAGCCTGGTGTCACACACAAAGAAGAGCATATTTATAGTTTGGTAACTGTCTTGTTCACAGGGTGAGGGGGATCTTTTATCAGATGGTCGAAATGAGACAGTTTCTTCATAATCTTTCATCCTCCGGCTCACAACCAGTGGGCAGCATTGAGCATTGTAATGTCACAGAGAGATTTACTGGGAAGAGACAAATGATGACATTACCCGGGGAAAGTTCCTGGGCAAAGAAAACCATGGAAGATCTTACAAAATGAATTGACTGTCATTGTGGGATGCTCCAGGAAAAAAGGCTTGAGCCTGCGCCAACTAGAACAATGGAGAGAAGGCTGCCACAAAAGATGTAGCACTTCCCAGTGGCCAGAACCAAGTTGGTGACAGAAAACTGGGAGGTCTAAGACTATTATCATAAGAGACATGAATGAGAACAGCTGTTGTTATAAATGCAGGGGGCCTGCACACTTCTTGCCTCTTTGTCCCCTGCTAGATAAACTTATAGAATGAAGTTAGAGCCAGCGTAAACAGTATTATGCACTTTTTGGCTATTCCTGTATAGTTAACCCCTGGTGTGAGGTATTATTAATGGAAAAAGCCAATTTCTATTTTGACTCTAGGAATGAGGTAACAATTATTGTTGTTTTTTAATTCTTTAAATAAAAATACATGCATGTACTATGACACAACTACCATTGTTATACTTACCTATAGAGAGCTGATGTGACCCATTTGTTTTATAGTACTTTCATCTCCTTCTCAAGCCACAATAATAAGCCAAGGCTGGCCTGAAATAAATAGTGGCATCAGTAAACCGAAGTCTCTATTTACTGTAATAAATTCTGTCTGAAAAAAATAAATGGAAGACTGACTCTAGGCATGTGGCACATGCTTATCTGGAAAACTGAAGCACAGCCTACTTTCCAAAAGGATGGTGTCTTCTGCTGTTATAGCAAACATGTTATGCACTGGGGACATTACGTTTGGAAATTCTGAGGCGCAAGAGAAATACTCTTTCTGAAATCCAGAAATCTTCTCTCAAATAAGAGACTTTTTTATTTTTCTTAAAAGAGAAGAATGAAAAATGATTTACTGTAGCATAGAAGAAATAGAGTAGTCTCAGTAAGCAACCAACAGTCACAAGAGTTCATATCACATTTCATATTAGAACATTATTTATTTTCCTAATTGTAAAGGTGAAATGTGCAAGCAGCTCCTCCTTCCTTTCCCTTATCATAACAATTTCTTCACTTAGAACAAAGCCATATAATGTAGAGTCAACTTGGACTCTGACAAAACAAGGCTATGATTTGTTACTTGAGAGGTGGATAGAGAAAGAGAGAACCTAAACTAGGAAAACCCAGAGGGGCACACAATTTTAATTTTCAAGGTTTAGAGTCACTTTCCACAGTTGTCACTTATATATACCATGTTTACTTTATAAATAGTCAAAGCTGCAGACACAATTTAGGCTATAGATTATAGTAAACAGGGTGGTCCAGATCTAATTATGCAGATCCAGATCGTCTGGATGACTTTGATTTATGCGGGGATGATTCCAGTTTGGCGCGAAGACGATTCTTCATGTCAGTTCGCACACTTCTCGATGATCCGGGATTTTTCAGGTGATTTTTTATGTAATAAACTTAATAAGTTATAGCGGAATGAAAATTGCATAATTAGATCTGGACCACCCTATATATGTTGCACTAAGTACATCTATATTTTTTCATTTATATAGTTATATTTGTTTAGGAACAAAAAAAAAATCACAGGAACGTATCAAACCCTATTAAAGAAGTTAATATATCTTACCACATAAGTAGACTCAGGGCAGCAGCCAGTGCTCTTGTAAAAAGAGGCGAAAGGGGACCTGTAACAGTTTGAAAGGGGAAGTGTGCCTGTAGGAATGCTTTCTTAATTAACAGAGTAGGGGATGCCAATGCGTGCTTGTGGGGACATTGGCCAAAAGACCATCAAGAATTCCAAAAGATGATCACATCGCACATGATTAACTTTTACCAGAAACTGTGCTGTTTCTTACTTTTTCTTTCACTTTTTGTCATGCTGTGTACCTCTGCTACAGTTTTACAAATATGTTTGCCTTTTACATCTATGGAGAGAATATGTTAATTATTGTTTAAGTAATATCCAACATCAAAAATGAATTCAGTTTAGTTTGAAATGCAGGCTCAGAGCACTATGAAAAGTTCATAGGTATATACAAATGCAGACTTTAAAAATTACTTATTAAATGATGAGTACACATAAAGACACAGATTTGTTTAAACACACAGGAAACAAATTGGTTTAAAACTTACTAATGTAAATGAAGCCCTGCAAATTAACTGTTGAACTATGAACAGTGCTGATCTCAACTTTGAAAAATGAAGGCATTTCTAACTAATTGTGTAACTCGTCTAGAATGTATTTATTAGTAGGCTCTGCTTGCTTCTCAGTCTTGAAACTGATCCGGTGGTCATGGGTGCCCCATTTGTAACTTATATTTTAGAAACTGAAATCCCCCAAGTACAGATACACAAGGCTGTGCAGTCAAGAATAAGACTGTACAGACTATTTGAGCATTTTGCCTGTGCTCCAAATTGTTGCAGTTTATTCTGACCCTGTAAATCCTCCTTGGCATCTGCATAGATAGATAAATAGTGTGGACTAAGCCCCAGACACAGACAGGCAGACATGTTATTAAACACCAGCACACGTTTATTTGCAATTATTATGTACAATAATAAAGTGCCACACAACCCTCTTTACCCCAAAGTCCAGGCCTCACACTGCCTCTTTGCTTCTTCAGGCCGCCTCCTTGCCTCCTACATAGACCTTGTCCTTCCTTCTCTCCCGACTCCAGCCATCGTATGAAGGGAGGCGGCCCCTTTTATAGCCACCCTGATATGCTCCAGGTGTCCTCCAGTAACCTTCCACTGACACGCCCCTGTGTGGCGGAAGTACCGGCTGTGTACCCGGAAGCACTCCGGGTGTCCCTGATCCTCTTCCCCCCAGCACTTCTGGGTGTGGCGTAAGTGCGGAGGTCCAGGGCTCTCTAGGTATTGGGGCACCCCCTGGTGGTCACCACAGGCCCCTACAGGGTTCAGCTTCCAAGCTCTCTACCTGTGGTCCCCAAAACAACCAGGGCGGCCACCCCCTCGTGGTCTGGAAGAGGCACAAGCCCTCCTCTGGTCCTCCTGGGTGTCCTCCAGCCGGTAGCAGCCCCAGGCACTCGCCACAATAGATAGATAGATAGATAGATAGATAGATAGATAGATAGATAGATAGATAGATAGATAGATAGATAGATTTCATTTTAAGGAACACTCACTTGCTCCAGCAGGATCATAAAATATATAAAACATTACAAAACAATAAAAAATAAAACAAACTGCAAATTATTACACAGGTGTAAGGCCCTGAGCTTTATAGATAGATAGATAGATAGATAGATAGATAGATAGATAGATAGATAGATAGATAGATAGATAGATAGATACTTTATTAATCCCAAGGGGAAATTAAGTAAATTATTAGATTAATAAATTAAAGAGTAATAAAAATGCATGTAAAAACAGACAATAACTTTGAATAATGTTAGCATTTACTCCCCCGGGTGGAATTGAAGAGTCGCATAGTGTGGGGAAGGAACGATCTCCTCAGTCTGTCAGTGGAGCAGGACAGTGAGCAGTCTGTCACTGAAGCTACTTCTCTGCCTGTAGATGGCACTGTTCAGTGGATGCAATGGGTTCTTCATGATTGACAAGGAATTTGCTTAGCTCCCGTCACTCTGCGACAGATGTTAAACTGTCCAGCTTCATTCCTACAATAGAGCCTGCTTTCCTAACAAGTTTGTCCAGGTGTGAGGCGTCCTTCATTTTTATGCTGCCTCCCCAGCACACCACCGCGTAGAAGAGGGCACTCACCACAACCGTCTGGTAGAACATCTGCAGCATCTTATTGCAGATGTTGAAGGACACCAACCTTCTGAGAAAGTATAGTCGGCTCTGACCTTTCTTACACAGAGCATCAGTATTGGCAGTCCAGTCCAATTTGTCATCCAGCTGCACTCCCAGGTATTTATAAGTCTGTACCCTTTGCACACAGTCTCTTCTGATGATCACGGGGTCCATGAGGGGCCTGGGCCTCCTAAAATCCACCACCAGTTCCTTGGTCTTGCTGGTGTTCAGGTGTAAGTGTTTTGAGTCACACCATTTAACAAAGTCTTTGATTAGCTTCCTATACTCCTCCCCCTGCCCACTTATACACAATATAAGTTTAATATACTTTCTTCCTTTTCTCACTGTGTCTGTTATAACTGCCTAGATGAAAGATGGGAAGGCAAATTTATATAGTGACTGCAAGAAAAGAGCACTAACAGTGCCACTTAAAACACTGTGGTGGTATGAGCACCAAGACAGTAATTTTTACTATATACTCTGTTTTGTAGCATTACTTGCTGTTTAAAATCTGTCAAATACACAACTGAGATCCACCTACTGTCTGCTACTGATGAGCTGCATTCTTTGTTTTATGTTTCTGATTTTGTATACTAATCGTATTATCCCTATAATGGTGCATATTAGAAAAGATGCAACTTAAAATAAAAATTGAGTGATGTAAAATTACAGTGGTCTCTTAAAAGTGGTATAGCTTTAAAAACAACTGTAATCACAATGGGGTGCCCCTGAGCCCCAAACCACAGACTGAATATTATCCAACAGAATTTCAGGTTCAAATAAAATGTTTTTGTTTGCAACCAACACTTTTCCAAATAAGCAGCCAACTCTAACGCATCAAAGTGAAGTGGACCAGCTGCTTTTATCTCATACTAGAGAGTACTTCCTGCTATAGGACATGGTCCTTAGGAATCACTTCCAGGTCAGGTGGAAGTCCCACAAACCCAGTGTTGTAAACCCCTGCAGCAACACCAAGCAGAAGCCATGAAACCCTACAGGGCTGTATTCTGGGACTCGATTTCCCAGTGTGCCCTGTGGGTACAGAAGCCCAGGGATGCCACCATCTAGATACTGGGAGAGAATCAGGTGACATTTCCCACATCTGGGTAATGGTCCCTGCTCCTCCCCGGCCAGGATGCCAGCCCATGTGTGTCATCCACACAACATTAAGTATGGATAGTAAATACAGTAAGAATATTTACAGTAAATATAAATATAAAAAATAATTAACTTATTTTAATAAATAATATAGCTGCATATTAATTTAGCTGACTTCATCAGTTTTTCTTTGAATACATTATAAAATGGCTTTTAAATAAGATTTAGCCTGCTTAACCCATAAACATACTTCCTCTTTAAAATGAACTTTAGTGTTTATTTTTCATTGTTTACCTAGATAAATAAAAGATTAAATTAATAAAAGATTCATTTGTAAATTTCATCCAAACTGAATCAAAATCTTATTTTTAAATGTTGAGGATGGCTTGTTATATTTAAGCCATTGCTAACAGACATGCAGACTCTCTGGTTATTCTGCTTTATCTAAAAACCTGAATGCTTGTCATCCATGGCAGTTTTTAAAAAAAAATGGGCATGAATTACAACAACAACAACATTCATTTGTATTGCACGTTTTCATAAAAATTATGTAGCTCAGAGTGTTGTACAAGAT
The DNA here is from genome assembly GCF_016835505.1 of Polypterus senegalus. Lineage (NCBI taxonomy): Eukaryota > Metazoa > Chordata > Cladistia > Polypteriformes > Polypteridae > Polypterus > Polypterus senegalus. The sequence continues at coordinate 269,665,847 of NC_053154.1, forward strand.
GAAGAAAGAAAAAAGAAAAAATATAAAAATTAGGCAATACTAATTAACAAAGAATAAAGTAAGGTCCGATGGCCAGGGAGGACAGAAAAAAAAATTCCAGAGGGCTGGAGAAAAAAACAAAAACAATCTGCATGGGTTCCAAGGCCATGAGACCAACCAGTCCCCAGTGAGCATTCTACCTAACATAAATGATCTAAATCATCTTCATGGTTTTCAGGCTTCATGTGGAAGACAATGATGGTCATGTGGACCTCTGGCCTTCAGTATATCAATGTAGGGACTGCATAGTGTTGTGATCAGATGGTGGTGGCACAGAAAAATGGGAAAAGAACAGCAGGGAAAGTAGGGGTTAGTATGGATTGCGCAGCCATGAAAAAAAACTGATAATTAAATACATATACAGAATATCAGGGTTACACTAAAATGAAGCTATTAGATAGCTATTAGACACACACACACACAGTCGCGTGAGACACACACAAACACACAGGCGTGCGAGAGACACACACACACACAGGCACGCGACACACACACACACAGGCACTCGAGAGACACACACACAGGCGCGCGAGAGACACACACACAAGGCGTGCGAGAGAGACACACACACACAGGCGAGTGAGACACACATACACACAGGTGCGCAAGAGAGACACACCCAGGCGCGCTAGAGATACACACACACACAGGCACACAAGACACACACACAGGCGCACGAGAGAGACACACACACAGGCGCGCTAGAGACACAAACACACACAGGCGCGCATGTGCATTGTTGCAATGTTACTTTTCTTTCATTTTTTTCCCTGTGCTTAAAACTCATTAAAAAGAAGTATTTTTGGCGAGCAGTTCATAGCTCTATATCATGAACTCTTGCAGTGTTACTTTTCTCTGTTGTTCAAGGTTTTCTAAGTGTTATTCAATGTTTTTACATTTAGTTTACTATTACGCTGTACATTCTATGGTTTAATTAACTATATTTGTGCTTAAAAACTTAAAAAAATATATATTTACATACAGTTCGTACGGTCTGGAACGGATTAATTGTATTTATATACAATCCTATGGGGGAAATTAATTCAGTTCATGACCAAATAGGGTTTCGACCAGGGTTTTGGAATGAATTATGGTCGTGAACCGAGGTTCCACTGTATTACTGTCAGAGAAAATTACAGGCATTTTACGGAAATACAAACCAGGATTACTGTGAGAGAAAATTAAAGGCACACAATACAGTGACGCATATTACAGCCACATACAATGTCCCTTACCATTTAATATAGACTGTTCCTACTAATGTTTATGCACTACTGTTCTAGCGCCCGGTATTGTAACGGGCTTAATGTCTAGTGCTTTATAATAGACTTGCTTCCCTTGGTTCCCAAATTGTGCCCACTGCTACCAAGATAAATACCAGTTTCCTGAACCCCTAAACTCAAGAAGCAGATTACAAAATGAATGAATGAACTTGACAAAAGAACCAGCCAGAGCTCTGAATTCATTATTTAACACATGCAGCTATTTATATTATTTGGAAGGGTTGACAAGTGTGGTATAAAAGGTAATTGTCCGATAATCTTTAAACAAATGAGGAGATATGTCATGCATTTATTTTTTTCAATTTGTATGAGACTCATGTAAGTCAGTAGATTGGATGACAAATGTTGTTTATTGTGGTTATGTGAAAAAAGCTGATAGCGGAATGACATGGTAGTAGGCAAAGGAGCTTCAGAAAAGTGATGGATTGATTTAACTTTTAGACAGTGCTTCATTTAATAGGACAGGAACAGAAAGAGACTGCAAGAGAACAAAACAAAAAAGACATAATTTCTAATACAACAATAATATTATTATTTGCAATTATAATACAGTTATGTGTTTATGGTTTCTAATGATCTGCTATTTCTAATGTTGCACAAGACCTGCCTTCTGATCAAATCTATTGTAATAAAGTGTGTGTATTTTGGCTAGAGTTGGTTTCTCTGTCTCACAGCTCCTTGGTTTAACTCCAGGGTCAGTCGCAGTGTTTGTGGAGTTTGCACATTCTGCCTGTGTCTGTTTGGATTTTGCTTTATGTTGGCTCAGTGATCTTTCCATATTTCATTCACATGTTAGTTATGGTAGTTTGTGACATTAAATTGGCCCAATTTGAGTGGATGTATATTGTCATGGACTGCAGACCTGTCCAGGTATAGATACTTGCTGTACACTATCATGGGCTCTGCATAGACTCCCTGACTTGCATTAAATTAAACAAGTTTGAAAATGGGTGGCTTGACGTTTTAATGAAAGGTGGCCCAGTGGTTCACTGTCTGGCACTTTTGCACCACAGCAACACAGTCGGGCAGCTATTTATGTCAGTTGTACATATTGTCCTGAGGTCTGTGTAGATTTTTTTTTCTGGGTACTCTGATTTCCTCATACAAACACATGTTAATATGTTTGTTTGCCTGAAATTGGCATGACACAGGTCTTTTAAAGAATTGGCATCTCTTACCGGTTTGGTTTAGATTTTGGATTCCCACAGTCAGAAAATTAATAGACAGACAAAAGCATTGTGACCTGGCAGTTATAGCAGGTAGCTTGACGCTCAGTCTTACTGTTGACTTTCTAATGGCCTGTGCCAATGACCTCACCCATCTCCACTCTAATTGTATGAATATATGCATCTATAAATTGTGTTATACTGTATGTGTTAGTGTAACTTTAAATAAATACTAAAGATGAACATTAAATTATCGAAGTGTTACTATGAATTGGATGATTTACTAAACTTACTCAAAGTGAGGCAAAGGACATATAGGACACATTAGATAATGCAGAGGAGCAACCTCTGGATTTGATTCATTAAGTCCTTCACTAGCCTGTAAAAATCCAAAGCTTAAATTTGCAATATTACCTAATACTCACTAAATTGAAAAGTCAGATGGACAGTATGTAATGCAATGGATTATCTTGTACCACATCTTTTTTTCTAATTCTTTTGGTCACTGTACTTGGAATATTTTTTTATCCATAGGAGGAAATGCACTTGGCATCTTTCTGTAACAGTTAATCACACTAATGTTTAACATTGTAACGCAGTGAAATACTGGTTTATTCAATTTGCTAACAGTTATTCATCAAAATCTTTAGGTTGATACTCATCTAGTCCTTAAGCATGCTGATGATGTCTTTATTGAGGGTCTCCAAGGGGCACTAAAATTAATTCTTCATGCCAGAAGGTCACAAAGCTGAGTAGTTAGTTTGGATGGAGAGCAAAACGCCATATGGGATTTATTCTATCTTTATATCGGGCTCTGATACTATTTATGTGAAGCCACAAAACATGCTCCATTAATCTCACTTGTTTATTCTCATGGTAAACGAAAAAAAATCAAATGTTCTACTCAATTGACCCTTTCAGTAAACTCCCACATTCTCACATATTGTTGGACATTTTCTCAAAGTAGAAAAATAAAATACACATAGGAATAATTTCTGGGCATTGAACATTTCAGAGGCTACAACAGAGGACAAATTAAAGATTGCTCTTCAAACTGGCAACTGCTTGAGTTTATGGAAAAATGCCAGCTGTTGTTATTGATGAAAGGTAAACTAGATCAAAATTAATATTGTAGCCCTGAAGATTAGCTTTGTTATAATCTGTACTCAGTAATGCAATGCAAAGCATATTAGAAGCATCACCTTTATTCCTGTCACAATATTTGCAAATCAGTCATTTGATATTTGTCCTACTTTGCATTTTTAAATAAGATTTTAAACACTGATTGTGAACATATCTATTAATTATTTTGCTTGGACATTTTCCATGTTTTTTTTTTTTCTTTTTTACAGATTTTCTATTTGTTTGTGTGTGTATTTTACTCAGGTGTGCTGGTTTGCCACTCAGACTGTTTCATCTCTGCATTAAGGACATATGGGTCACTGCTCTCCATCTCCCAGAAGATGGCACTGTTTGCAAAACATTAAAAAAGTAGCAACCTCACTTTAATCATTTAAAGTGTTGTTAAAATGCTTAAAGCAAGCTTAATTAAAATGCTTCAAATTTTTCACAGTATGCTCCTTTAAATTTCTTATTTGGAAAAATATTTCTTTTTTGAGCATGTGAAATTCTTTGCATGCCTGGTGCCACCAGCTTATTTCCTGGGTTACTTGGGTAGGCCCTTGCATCCTTCAGCATTCTAGACTTACCTTTTCTTAGGGAATCAATTATGTACAACAATTAGGGTTAAATAGGTCATTTATACTTAAATCATTATCATCAATCTGTTATCATTATCACAAAGCATGTGAAGTACTTATGTACAATATGATTATCGCTTTGTCCATTGAAAAATAAAGAAATTTTTGAAAGTTCATTTGCATTTCTGCTTTAGATGCTGAGCAGTGTTTTTTAACATTACCCTTTGCATGTTCTACTGTATGACTAAATAATATGTTGATAGGTGTTCATTTTTCATGATTCTTTTCTGGCATTATTCTGCTGCCATTTTATTATCACTGGTGCTAGTAGTCTAATACTTTGTGAAACACTGTTTCTTTCCATTTGTAACTAACACTTTGTAACATCCCTTGTGTGCAGTTTTTGCAAATTTATTAAAAATAAAAAAACTGAGAAATCACATGTACATAAGTATTCACAGCCTTTGCCATGAAGCTCAAAATTGAGCTCAGGTGCATCCCCTTTCCCCTGATCATCCTTGAGACTTAATTGGAGTCCACCTGTGGTAAATTCAGTTGATTGGACATGATTTGGAAAGGCACACACCTGTCTATATAAGGTCCCACAGTTGACAGTTCATGTCAGAGCACAAACGAAAGCATGAAGTCAAAGGAATGGTCTTGAGGCACAACTCTAGGGAAGGTTACAGAAAGCTTTCTGCTGCTTTGAAGGTCCCAATGAGCACAGTGGCCTCCATCATCCATAAGTGGAAGAAATTCAAAACCACCAGGACTCTTCCTAGAGCTAGCTGGACATCTAAACTGAGCGATCGGGGAAGAAGGGCCTTAGTCAGGGAGGTGACCAAAAACCTGATGGTCACTCTGTCAGAGGTCCTCTGTGGAGAGAGGAGAACCTTCCAGAAGGACAACCATGTCTGCAGCAATGCAGCAATCCACCAATCAGGCCTGTATGGTAGAGTGGCCAGACGGAAGCCACTCCTTAGTAAAAGGCACATGGCAGCCCGCCTGGAGTTTGCCAAAAGGCACTTGAAGGAGACTCAGACCATAAAAAACAAAATTCTCTGGTCTGATGAGACAAAGATTGAACTCATGGGTGTGAATGCCAGGTGTCACGTTTGGAGGAAACCAGGTACCGCTCATCACCAGGCCAATACCATCCCTACAGTGAAGCATGTTGGTGGCAGCATCATGCTGTGGGGATGTTTTTCAGCGGCAGGGACTGGGAGACTAGTCAGGATAAAGAGAAAGATGACTGCAGCAATGTACAGAGACATCCTGGATGAAAACCTGCTCCAGAGCACTCTTGACCTCAGACTGGGGCGACGGTTCATCTATCAGCATGACAATGACCCTAAACACACAGCCAAGATATCAAAGGAGTGGCTTCAGGACAACTCCGTGAATGTCCTTGAGTGGCCCAGCCACAGCCCAGACTTGAATCCGATTGAACATCTCTGGAGAGATCTTAAAATGGCTGTGCACTGATGCTTCCCATCCAACTTAATGGAGCTTGAGAGGTGCTGCAAAGAGGAATGGGCAAAGCTTGTGGCATCATATTTAAAACGATTTGAGGCTGTATTTGCTGCCAAAGGTGCATCGATAAAGTATTGAGCAAAGGCTGTGAATACTTATGTACATGTGATTTCTCAGCTTTTTTTATTTTTACTAAATTTGCAAAAACCTCAAGTAAACCTTTTTCACGTTGTCATTATGGGGTGTTGTGTGTACTGTAGAATTCTGAGGGAAAAAATGTATTTAATCCATTTTGGAATAAGGCTGTAACATAAAAAAATGTGGAAAAAGTGATGCGCTGTGAATACTTTCTGGATGCACTGTATGCCATGACTGGTTCCTGCCTTACATTCAATGCACTTGTCTTGCACATACAGTACCTCTGTCTCTTGCAACAACAGCCTTAATGTTAGAACATAAAAAGAGATGTTATGAAGGGTTGAGGCACCAAAGTGATCCCTGTATAATTGAAAGATTTCAAATCAAAAGCAAAAAAGAAAAATAAATGTGAGAATGTCCTCTTCAGATGGTAGTCAATATGGACTTCTGCAGGAAGCTGGAGTAGCCAGTTTTATGGGCTGGGAAGTGGAAGAGGAAGGTTCAGTTGGCCAGAAACCAGAAGTGATATCGTTGGTGGTCGGTCTGTTAATAACCTTTTCTGCAGAGGGAGGAAGAGAAGAGGTATTAATTAACAGTGCCAAACCCTAGTTCAGAGTGTAATTACAATCAATCAAGCCCTGAAATTTCCCCTAATCACATGTGTGTGACACTATATGCATACAGTCACACACGCAATATATAGTTACACACGCGAGTGTGTTGAAGACCCCAGACATGAAAAGCTAATGGGGACAGGTTATGTACTAACTTTTCATCCAATTCTAGCTTGAGAGTGGAAGAGGAACACCTTGAAGCACATTAACACCTGTTCTGGGAGCCCCTGGAAGTCTTGCCCTTTCCAGCTCTGGAGCTATATAAAAGGCACTGGGCATGCAATCTTGGAGGTACTCTCACCTACAGAAGTGCTGAATTCCAGAGCTTTGGAACAAGTCCTTGAGTTCAATCACTATTTTTCTTTTCTTTTTTGGTTTTCATTTTTACCATTGTTGCTAATAAATGGGGACCTCTGGGAGACACCAACACTTTATTGTTGCTGGCGTACAACAGTATATGTTGTATGTATATATATATATATATATATATATATAGTGTATATATATATATATATAGTGTATATATATATATATATATAGTGTATATATACATCATTTTTATTTTGTTACATATTTTTACATATACTGTATACATTTATTTTTTTACATAATATCTCCTTGGAAACTTTATTGTTTATTAAAGAAAACCGTTCTCCTTTTATTCTCAATTGTCATTGCATACTGATAATACTGTATTTAATAATAAAAGTTTACTTAAGGGAAGGAAGAACGAGGTACATTCCATCCATGCATCTTCAAGTGTAACACAGGAACGAAACATGGAAGTCTGAGAAAAACGGATGGATATCTAAAACCTTTTTAGTTAAGATTAGTAAAGTAACTAACATTATTTTTGATCAGAAAGCCTCTTGCAACAACTTTATAAAATACATTTTGCCTTTTTACTTGATAGTTTTTCAGTATTAAAATACATTGTGTCGTTTTTGTAGATACTCTACTTAAAGTAATTTGAGTGACATCTAGTGTTTACTTTTAACCATAGGATTGAGGTTTAAGCAAGTTTCAATTAATCGACTATTATACTTTTGTGGGATTCTGACTAAATACATTCATTCACTCCAATAATGACGTTGTTTTTACCTGGTATGCATTATTTCGATTTCTATAGTAAGGCAAGGTGTGCAAAATTGTCTTAGAACTTGAGCACGCTCGAAACACTCTAACAGTGTTTTTGCTCATCCTGTACACAAGAGGGCGGACTTGAAAGTAAGGACAGTTTTAGTCAATTGCTTGCTCACGCGTCTTTTTGTTTAGAAGAGTCTTACGTAACTGTTAGTAGCGGAAGACGAGTAAAAGAGGGAGGGCTTTTATGTTTTATTATGTAAGGAACGCATTGAAAGGTAAGGGGTTCATATTGTGAGAGCTGTTGGGTTCAGCTAGTCTCTGATTTGTTGCTACTGTGCCAAGTTGAAATTCGTATAATTGCTGAAAAGTCTGTCCCTTTGATAGCTTTAAATAAACTTGAAGAACCGAAAAACGTCCGTGGAATTTGTTGTAATCATTACTCAAAGCGGCTTCTGTGCACGAACCGTTTAAACGTGGAACACAAATGTGTGATATCACTGACAAGATGATATCAGTTGGAAATTGATTAAAGAAGTCTTGAATATCTAATACATCAGTTAACGATTAATATATTATAATTGCTAATTCATATTTTAGCTATTATACGGTTTTCTTTGTCCCTGCTTAACATAAATCAGTTAAGTGGAAAGAAAAAGAAGTTCTAGAATTTTGCACCCAAATTTGTTTCACGAAACTAAAGGTTAACATTTTTAGGATCTCAGCTAATAGTATCGTAGCAATTCAAAAAATGAAATTTCCTTACCTGCGGTGCCCGCTGTGTATAAAGATCGTTGAAAGAAATCAGTGAAAGTCACATTTGTAATCCTTAATGGTACATTTTTATACGTTTATTTCATCATAAATAAACTTAATTTGAATTGTCATTGTTTGATCCTAGCTCATTTTATGTGCAAATATAAACGAACTGTTCATGGTACATTAGATATTTATCAGCGTGTCTATGTATCTAATAATTGATTACAAATTGACCAATTGGGATTGCATAGCTACCAACATGTTTGTTTGTCGTTGTAGCTTGTGGTTCTTATTTTTGCTTTCAGTATGGTGTTTGACAGTTCAATTCAGATAAAGTATGTTATCACTAGAATGAAAAGGAAACTAAGCATATACAATTAAAAAAAAATATTTAATAATGAGCAAAAATCACATTCATTTCAGCTTTGAAACATCCTAACTTGCATGTTTACTGTAAAACAACAACAAACTACTAATATTTATCATACTTATCAAAGTCTCAACATCAGTGCTTTGTTTTGCTAAAGGGTGGGTAATATTTTTAATTGCTGCTTGTCGTCAAACTGACCACTCTTGTAATTAAAGTCTTTTGCTGTGAAATTGTGCTGATGGTCGCTATAGCATTGGCCTGCATTAGAAACTCAGGGCCTTAGTTTACCACTATGCATTTCTATTTATTGTTTTGTACTCATCCATTGCTATACACCCCATTCATATGGCCCAAACAGGTGCAAGAAAGTTGCTAACATGCTGCTCTTGCTGGTGTATAATTTCAGACAAAAGAACAATCAAACATCACCAATTTTATTATTTTTAGACCCTTATTTGGTATTTTTATTATTATTTTTGATTTTTTTTCTTACTCCAGCAATCAAAAGACACACAGATATACAGACACACACAGACACCTGTCCTTTTATTAAGGAAAATAAGCCAAATACCTCCCTGAAGGCAGTTGCTTTCTGTTGGACGTATTCAGTATTAATGTTAGCAGTGCACAATCTTTTGGAGTGTACTGTATTTTGTAATGCATGTAGTAATAAATTGCACTGCATTTTTCATTCCAACAGATGGTGCATTTTACAGCTCCAATACCAAATGGAATATAACAGAAATACAGTAGCTGGACGGACACACAGACACTTGTTCGTTTTGTTAAGGTGGATGGTTACAAAATGATCTCCGTGTTTATCAAATAAGCTTGTAACTGGAAAGACATAAGTAGAAAGATACAGCTTTGGTTGTTAATAGTTTTAAACAACCCTCAAGATTTTATTAAATGTCTTAGTAAAGTGAAACTCACATACATAGGCACGTTTCAGGGATCAAAATTGGTAATTAACCAGTGAATTTATTAAGACTCCTATATTGCCATGTGATTATGAGATTTGTTGTAGCCAGTAGCCAGTGTTAATGTCATGGACAGCCCTGTCAACTGTCTGCAGTTTCTCAAGATTGGTTATACAGGGTTATTATTTTTTTTTAATACTTGCTGTACTTTGACTTTTTCTGTTTTTGTTTTTCAGCAATAATGACTTTTACATAAAAGATTAAATGATTTATTATGTCTTTTTTATACTTTGATGCAGTATTTCTAAAATGGCAGCAGATGGTATTGGGGATCCAACTCTATCCAAGCAGTCAAATGCCAGCAACCCTTCAACTATAAGAGGTCAAGAAGAAAGTTTGGAAAATGAATCCAGTAAAGAAAATGTGGAAGTGCCATCATCATCATCATTTTCATTGTCTACAACAGAGGCTTCTAAAAAGTCTCAATCTTTACTGCATATTAATAGATATCAGATCCAGACTGTGGAGCAAAGTGCTCAGGCTGCAGAATTGCAGGGTCTCGGAGTGGATGTTTATGACCAGGATATTCTAGAACAAGGGGTTCTCCTGCAGGTGGACAGAGCCATTAATGAAGCAACTGAAGCTGCAAAAAAAGCTGAAGCCGAGAAGGAGTATCAAGCAGTGCTGGATGACTTAAGGTAACAAATGACCTGTTCAGGAGATACATAATCATAGGTAGAAAATAAAGACAAATGCATGAAACTTTGGGACCAAATCACTTCTTTCTTAATTTTTATTATGCTGCTGAAGAGTGATGAAACAATGTGGAGGAATGTTGATGCTTGAATAGCAAGGTCCTAAGGTGGATACTATATCTTTAAATTCTTAAGCCTGACAACTTGCTTTATTTACACAAAATAATAATAATTTTAAGTGCTCTTGCTTACTGGACAAAATTCCACACTGAATTTTTGTCTTTCTCATTTGTTAAATTTCTTGTTCTAGACATTTGCTTTTTTCTTTTAGATCTGCTTTTTTATTATTTAAATTTGATTTGTGTTGTGCAGTAGGCATCCTTTACTCCAGTGAAATACCCATTTAATAGAAACCAAAGAAACCAAACTACCTTCAGACAGTAATACTGTGTTGTCATACTTTTTGATAGTATTAGAGCACAAATTTTGTAACAGAGTGTTATTTGATAAAATAAGCTTTATTTACTTTAAAGTGTGACTGCATCTATTAATTAATGAAGTCTTTTTTTATCTGATGTATTCCTTTTGTGCTTTGCATAAAAAAAAATATATACTTAAAAATGATTGTATATACACAATTTGTTGTTATACTGTAGCTTCTTACAGCCCTGAATTGAATTTATTGGATTCAGGAAATGGACATACATATCCAACTGTCAAAAAACAATGTTTTTTTGTAGTTTCTTCAACAGACAGTGCTGTAATGGTGTGCTTGCAAAATATTTCACATTGTGCACATTTTTAGAAATTATATTTCACAATAAAGCAATAATATTGATCAACAAATGAACAAGAAATTAGTAAGCTCTGGCTAATGTAACAGAAAAGTGGCAACAAATTATATAGACATGTTGTTTTATAATGTATTAGAAAATTAATTCTGAAGTATATTTATGTGTTGTAGGTCCTCTACTGCCTCTTTAAATCAAGTGAATAGGATTATTCAAACATTAGCTCCTCATGCTGCCAACAGTAAAGACATCAGCAGGAAACTTGAATCTGTAAAACGACAGAAAGAAAACAAGGTAACATATCTGTTGTGCTTCTTTTACACTTGCGGATTTATTAACAGCATATATTCAGGTATAAAGAATAGTTTCCACATAGTTTTACTGCTTTATAAATACAAACTTAATTTTTAACTGTTATTTAATTGTTTGCATGACATTTCACAGAAGGGTGTTCCTAATCACTGGCTGTATATCTCTTGAAAATTGTGCAAAATTGGTGGAATAGTTTTAAATTATCTATTTAGACTATATTCTAATGTTCTTTTCAATCACATCCAGGAGTCTGGTACTTCCTATAGAGTGCCATGCTAGACGCTGGTGATTCTGTAATTAAATACACCAAGCTGCAAGGTTGCATCTAATCTGGTAGATGAATAGATAAATGAAAGACAGTTCTCCTTCAGTGTTCTGTGGGAAAAATGTGTTTACATTATGATGTGGTTTTATATTGCTTTCTTGTGCCCGACATTTGTCCAGGAGATGAGAAAATAACTTCTATTAATATCATTGCTCAGGGAAACTGATGCAATACTTAAATTTTAAAATCAATTGAAACCGTTACTTTCTTGAAGAGGTTCCATGGATGTAGTAGACTTAGAAGTCTCTTGATTCTTTGCAGTGTGAACAAGAACATTGTGCAATCTCATCCCGTAAACAGACAAGACTGATTTCTAGTATAACTTGCTTGGTAGCAGTTTCCATTGACTGCAAGCAAAATATAGTGAGGCGTACATCTGCTACCAGAGTGGTATTATGCCAAACAAAGATCAAGAAATAATTACTAGTGTACTGCTCAGTGTATAGTGTATGGGGGCATGGATGAATATAATCACAGTTTAGTTAGTTAGTAAACCTTTGGGCAGTCAGTGATGCAGCCAATGTCTAAAAGTTGGGACACTTGGTCCAAATCAAACCACTGGTACAATGGCATTGAAATTGGGTAGTGCTCCCTAGGTTTAAATAATAATGCTGATAAGCCTGTTTGTTGGTAAATATTAAGAATCCCTAAGCTGAAATGTCTGGGAGTAGAAGTATTTCAGATATTTTTAGAGTTTGAAATATTTGCATATTTTGAACATGTGCATCTTTGTAAAACCTCTGCTCTAAGTTCCTTCAGTCTGTATACTTTAAACTACCAGGGTTTCAGGGAGAGTAGAAAAGACTTGATGCTCTGAGAAAACAAAAAGCTTAATTAACCATTATCTTTCAGATCTCAGTAACATAAGTTAACTAAATCTTAATGATTAATTAGTGAATTATCATGAGCATGGCGAAAGAAGAGACAGACACACACTCAAGGAGACCACTTCAGCTACTTGGCTCCACACATCTGAGAGGTGCTTCTGTCTGCTAGGATATCTTTGTCATTTTGACCACTGTATTACTGTATGGCATAGCAATGGAAAATAGAGCTTAGGTAAGCATTTGGGTCTATGGCTATACAAGGTATTAAGAAACAGCGCCTGTATTCTGGCATGATGTTTGCTTTTCCATTTAGACAGCTATGTTAACTTCCTTAAGTTATTTGTTTAGATGTGCAGTCAGAAGGTGGATGCTGTGTAGCCTCGTCTGTGTTTTTACTGGTATTGTTGGGCAGATTTGTGAAATCTGTATCTCCTATGGCTCTTTTTTATCAATTCATTTAACAGCGTTCCTTTTCACCTCCTTTTGACAGGGTGTGACATATCCATCCACTTCAAATGCATATATTACAATTCATATTTTTATGAACATTGCTGCCAATTCTTTCATCCTTACATCGACTCTATCCTCGACATTGTCATCGTAACTGAAAAACTGTGATTTCAGTTTCAGAAGAGCATTTTGGGCTTTGGAATTTCGGATTAAGGATGCTCAACCTGTATGTACCAGAGAATATAAGCAAGTGTGATTTAAGGATTTTGTTTACTTTTTCATTAACACACAGCTTGCAGAATCAGAAATATTGATTTTAAAAAAAGAAAAAAAATTCACATTAGTCCATGTCACAGCACTATGCCTCTGCCGGTTAAGAAACTTTCCATGTTATTTTTACAGTCGTATGGCCGTGAGTTGAAATTAGTCCTACGTAGATCTCTGTTGGAGACCCCCCTTTTGAGGAATAATATATCAGTCCCTTGTCACTGGCTTAGCAAATAATTCAACTTTTTTGCAGTTGCAAACCCTGTTCAGTTGCAAACATAATCAAAAATGCCCATCTCTAAATATTAACCTGTTCTTCTTTCTGATTATTAGTCTGTTCTTCTTTCAGTAATATTATTATAATTTTTTATACAATTCCACTGCAGCTCCGTGCACTATGCACTAGTTACAAGTTTAGCACAGTTAGAATACAGGAAGAGTAACACAAAAATAACATGGAAACAATGAAAACAGATATTGAGCCTGTTGCTGACACTAAAATGCACAGGCTGCAAAGAAGACAAAAGAAAATATAAGAGCCTTAATGAGTGCCAAACAAAACAGCAGCTATGATTATTTAGATATATGAACAGTATTCGCAATTACTCTTTGAAGCATGTACTGTTCTAAAAAACCGAGTCTTCCACTTTGATTTAGATTTTGATACTGAGTTACGGACTTAGCTTTATGATCTTGATGGGTAGATCATTTGAGAGTTTCTTGGCACTATTGCTGTGCATCTTTTAGACCTGTACTGAGGACTTTATCCACCATCCATCCATTGTCTAACCCGCTGAATCCGAATAGGGTCACGGGGGTCTGCTGGAGCCAATCCCAGCCAACACAGGGCACAAAGCAGGAACCAATCCTGGGCAGGGTGCCAACCCACCGCAGCTGAGGACTTTATACGGACGATTATTAACACAGGGAGATTAGCAGATACAAATCTTGTAGAATATAAGACATGCATAAGTGAAAACTTGTACAGTATATTTTGTTATATTTCAATATTTTAAGCAACTAGGGGGCTCCGCCCCTGCATACTTCGCTCGCCAACCCTATACACCAGCACACGCAGGTCTGTGCTATGTACCAGCCACTCTGTGTCTCTGCCACTCGCGTTGTGAAGAGGGGGGCTGAACGCACCCCAAGGAGACGCAGTTGCTCCTCCGAAACCCCCTCTTAAACGTTAATACAATGGGAAGCAAATACAGTTTGCTCGTGATCTGCATCTTGCGCGGCACACTTCTGTCATATCACCTATATCTATATATTCAACCTCTTTTTGCTTTTACCTTTTCATCAATATCGTACTGAATTTTAATTCCATGTTTGGAATTACATTGTGACAATGCAGTGTATAACTGCCCGTGAGAGAATATTGTTTCTTTCTCTCTACAGGAAATGTGTCTGACAATAGCATTCACACAAATGAGACATGATTGAACCGTGTGTGTGGTTATATGGGCAGGACTTTTTCAAATCTCTTTGCATAAGCTCTTGTCTTGGGGGGTTTGAAATTTTCTCTTGCGGGATTTCACTTTCACCAAACAACAAATCTTTTAGTTCTCGCAGATACGCCTCTTCATTGGGAAGAAACACTACTTTCTTTTTTCCCTGATGGCAACATGAATTAGACGATGTACAAATGTACTTAAAGTTTAAATCCGAATAATATATTCAATCTCTTTTCGCTGTTCCGTTATTTCACAGAGTAATAATTTCCATTTGTTTGCGCTAATGCGATCTTGACTATCCTTTTTTTGAGACTTTAGAATTTTTGTACTTTCATTATCTCTAACCTGCTTTGCATGTGTATGGCGCCACCCCGGGCGTGGTTAAATCTCATGGCACAAAGACTCATCTTGCAGGACGTGAAAGTTTCTCTCTGAGAAAGTCACGTCTTGTCTCCTTCCAAGATTTTTTTTTTTTTTTATGGAAAGATAACATATTATGGTTTTCAAGTAGCTCTATGTTTAAAGGGAAAGAAACAACTACAATATAATACAAATTACTTTTTGCATCATGCTGTTCACTGATGCAAGCACGGAGCGCTGTGAACAGTTCTCTGTTAAAATATAGATTATACTGATTACTAAATACAGTATTTGGTACGCATATAAATGCATATTTGTTAAAGCGCACAAAGAACAAGGTAGAACAGATTAAACATAAATGGAAAATAATATCTGTCCATTTTTTAATTGATGAACTATGGCCATGTGACAATTGCGAAGGATAAAATCATAAAAGATCAAATCAAAAATAAAGTCAAGAGTCCTAGAGACCTCGGCCACCTGGCCATCTACACACTCCTATGTTGCCTATAGTGGAGTCTGTGCTGGCCGTCCAATCTGATGCGAGAATCTGTCCATCTGATGATTCTATCACTCTTTTATCTGAGATGGCTTTTCTATATGCAGAACAGCATCCTGGAAGTAGAGCAGTCAGATTCAGAAATAAGATTGGTGGAGTATACTATTGAGCATCATATTCAAAGAATATGAATGTTAATTTTATTAATCAGAAAACAGTCTGGTTATCAAACAAAATGAATTACACTCACACTGAGGACTTGGTGTTCATGATCCAAGGGTTAAAAGGTGCATGTAAGTAAGAATAATTTTAAGATGCTGTTAAGATCTAAAATATCAAATTTTAATTAGCCTGGTGGAAATCTCATCTCAGTGAATTATAGCGCATTGTGTATTGTTAGCAGATGTACTTTGTTCATAACTCTTTAATCACAGCTAGATGATCCGTAGTAAGAATTTGGTGTGAGTCCAGAGGGGCAGCAAGAATGTCACCAATTAAGCAGTGATTACAGATTTTGTCCTGTTTTCATTACTTTGTTTATAATCAGCATGTTCCAATAACAAGTTGCCTAGCAACATTTGGGAAAAAAAAAGGTTTTTTTTTTTTTTTCATCATTTACCACTTTGTATTGTCTTGTGCCATATTTAAATTGTAACATTTTTATATTGTAGTTACATTGATGTGTGAGAAATAAAAGCAGATAAATAAAAGGAGCTATTTTTGCAGTTTTCCTGCGTAACATCATTGTGCTATTATTTGTTTGGAGGTTTGTCATTGTTTATAGGAAATTTACAATTCCCATGCATCTGAAAAAAGTGCACAGTTTTAATAGATGTTCTGATGATTTAAAGCCCACCATGTATCCACAATGGAAGATTCTTATTAATATATAAAGTATAAGGAGATAAAAGAATATGACATGTTCTTTTGATGTTAGCAAAGTCGGGGAGTTATATTCCATTTCTGCTTTTCCCAGTTATGTGATTCTGTTGTGTGTTTTGTGTATTTGAATTGTTGTTGGGATTATGTAGTTTCACACTGTGGTGTATTACAGACAGACAGTGATGCTTCCTTTCAGACCTTCTGCGCAGCCTCATATATACCAAATCAGAAAACAATTTGTCAGTGTGTTGCTAAGTTTAGACAGACATGTGCAACATTGAACAGAAAATCTCCATGCTGTCCTCGGACTTTATGAATACCTGAAAACATCCAAGCTGTAAGGAATCAATTTTGCAGTCTTCTAGATATTTAGCTCGCAAACATGCTTCTGCCTTAGGCATTTCCAACATGTCTTTGAGGAGGATTTTGCATGAGGACCTTAATTTCTATTCCATACAAAATAATGGTAGTGTAGGAACTCACTGAGAGAGGCTGGGAGAGTCATATGGAGTGTGCGAACATTCTGCAAATCGTTCATCATGATGTGAATGGTTGCGTAAATAAGCAAAACTTTTGTTGTTGGGCTGAAACCCTCATGAAGTTCATCACAGACCCCTGCACAGTGAGCATGTTACAGTTTGGTGCACCGTTGCACAATTTGGCTTTGCAGGCCCTTATTTTTTTGAGGAGGGGCAGGGACAACAGTCGCCGTCACTTTAGAATGTTACATTGAAATACAAGACAACTTTTTGCAGCTCCAACTGAAAGAAATGGATGTGGTGGATGCCTGGTTTCAACAGGATGGAGCAACAGCTTATACGGCGTGGAGATCCATGGAAGTTTTGCCTTCACATTTGCCATATCTCACTCTGTGCGATTTCTTCTGTGGGGCTATCTCAAGTTGAAGGTATACTTACACTAACCTCAGAACCTTGTAGCCCTCAAGGACACTATTCGCTACGAAATTGCCACTGTTCCCCTTGAAAGGGCCGAATGAGTCATGCGAGAGTATCGCTAATGTTGGTCACCACCTTGAAGATTTAATTTTTAAAACGCAATGTAAAAAATCTATTTTGTATACCCTTTCTTGTGTCATAATGAAATTTATTTTTGTCTTGTAGAGTTTTTGTAGTATAAACTTTTGAAATGTGGTACTTCTTTTTGGCTTACCCTGTATATCATTAAAATGCTTGGTATATTTTGTTTCATGGACAGTTCCAACAATATTTTTATTGTGATTTAAATTTTAATAACTGAACAACCGGCTGTTGGTTGTGTTTCTTTGCATGTCACATGGATCACATACCGCTCCTATTTTTATTTTAACACTTGTTGCATTTCTTATTCTCTCCTTATTTGTAACTCTACACCCCTGTCACAACATTGACGTTTCTACCACATCAAACTTTTTCTCCTGCATTCATGGATCTCCTCTCCATGCGTCAATGCTGGTCTTTTAACCTTTACCTTAATTCTTCGATCACATAATACTACTGATACATTCCAGTTGTTCCATCCACACTGCACTCCAAATTATCTCTGCATCTAATAGTTAAGGGTTTCCATTTGTTTTAAAAGCTGTCCTTGCAATCTAACTTCAGAATCCTGATCATAATTTAACATCAAATATTCAGTCTTCTTCCTATTTATCTTCAGTCCTCCATTTTTCAAAGCTTTTATTCATTCTCCAATCTTCCTTTCCACTGCCTCCTTTTTGGTACTGCACATCACAATGTCATCAGTAAAAAGCATGCATCACAGGGATTGATCATTTATCCCATGAGTCCATACATTCATATCCAGTAATGGCTTAAAGACCACCCTTGGTGCAAACATACTCTAACAGGGATCTTGTATTTTACCCCAACACTGCTTCTAACTCGGGTCCTCATTTCCTCGTAAATATCCTGGGCAATCTCGACATACTTGTCTGGTATTCCTCTCTCCCTCATGCACCTCAATCTTTTTCAATGTAAAGACTGTGTCAGTTGTTCCCCTGCCTGGCATAAAACCAAACTGCTCCTCCCAAATGGTGGTCTCTTCTTTAAGCCATCTCTCTATAACTCTTTCCCAAATTTTCTTCTGGTGTGAAATCAGCTTTAACTCTCTCTAGTTTCCACAATCCTGAATATCTCCTTTCACCTTATAAATGGGTACAATCATGTGTTCCTCCAATCCTCCGTTTTTTTTTTCCTTCTGTTCATTGATCTTCTGCATTAGACCCCATACCAAATTTACTCTCTCTTCCCCTAAATTCTTCCGAACTTCCACTGCTATTTGATCTGATCCTGTTCCCTTTCCATTTATCATTCTTTGTAGTGCCTCCTTTACTCCCTCCATCTTCATTCTTGGAACTAGCCCTTGGGACTCCATCCCCAAATAGATTACTTGGATTTTATTTGTTCAGGAGCTTTTCAAAGTACCCTTTCCATCTTTCATTCGCAGTCATGAGCACACCTTTCTTATCTTCCGTCTACTTTATCTGAGTAAAATCCTTCCCAGACTTTTTCCAAGCCTTCACTGTTCTGAAAATCATCCTCTCTCCCTAGTTTCTCTCCAGTATATTTCATTCACATCCTCCAAAGCCTATGCATTGGCTTCTTGCCTCTGCCATCTTTGTCTTCTTGTTTGTCAGCCTATGTATTTTTTTTAATCTTCCTCCCTCCCTGATTGGTAGCATGTCTTCCTTACCCCCTACTTATCCTTTATAACATCCTTCAGCTTTGTTACTCCAGTACATACTGTATCTTGCCCCAGGGTAGTTGTTTTCCTGTCATCCTACCTCTTCATCTATTCTTAAGGCAACTTTGCAGTTCTTCTCCCACCATTTTTCCACAATCTCAAATGGCTGCACTTCATTTAAAACTTTCTCTCTAAACCTGTTCCTAAGCCCTTCCTGTTTTAATCTCCACCACTTTTATCTTTGGTACTAGCTCTGGTTTTATTCTTTTGCTGTCTCTGATCTCCCAATCCATCACCACCACTTTATGATGTGCTGTCAAACTTTGCCCATTTTTGATCTTGTGATTCTTTGTCTCTTTCAAGTGAGATTTTCAAACATATTAGATACTCTTTATATACACAAACACACTATATAGTCTGACCACATTCCAGAATGACGAGAGGACAAAAATTAAAAAGAAAGAAAAACATCTGACATGGCCTTAAAAGTTATGCATTATACAGATATATTGTTTTAAGTATAAAGGAACCCCAGAAGTGTTTCTTCACGCACTCAGTGTTAGTATGTCAGAGAGAGAATTTGCAGTATTATTCATAATAGCAATAAGTTTTGCTTTAATTCTGTCCTTCACTGTTACCACCAGGGATCCAAGGTGTGTCCCATAACCAAGCCTGTCCTTTTAATTAGCTTGTTGATTCATTGGGAGTCTCTTGAAGTGATGTTACCAGCCCAGCACATCACAACATAGAAAATCACGCTGGCCATCACAGAGCTGTAGAAGATATGAAGGATGTCATTACCCCTATTAAAGCAAAATATTCTTGTGAGCAAAAGAGCCAGCTCTGCCCTCTCTTATATAGTCCTTCTGTGATACGAGACCAGTCCAACCTGTCATTGATGTGGACCACCACATTCTTGAAGGAGTTCACAACCTCTTCATCCTGAATAGTGAATGAACATAGAGGTTGTTTGGTGTGGAGAAAGTGAATAACCAATCCTTTAGTTTTGTTGATGTTTATTTGCAGACGATTCTTTGTGCATCAAGAAGCAAATTGACTGTCTCCTATACTGTTCCTCACACTCACTATTTTCTCCCTACTCTTTCCCATGTCATTTAGATAACCACCAGTAATTATCTATCCTATCTCTTGTATCACCCTAATCCCTTCATCCATTTTTGACCAGAAAGCTGCTTTCTCATCTTCCTGTCTTCTCACTTGAAGAACATATGCATAAATGACATTAACTATATTCTTATCAAGGCCCAGCATGACCCCTGCACAATGGCAAGACTATCCTTAAGATGTGTGGATACTGTTATCCTTGCACAGTTTCTCAATTGCTTATTCATATAGCTTTATAATAGCTTACAGCCTCCACCCAATTATATTGCTTTATTCTCTGTCAATTTAGTTTCCTGCGCACACAACACTTCTACCTTCCTCCTATCCATCAAGTCCACAAACTCTCTTTGATTCACAGTTATTGTCCTAATATTCCAAGTCAGACATGGCTCTGCACTTATCCAAAGCTGATTGGACGGATTCCATTATTCAAGGTTTTGACTAAAGTTTTGCAGCTGGATGCCCTTACTTGACACAAACCCTTTTCTGTCTGTCTGAGCTTGGGAATTGCACCAAGTTTGGCTGGTTTGCCCCCTTGGTGAATAGATTAAAGGGAGAGTTGAATTTAGGAAAACACTGTTCTTTATGGCAGTACAGTGAAACCTCGGTTCACGAAAGTCTCGGAACACGTACAAATCGGTTTACGACCAAAAAGTTCGCCAAACTTTTGCATCTGTTCACGACCACAGACTCGGTATAACAAGCTAGTTTCCCTTTCGGTTTGTGCGCGCCAAAGATTTCTGCACGTGTTCAGTCTTTCCCTGTGTAGCGAGAGAGATTGAGAGACACGCACGCATGAGGGAGAGAGACAGACACACACACCAACAAGAGAGAGAGACGGCTAGACGCATAAGGCTTGTTTTTAAAGAGACAGATCCGAGCATTGTTTTAACCTCGTTGTATTTAATGAAGACTTTTTTCTATTGGATTTTAACCTCTACTTCTATTTACAGTGATCGGTTTGTAGCGTGCACTGTTGCAATGTTATTTTTCTTGTTGGTTTATTAAATTAAGGATTTTTCAAATGTTAATTTTTTTCCCTTCAGCTTAAAACTGATTTAAAAAATAAGTGTTTTTAGTTGGTGGTTCGTAGCGCTACAGCGCAAACTCTTGCAGTGTTAGTTTTCTCTGTTGTTCAAGGTTTTCTCAGTATTATTCAATGTTTTTACATTTAGTTTACTATTACGCTGTGCATTCTATGGTATAATTAACTATATTTGTGCTTAAAAATCTTTAAAAAAATATATATTTACATACAGTTTGTACGGTCTGGAACGTACAATCCTGTGGTATAAATCACTTCCATTCACGACCAAATCGGTTTATGACCAAAGTTTTGGAACAAATTATGGTCATGAACTGAGGTTCCATTGTACATGCAAACCGAACAAAGTAGTAACAAAGTAACTGATAGGAGATAAACTGCCCCTGTCTTTCCATAAGCACATGAGCATGGGAAAGGCACTGTATAAATGAAATGTATAGTTATTGTATTGAAATATGAAAGACCTTGACTCTGTCAGTGTCGGTTTCTCATTTTATACAAAGCTGTTGGCAGGCTTTACTCTTATCTTTCCCCTGAACCACCCAAATGCCATTTTACAAATATATATGGTTTTCTGCTGTAAAGCTGTCATACACCAGTTTATACAAAATGTTAAGGTTATTTTTTAAAGTAAGATTTTTTAAATTTCACTTACATAAAAATTTCTATTGTGCTTTTATTGTTTTGTGATTTTTAGGAAAAACAAATTAAAAAGCTAAAGGCCAAACAGAGAAGAATACAGGCAATAATTGGTGGAGAAGACATTCAGAAAATTGAAGCTGAACTGAATGATGAAGACGATGAAGGTGAGTGAGTGTTATGCTGTGTGTTTGATGTCTGAAAAACTGTATGGAAATAATGACTGTAGTTATTTATATTTTCTAGCCTCTTTTTAGAATCATTTTTGCAAATTCTTAATTTATTTAAATAAAAAGTTCTATTGTTAGCATTTTATACCTGAATTATATTTACTGAATTCTCTTACTTTCCAGTGCTTTCTTGAGATCATGTCAGATCAGATCAATCAGTTGTTACTTCTGCTGAGGAATTACATGCCATTACCAGGCCACCTTAGAGATGTAACCTTTTATCTTGTCATGGTTTAATCCCAGTTGGCTGTGCTTGGCACACCATCTGCATTTACAGAAGACAGATACTACGTTTCAAACAGGACCTTTTATTCATATGCAGCTGCCAGAGGAACAGTCAGAAAAAAAGAACAATAATACCGATAACTTATCAAATATACATTTCAATATGTGCAGTATGTTCAGTATTTTGTAAACACTCTTTCACCAAGCTCACGTGCAATAAATTTTAGAGAGAGTGTTGATCATGGTTCTATTCTACCAGTTTGAAGATATTACTTTCAGTTTCCATACGTTACTGATGTCTGTACATGTATGTATAATGTTAGCCCATTCAGTACTTTTATCTGGATGCTACTCTTTTTGCAGTCGTTCAGTTATGAAGCCCCAAAGACTACATAGACCTCTGCTGTTGAAACGGGTTCAATGCAAGCAAGATACTATTGGTACTGATTCCTACAAGTAAAACGTCTACTGGTTTTAGACTTTCTCATAGTGGTTTTGAAAAGTCAAGCAAAATGACACCTTTTATTGGCTAACTAAAAAGATTACAATATACAGGCTTTCGAGGCAACTCAGGCCCCTTTTTCAGGCAAGAAATGGTTCTAAGACTTTAATTGATAAAACCCAGTTGTGATTAGTACTTTCGTGTGCTTGCTGGAAAGAGTTTGAGTCACTTTGCTTGTACCTTTTCTTAGTTATCAAATGGTTTACCAGAACTTCTTTGATGCTGCTGTTAAGCCATTCACAAAACTTCAGACTTCAATACATGAATTTTTACTTCTGAGACTACAGTAGGTTTGCCTTCTTGGCCTGCCTTGTAGTCATATTTGTAAACCCTTATGTTAACATAGCAAGGAAAACCTGTATCTTTAAAAAATTACACCTTTCCCACCTTATTTGTAACTCCAGTAATCTCTTTGTGAGTCTGCTGTTGTGAAAACACTAACTACCTTTTGGCATCAGTCCCATTTAACATGACATTGCTATTAAGCTCTTGAGCACGTTAAACAGTATTCCTAGGTGATGGTGAGTGCAGGTCAACATCTCCAGTGACATGCATCCATTTGACTAAGAGATTTTAAGTTTGTATTTAAGCAATAACAGCTAATAAAGAAGAAAAATGTTTTTTTTAGTGTTGTCAAAGTTAATTATTAAAACTGTCCATAAGTTTGATTTTATACAAGTGAAGTAAATGCTCAACCTACCAGACAGAATTGTTTTATTTTCCAGATACCCACACGAAAACGCAGTCAGATTAATCTTATGCTATGCTATGAACTTAAACAAAGGTCAGAATACAGACTTGAGGAGTTTATTCTTTTCTCATTGACTATTGTGTTTGGTTTGTATCAAAGTGGACACTGAACTAATTAATATACAGGTAAATTTCTGTTACAACGAATATCTTTACAATTAAATTTTCATTACAACAAAGTATTTTTATGGTCCTGACAGTTTCCCCATATGATGCGAGTCTATAGAAATCTTGTTACTACGAAGTACATTCAGCAGATACTTTCATTACAACGAAGTGCCCAAAAGACCATGAAATGCCTGAATGAATCATCCACAGAGCAGTTAGTTCTGTGGCCGCAGCTCAGTTGTGCACAACGATTCTCCAAACAAAAGCATTGAAATTTTCCTCGTACTGTTTTTTTTTTTTTGCCTTTTTTGTTTCTTGCGGTTTTCAGTGATACCTTTTGCTTATTGCTCATCAACATTTGAAAAACAACCATTGGAATTTAACTCATTGTCACCCTCCTATGGAAACGGCAGACACGAAAAAACGATATTCGTTCATATTAGAAAAAAAAATTATACATATTTGCAGCTCTCAATTGTGGCAAAAAGAAAAAAGACGTTGCCAGTGAATTCTGAATTTTGCCATCAGCGCTGTCAACTTTATTGAAAGACTGAGCAAAAAAAGAAGAAAAATCTCGGGTTACAAACATATGTGAACTTCTGCATTTGAAGACGTCGAAAAAGCAGTTTTTATGTGGCTCAGTGAGGCTTGTTCAAGAAACATTCCTATTAATATGGCACTCAGTTAAGAAAATGTGAGGTTTGTAAATTTCACTGATCTGGCCATGACACTGCCTGACTTCTGTGTCTGTGTATAGCAGAGTGGCAGATCACACTACAATAAATAAGTGTGCCATGCCTGTTTCAAGCTGAATAAAGCTGGTTTTGCTAAAGTACTGAGACTCAGCCTTGTGTTTTGGGATGCAAGACAGGGACTTCTAGCACGACCCCGATCTTTTATGATTTGCTTCTGTGTCACTGCCCTGTCCCGGCAACAGACAAACAATCTTCCACAGATGGTGCAATCGCGTTTCGGTACTCACTTCAGTGTGTTATTCCCGTTGGGTGTGGGGAGGGGGGTCTCAAGAGTTCAGAAACCTCACAGTATGAAGAAGAAAAGGATGATTCGGCTCCTGATTGATAACTGTGCTGCCCGCAACATGCTTCCACATTTAGATAATATTCGTGTTGAATTCCTCCCAACCAATTGCACAGCAGTGCTTCAGCTGTTAAATTTGGGGATCATTCGCACCCTGAAAGTGTGTTATCGCAAGTAAATGCTGAGTAAAATTCTCATCAGCATAACTTGTAGGCAGGAGGAGATTAAAATTAACGTGAAAGAAGCTATTGAAATGATTGCAAATGCCTGGGCGCACGTTAAAGAAAGCACTATAGTAACAAATACAGAATCTCATTACAGCAAAATTTTTGTTTACAACGAAATATTTTTTAGGTCGCTGGGAGTTCGTTTTAACGGAATTTTACCTGTATTAAATCTTAATAGCCAAGCATGAGCATAATTTAAGTAGAAAATTTGTGTTTTAATTTATTATAAGAGGTCCATTTCTTACTTCCATAGTTACTTTATTATGAAGAGCAACTGCAATTTCCTTTCATACTTCTAGTAAATTTATTTTGTATATGCAACTTAATAAATAACCATTGATGGATTGTTGCATTAAGAAATTAATTTGGCTAATCATACCATTTATACAGTTGATTGAAGTTTGTTGGAAAAATGAATTGGCTTGCTGCAATGTATCACCTAATTTGTACTTATTTTTCAGAGGTGTTTTACATAAGTATATTTTGGTATTATTTAGGCTTCAAGTCAAATTGTTTTACATCTGAAAGCAGAATAGATGCATTATTTGAAAAGTGAAACATGCTGACCTTTGTGCAAAAGGGTGAATAAGTTACTAATACTATACTGAAGTAGAAAAGAAATACATTAATGATGAATTACCATAAAAAAAATGAGGATACCGCTTATAAGTTGGACTTTGCCATCCTGCCATATCAACAGCACTAGCAAAATAAAAACTTGCTGACTTGCATTTATTAGAAAGCACGCATGTACAATGATAGAAAAAGGCTTGTTACAAATCTGAATGGCTGATGGGAAAAGTTATCAGTTCTTCAGTTATCTTTAGCCAGGTAATACATGCCATTGAGGGGCTCAATTACAAACCATATAGAAATAATCATTTTACCAAGAAGACGAGAGTTAAAAACACATCTAACATCAATTAATGCTGCTTTAATGTGTTGCTGGAGGCAATGTCACTTCATTGATGATTTCCTGCTCAATTTTCACAAAAAGCAATTAAGGATTAGCTCTTTTTTCATGATAATAAAAAGTAAACTGCATATGTTGATATGTATTGCATCCCTCCAAATACAATGAAAACAGTGGGTCACCTTTACCTTTCCTAATACTCTTCAACTCATCCTTGACTGTTCTTTTACTACTAAAATATTGAAAGAATGTCTTTGGGTCATCTTTTGCATTTTTTGCAATATTTCTTGCCAGCTGCCTTTTAGCCTTCCAAATATTCTTGTAACTGTTGCTTTTATATACCCTACAGTTCTTTTTTTTTTCTTTTGTATTTTTCCTTTTAGTTCTTTGTTTATCCACTTCTGAGTTCTCTTCAGTTTCTTACTGCTTCTGAATTTTGGGATTAACCTTTCCTGCATTATTCTATATGTAATTTTAACAGGTTTAACAGTCTTTTACATCTATTAGTGTCAGTTATTTTACTAACTTTGTGAATATTTGTTACCATGTGAAGAAATATGGTCAAACCATAGCCACAATGCTTGAGATTGTTGAATTTAATTTAAGAGTTAAAGTTTTGCTTGCAGTACACTAACTAACTATTTTTTTTTTCTCTCAATTTTTTTTAAGAACCTGGTCCTTCTACGCTTGGCAGTATGCTTATGCCTGCCCAGGAGTCTGAATGGGAGGAACTTATTCGTACAGGGCAAATGACACCTTTTGGCACGAAAATACCAGCTAAACAGGAAAGGAAAGAACCCCGAAAGGTGATGCTCAATGAGGCATCCGGATTTGAAAAATATTTAGCAGATCAAGCAATGATGGCTATTGAAAGAAAGAAAAAAGTTATTCACAAGAAAATCAAGCCTTATGCTTGTTCTAAAACTGAACAGAGAGAGGAGATAATTCAGGGGAAAAATAAAAGTAAACAAGGTGGGAAGACTTCAAGTAGAGATAAACAACTCAAGAAGCACATGAAGAAGTTACAGAAGAATGCATTAAAAACTAAATTTAACATGGGAATTAAAAAAGATCAGCAGTGGAACAAGCCAAAAAAGAAGTTCAGAGATAATGAATCTGGGAGTGAAGAATCTGAGTTTGTACCAAGTGATGAAATAATAGACCCAGAGGATACAGATAAAGATGATGAGTTTTTGGTTGATGAATCAGAATACAAGCTTAAGCCATATGAGAAAAAGAAGAACAGAAAGATCAAAAAATTGAATGAAGTGGATGATGACTTTTTTCCATCTAGTTCTGAAGACGAACAAGAAGGGAGTAAAAAAGGTCGTATGAAGAGATGTACAGATGATGGAAATGAAGATTTTTATAAACATCGACTTCGGTAAGTATTCACAAAAAGAGAATTTCTAATTGACAAGTTCATTTTTGAAAATGCTTACCAATTCCAAATGTTTCATTTTTAGTGTCATTTCAACAGACAAGAATACACAACAATAAATAAAAACACCCCAGATACAAAAAAGTAAAAACAAAAAAAAAAAAACAAGAAGTAAGAGTGCACATGCAAATAAATAAATGATTCAGTGTATGCTCTGCAGGTATATGGTCTCAAGAAGGCCTTCCATCCTCCAGACACATGCTAGCTGGCAATTCTGAGGGGAGCGTCAGTGGATGGGTTTTATTTACAAGTCCGTAAAGCTGAACCCGGCAGCTTTGGGTACAGCATCTTCTTGTCTATTTCAGGCCATTATTGTAAATACTCATATACTTAGTTAGAGCCATATGCTTGCCTAAAAAAAAAAAAAAAAAAAACTTTTTTGAACTGTTTTGTGAAAACCCACAGTACCCTGGAAAATACTGTAAAGTCACAGTGGCATTGTCCTGTTTTTCTTTGGCATGGCCCATAAGAATTTTACTTCAGCTGCAAATCTTAACTGCAAAACTTGACTGCACACTTATATCAAACCCCCTACTGGAGGTGATTTGGCTTTCCAGTTTGCTTATCTTTGTTTAAACTTCTGAAAGCATGTTCCAAACACAGAGGTCCCTGACATTTTAGTCACCTTTGTCAGTAAAAAAGAGCTGTCATAACTTACCTTTGTCAATCTACTGGACAAAGCTATGATATATTTATCAATGGGTGAAGTTGGCATCCAAGAAACCAATAGCAAAATGCCCACTCCTTTCTTTATAATCACTAGGGGGCTTTGCTCGCCAGCCGGGCCTGCACTACACGCAAGCCACTTTGCGTCTCTGCTGCTCGCATATGTGGATTTCACTTTCACCAAACAATAAATATTTTAATTCTTCTGGATACGCCTCTTCATTGGGACGAAACACTACTTTTCCACATCCGAATTAGATGATCTGCAAGTCTCCGACTTAAAGTTTAAATATGAACAATATATTCGATCTTTTCTCGCTGTTCCGTTATTTCACCAAGTAATAATTTCTGTTTGTGCTAATGTGATCTTTACCATCATTTTTTTGAGACTTTCGAATTTTAGTACTTTCATTATTAACCTGCTCTGCACGTGTATCTCGCCAGCGTTTTTGAATTCTTTTCACGTTCTACTTTGTTATCTACTCTGTGTCTTTTATTTCTGGCCCCAGGCATGGTTACATCTGAAAGTATCTCTCTGAAAAAGTCTCGTCTTTCCCAGGATTTTTATTTTAATAGAGAGATGTGTCACTACTAGCTAAAAGCCATCTCTGTATCAGCTAAGCCTGTGTTCAGCTTCTGTTGTCCATGGTAGACTCGCTACTATCTGATATGTGGCCCGCAACAAAAATCTCTTAATGTGCCTTAAAGACAACAGCCCTCAGCATTACCTTTATCCCTTGAGATGACAGGAACCTAACATGACTTAACATCATTTCTGCTTTGCACTTCTGGTTCCAAGGCTAATACTACTTATAATTTAATAGTAATATTAAGACTGGTGACTATAAACTGAAAGTGATACTGGCTGTTTTGGCCGCTTATGTTATGCTAGGTAACCTTTAACCTTTTATAAGTTTCTCCCACTGTATTTAATAGAAAAGATAAAATTGTGAAAGCTCCATGTACTAGACTTTAAGCTATCAACTGTCAGCTATACAGCATTTCAAACTCTGTGACATTCTTCATCACATGCAAACCCAAAGAGAGAAAAGTATACAGACTCAGAGAAACTTGTAAACAAGACAAAAATGTACATATTTTAAGTGTCTAATAGGTTGGATATCTTGTGTAGCATTTAAAAGCTGGTCCTTCCAGCATGAAAAATGTTTTCTTTGAAAATTCTTTGGCAAAGATTAAATAGGGGAAAAGTAATAAATACTGTAGGTTTGTGCAGTACCTATAAGAAAAAGGGTGCAAGTGCTTTAATTTGTTTTATGAATTTTATTTATTATCCTTTTTTATATATACTTTGTTCATAAATTGAAATGTATCCCTTCCCCTACAACACCTACTAAGACTTAGAAGAAGATGTGCAAGCTTTTCAGGCTAATTAAGTAACCCTTTTTGCTGTTAGTGCTGGAATATGGTCTTTGCACATGGTGCTGCCAGATTTCTTGGCAACTGCAGAAGCAGCACAAAAGATTGAGCTGTCATGTGAGTTAAGTGTTGTCCCATTCAGCAATTTCGAGACAAAGGGGCAAGGTTGAAATTGATTATACTCACAGTGATAAAGGATGTTGGGGGTGGGAATCGGGGTCTGCAAAGCAGAAATTGGTGTCATCTTTCTTGCATATTTTATGATCTTTTGGGGTATAAGGAAACACAGTAACAACATTAGTAATGTAGCAGTGGCAAGCTGCCAATACCAAACCATGACCCTTGGAAAATCAAAGAGCGTAAGAACCGATTAAATAGCACATCAAACACTAAAGCAGCTTAGTTTAAAGGGGGAGGACACCACTTAGGATATCAAAATTATTCAAATTTTTCATCTTGATAATAACATATCCATGTTTAATATATCTATTTGATGTATTTAGATTCAAAATGTGATATCCTTTAAATATAGTTAGCTGAAATAAAACAATATTTATAGGATGTAGCCTTTTATAATATAAATAAATGAAATGTAAATGAAGGGTTTTTGTAATTCTCAGATTGCACCTTTGTCTTAAAGCTCAAGTGCATAATTGTCTGCATCAATCTTAATTGGCTTTGTGACATAACTGCCACTGACTGCCATATTCCTGCTGTTACGCTGTATCAATTAAACAACCCAGATAGGCCATAAGAAGTAAGCTAACTAAAGTGAGATACTTGTTTTCTCAATTTAGTAAATTAGCATGAATGCCTAGAGATTTTTGCTTCACTTAAATGGGAATACATATTACTCTAAAATGTAAAGTATATTAAATCTCAGTATGGTGCCTTTGAAAATGTATGATAAATCAATATTTTCATTTTATTGGAGTTTGAATGGCAAATATTTTTAGTTTAATAAAGATCAAAGCAAGAGCGTCGTATAAATAATTACAGTAAGATAAATAAACATGCTGTATAGCTTGTAGACATTAAGCTGAGTATCATTCAACATACTGAAATATGATTTTATTTTATTTTAAACAACCTTTTTCTGTCTTCTGAAAAATTATAATGAATTGTGGTGAGACAGACTTATGATATCGCTTATTATTTTTGTATAAATGATTGTATTTACGTGTAGAAAGTGGAAGAAGCAAAGGCTAAAAGAAGCACAACGACATCATGAAGGAGGAGATGACTCTGAAGACAGTGATGCCGAGTTTGATGAGGGATTCAAAGTTCCCGGTTTCCTCTGGAAAAAACTTTATAAGTAGGTAATGAAATAAGATATAATAAATAATGTGAAGGTATTCTTGTAAATGTAGTGAAACGCACTGTTATTTTTAAAAGTGTAAATTATTTGCAGTTTTGTGATATTCTGATATTCCTGTATTATCTAAAACTGACCCATTGAATAACAAAGAATTTTATATTACTTTATTCATGTCAGTATTTTATAACCATATAAAGTTTGTAGGTTGTTGAGTGTTGACATGTTTACCAAAAATATTATTACCATGCACCTTTTTATTATTATGTTTGTTTACCTTAATTGACATAATTTTATTCTCATTTATATCACAGGTGCAACAGTAAAGTGATTAGTTAAATTGATATGTTTATTACATTTCATTAATCTGTATAGATAATATTGTCATAATAAAGGAAAAACTGTTGGTTGGTGTTAAGGTCATTCAGAGTAACGGTAATAATTTAAGATGCATATAGAAGTAAAGAATATGGTCTTTTTACTAATTTCAGATAAGCAATTGAAATCTTAAAACCACTACACCTTTAAAGGCTTTCTTGTGTGCTTTTTGGATATTAAAATGCTATGTACTATTACTACATGTGTTTTAATTAGTACAAATATTGGAAGATTACATTAGGATAATCTGAACAATGATTTGCAACTAATAAAAAGAAGACATTTTCTTTTCAGTCATGTAGATTATATTAGGTTTTAAAATCTTAGTGTAAGCATGCTGAAGTCTTGTCTGGCTGTTTGCGCAGGTTATCCAAGATACGATGGCTGGTGTTTTGTATTAAGCTTTGTATACATCTGTTCAAACATTATGCTTAATTAAATATCATAAAGACAATGTTGGTATTCAGCTATGGTTCAGAGTAAAACAAGATATCTGTTAATATGGTTTTTTCTGTTATTTTATAAACCTGCAATGTTACACCCTCCCATTCTTTCTGTTTTTTGTACTTCAAGCCACTCACTGTATTATGGTAATTGTGATTTGGAAGAGGAAAGAAGGATTTTAAACACCTTGATCATTAATTTTGTTATTCAAACTGCATTTCTGTTGGATTTAGTAAAATAATTTAAGATCAAGCAGAAACCACTGTTACCATATTAAAACGGATTATTTGGTTTCATAAAACAATGTACACTTACTTGTTTGTAGTGCAGACTTGCCCCCATTGTCCTGTAGGCAAAGCTATGAATGCAACAACCAGTAACAATGGAAAGCCTTTATGCACACAGCTTCTCTACGACCACACTGTCTTGCCGTACAGGGAGAGAGGACACTGTTACCATATTAAAACGGATTATTTGGTTTCATAAAACAATGTACACTTACTTGTTTGTAGTGTAGACTTGCCCCCATTGTCCTGTAGGCAAAGCTATGAATGCAACAACCAGTAACAATGGAAAGCCTTTATGCACACAGCTTCTCTACGACCACACTGTCTTGCCGTACAGGGAGAGAGGAATGATCACACTGTACCTTCGATTGACATTTCCTAAAATCACATAGGTAACATGTGCAGGAGTAGACTGACAGTAAGAGCAGATACTCTGCATTGTTCAGTGAATATGTGTAAGAGCACAGCATTTAGTTGAAAACTGAAATATACAGTTTTGACAGATTAAAATGGAATAAATGTGTTGTTAGGCACAGTTTGAGGTTTTTTTTTTATTTCGCCTTATACAATTTCTTGTATTAGGATTTTGTTAGTTTTCGCATACCCCTTGGGGTCAGAGCACAGGGTCAGCCATTGTATAGCGCCCCTGGAGTAATTGAAGGTTAAGGGCCTTGCTCAAGGGCCCAGTAGAGTAGGATCTCTTTTGGCAGTGACGGGGATTTGAACCGACAACCTTTGGGATACCAGCACAGATCCTTAGCCTCCGAGCCACCACTCCACCCTAATACTGATGGAGCCTAGAAGATATCAGAAATAATATAAAATACATAAGATATTGTATTATATGTCATAAAGCCTTGTGTCGATCCGTTTTATCTTATCTTTCTATTCCACTTATTTTCATTCAGTTTGCAATAAATATATGTGCCGTGGTAGTAATATGGAACTTATTGTCTAGTCCTTTACAAAAATCTCTTTTGAGCAGTTGGAGTAATTGAATTATCATACATATCAAGCCTTTCACACTTTTCAAACTAAATTACTACTGGCTCAAATGTGATTGCATTTATAAACTATGGCTGCTTTACAGCTCATCACTTGATCCATAAAAAGTAAAATAAAAAAAAATTAAAATGATGTAAATGAAAATAACTGGCAGCATGTGTATATGCATCAAAAGCGAAACATTCTTAATGTCTCAAAGTTATCTCAAAAGATGTCAAGCAAGGATATCCATGCTTTCATAAAAATAAATATCAAAACATTTAATCTATTGCCTACATGTGCCATATCTCTCTGTACCACATATTAAACACACTTCTACTTTGATCTCATTGCCATATCAACGAAAGCTTGAATTCAAAATCTTTTTCAGAATGCACACAATAAATTTCATTAGTGAAATGTGAGAAATGCTTAGATCAAAACAATGTGATAAGTAACAATGTTATAAGTAAAGCACAGAGACACAGATTTAAGTGTTGGGGAGGCTCCCCGTATACTCATGTTCATGTTCCAGTACAGTCTAACGGTCATAAACCAACTCAAACATTTGACAGAAAACAAAAAAAAATGCTCTGATTTATATGGAGTCTGAACAGGAAGTATGATTAACTGCAGCTGGTGTAATAGAAGATAGTAGAGGTCGGAGATGACGTCAGTAGCAGAGGGATGGAACTGAGGACATCAGAAGGGGACTGGAAGTGGGGTATTTTCTTGGAGCCGAAAGAGGAGGAGTCTTCTTATTGTTGGAATGGTGGTAGATTGGTGCTTTATGTTGGGTAGGAATGCTTTATTATTGTGACGTTCTTCTGTGGATCGAAGGAGAGAGAAGCATTCGTGCCCTGTTCCAGTTCCCCCACTCTTGGTTTTCCACGTGCCATCGAGCCTTTTGACTGTCCCCTAATTGCGCATGAGTGACATCAGACACTAGAAAAAGTAGATGGACACGGTCATATCACATTTTATTGCAGTTTTTTGGCCATGATGTTACTGTAATGATATACAAGAAACCATGCTGTGCCCACAACAGGCACAATGTTTCACCTAGCATAACCATTTTAATAAGCGTGCCAGTCCCTATTGCCCAACTTAACTTTCAAGCTAAAATTTTATATATGTGGTGAAGAATAAAGGCAAAAATGTGACATTTATAAGGCCCTTGTAATAAGTAATAGTAACATGTTGAAAATCAGTACAGTGCTGTAGTAGCAGTTAATGCTACTGTCTCAGTGTTTGTTCCAGCAGAGTGAATTCTGAGTTTAGCCCTATGTGAAAAGTTTCTTTCTCTTTTGTTGTTCACTTGATTTATCTCTGTTTGAGTTCCCTCTTTTATCCTGAAAATGTGAAAGTTTGGGTGAAACTAAGTGGGAATAACTGGGGATTGTGCTTAAATTGTATTTTGCTATGAAATGATGCTTCATCCATGGTTGGTTTCTGTATTTCACCTGATACTGCTGGGCAAGCTGTGTCTAATTTGAAATTAGCATCTTAAGGAGATGTATTGACATGTTAAAAACCATGAGAGTCACAAAAATGCAAGAAAATCTTGTTTTTACTTGATATTATGATGGGACATTTGTTAATTAGGACATAGACATAAATATAAATAATTTCAGTCCACACAAACGTACAATACATGAACTGAAAAAATACAGGAATATTCAGGTTCAAAATGTAGTGCAATTATTGGCTTTGTTTGTAACACATTCATGCTTCTTTAAGTGAACAAAAATAAGGAATACGTTGTTATTTTTTTGCCTCACAAAATACAGCAGCACCATAGTTAATGAATTGTAAATGAAATGTAGTAACTAATTACCATGTGTTTGACATTGCGTTAAATATTCTATACTACTGTAGGATTTCCTGTGTTTCCTGTATTTGGTGTCAAATTACTTCTGCTATACATGACTATTTCAAGTGCTTTGAATCTCATTATAAGTGCTCTGTATTGAGTTAACACTTGAAAATTATGGAATGATTAATTTATCATTACTCCTGGTGTTCTGTGCTTTGTTAAACATGTTTCTTCTAATGTTCCCAGGTACCAACAGACAGGTGTGAGGTGGCTGTGGGAATTACACTGCCAGCAGGCTGGGGGAATTCTGGGAGATGAAATGGGATTGGGCAAAACCATTCAGATAATTGCATTTTTGGCAGGACTGAGCTACAGCAAGATCAGAACACGTGGCTCAAGTTACAGGCAAGTAACCCCCTCTGCAGACTGTCAGTCTGGAGCTCAATTAATATTTCATCATTTGTATTGCTAGTAGAGCAGGACCTAGTGAATTATTAAAGAGATTTCAGTTACAATATTCCTTTAATTCTTTTAGCGGGGACATCAAAAGAAAATATTTACGTGTTGGTGGAGCTGTAGGGCAGGGGAAATTAAAGATGTAACACATTTAATGAATTCTAAACATTAGCGGCTGGTTTTAAAGATAAGCAGAGACTAGGATTTTTTTTTGGGTCAATATTGTATAGTTTTGCCTTCTGCAAATGGATCGTTTCTAAATTCAATTATGGTTTGGGATTCAGAGAATCCTAAAAATATCATTTGTTGCCTCAATTATAAATGTGTTTTCTTGAATAGCACATTGAAATGGTGTGATATTGAAAGTACTTAAACTACTTTGAAGCTTCATTGTAATTAATTTTTTACTTTATAATTTGGTCACTAAATGAAAGCTAAATTAGTTTGTTGATGCACTTAGAATGTATGCCTGTGTGAATTAATGTGATCTCTGCACTTGAAGAGAAAAACGGCACTCCCAAAGGCACAAAAAAATGAACATCTTCATCAGCAAGTACACAAATTTATACAAAGCCATACACTACAATAAAAAAGCCCATAAGTGCCAAATAGACATTTATATTTAATGCTGATTATGAACACTTCTTAGATAGTTACTGATGTTATGTAGAAACCTTTTTTTCCTTAATGTGAAATAATGTACACAACATATAACATAGTAATTACCATATTTTTATATGTTTTCACATAACATCAAAATTTGTGACATCCCGGAAACCAAGTTCCCAGGAATTAAGCATTACGTTTTAGTAATGTGACATCATAATGGTTGGTCATCAAAATAAATGTCATCACTGTAAATACAAAACATAACATTAATACATATCAGTGTTGCTCCAGAGAAATATAACCCCAAAATAACATAACCGCAATGTACTCTTGAGTAAACAACTTCCAAAAAAACTCATTTGTGTAATTAAAATAAAAAAATTAAATTGCACAAGAAAGTAATAATGTTTTCTTACTCATTATAAGACTATTGGAAAGTTAAAAAGAAACACCCTGTGGAAATCCAGTTTGGAATGCTGCAATACAATGTGGTAAAGATAGAGAGCAATTAAAGATGTGATCCAAGGCCCAAGGTCAGCAGAGAACCCCCAATGATATAGAGCAGTGTTTCTCAACTGCTGAGTTGCAAACCACTTTAGGGTTGTGGACTGGTGCTGATAGGTCATGAGTTGCTATTGTGTATATTAATAGTAGGTAATGGTGGATTGTGAAGTGGGTCTCGGCGGGCCAATTGCACTTGAGACCACATTCCCTTCAATCTGACAATTACAGTTGATTTACTAGTGGACATCACTGTGGCCCTCCCTTGCTACAGTGTGACAATCATTCTTAATTCAAGCCCCATCCAAGGATGGATCACGAAGACAATTATATGGTAAAAAGTGGTTTGTGATAACAAAATGTTAAGAAAAACTGGTACAGAGTATGGCAAAGGTCACAATACTGCCATCAATAGATGGTGTTTACAACATATTAAACAGATTTTTGCTATGACATGATGTATACTACTCTGTGAAGTTATGTCTATTGTGACTGTCTGAGTCAACTCCACACTTCTCAGTTGCTTCCCCTCTTATATTGTACCGGTTCTATCCTGTTTTTTTTTATCCTTTGCTGTGCAGTCTCCCTATATACTCCTGATTGAGTGTGGGTGTTGTCCTCCATCCACTCTGAGTTGTGAATGAAGTACGTGAATGCATGATCAGGGAAGTACTCAAGTCAAACCCAGAGGGGTGCTTGCATACACATACCCACACCCATTTGGTGCCTGCATGCTCTAAAAATGTGGAAAAAAACATATACTGTTGCATATGCAGAAAAGAACAAATAGGTTTAAACATGCCTTTCTATGATAAACATTGTGCTAGTGTTCCAGTATTTTAGTGCAAATATGGGGTTTTGTGCATGGCAATTTTTGAATTGTTCATTTCAAGAGAGATCTTTGGTCTTCATTTAAAAAATTACTGTTAATCTTTCATAAATCTTGCCTTATGAATTAGATTTTTGCTCTATGTTTCAGAATGAAATGCTTTTCGACACCAGCCAGTCTGTTGTACTTTTTGTCCAATGTCCTTTTTTTAAGAACGGAATGTTTGTCTTCAAAAATGCAATGATCCACAAAACTGTTTTCATTTGATCATGACAACAAAGGTCTTATGCTTCTATAAGTGCTCAGAAGGCCAATCTGTGAATTATTGGATACTATATTAAAAATTACACTCAGAAAATGTATATGCTGTAAAGCTTTCATTTTTTTCCCCCCAAGAAAGGAGTAATGCCTGTGATAAAAGAATGACTATATTGTTTTTGTAGCAGTTGTAATTATACTTTCATAATTTACATTTATCTTAATTTTAGATATGCTGGCTTAGGACCTTGTGTCATTGTTTGTCCAGCCACTGTAATGCATCAGTGGGTGAGAGAGTTTCATACATGGTGGCCACCATTTAGAGTTGCAGTTCTTCATGAAACAGGCTCTTTTACCAGCAAAAAGGTTAGTTCCTGTAAAGCATTCAAAGCTTACTTACATTGAAATGTTGTTTGTCATTCTTTAAATCATTAAGAAAGAACTCAGATTTATTATAACTTGTGTGACATTATAGTAATACATGATTTTCAGAAATGCTATAGGGCTGCAATACAAATTCATGTTTATAATAAAATACTGCCTGTTTGTTCCCTTGACCATAATAATGCACTGGTTTGTTGTCCCAAATTAAACTACTTAGTTGTTTGTCAGGTTAATCGATACAACTGTCTAATATGTTTTTGACCTTTCTGTCTCATAAGTCTTTAAGCCTAATGTAAAGCAGTATTTCCAGGCCTTTAAGTATGATGACCTCCAAAGTTAACACACTCAATAATGTGATCTTATTTAAAGAAGTGAATGAAAGCATAACATTGCAATATTTAAGATTAGACTTGTAATAAACCATTGCTGATAAAAAAAAAAAAAACTGTAACAGAGGGAGAGATGGTGACTTTTCGTATTTTGTAATATAGTAAAAAGTTCTGCACTTGAGGATTCATTTGAATTGGTACATGTAAATATTATAATTTAGTCATTTCTGCATTTAAACACTTTAACAAAATGCCACAGTAAATTGTTCAATAAGAAATTATTGCAGGCAGTGTGGCATAGTGGATAAGTGACATTTTCATGTATGAATAATGTGTGTGTGCATGCGTGAGAGAGGCAGAGACAGATTTGATCTCCTTCAGGTGGTTACTGGATTATAAAATAAACACTTTCGCAAAGGTATAACAAAACAGGTGTGCTTTTATTCAAAAATAAAACTGAATAACAAAACATTCAAGTGATAACAAGATACTAAGAAGACATGATTCATCAGCATTTGTTTGTCTGCTTATATCCTTTCAGTGATATCTTTTACAAATAGCAAAACTTTACACCTGCTGTTACAGACTGAAATCATATTCTTTTTTTGGCCGCATATACTGTCAGCATGGCACTGCCAGATCTGAATACTAGTGTGGTGAATTGCTCATGTGCTAAAGTGACTATAGCTGCAGATGGAAATCCCATTTAACTTATAGTGCCAAGCAGAGTTCTGTTGCAGTGCAGCAGTCTATTAGCCTGTGCAAGTGCTGTGAAGAAGCTGCCTATTATTACAGCTCTGCCTTTGTCCAGAAATGGCTCCAAAAGCTTTATATCCACAGACTCGGAAAGTCTTTGCCCTTGGGTTGTAAATCAAAGTACACTTCTCAACAAAACATTGCCAGATGTCCAAAATCACAGCAAACCTGTCATTTTTCAAACATTCTGCATAAGTGTCTTTGTTTTCAAAGTGCAAATGGTGTATGGTAGTCTGATAGTGGTCATGGGACATCATATATTTGATTGCCGGTACAACAAATAGTTCTTAGCAGACATCAAGCACAACAGCAACTGTGTCATCACTGCGCTTGTGAAAAGAATGGAAGTAAACATTATCAACTCAGTGAGGGAGAGTCAAGTTAGTTATACCACAAGAATATCACTGACAGAATAAAACTGAATAATAATAAAACTTTTACAAGTAGCAAAAATTTACACCTGGTGTTACAGACTCAAATCAAATGAATGTTTTATTATATTATAGCAATAATAATAATAGCGGCTCACTACTCAAAATGCAGAGCGCCCGGTCTTGAACCCAGAAACTTTTGGTTATAAGGCAGTAGTTCTTACCACTGCACCATCCAAGAAAACATATCAACTTTCTGTCGATTTGATATTTGAGCTTGACAGCAACATATAAATTGAATGATTTTTTTTTTTCTTTGGTTATATTCTTGGATAAAAATGCACATGTTTATTTGATATTTGGACTAAAGTCTTCACACATTATACACTTCACTGCTTTAGGTATGTGTTCAGCATTTCTTGCCTTGCATTTCCTTTCATCCTACACTTACACAGATCATTGTAGACACAGAGCACACATGAAATGTATGTATTCCAAATAACAATATATTATTTACCCTATACAACTCCAGGCACCTCACACGCAGATAAACACACTTGACCTGGGAGAATCTTTGGTGGGTTGATGGGATAGCAGGCTGTTTTTGCTGATCAACACATTTACAAAACAAAAGACATTAATGGAGAGATGCAAAGAAATTTAAGGTGGCCTGGGATTACAAGTTTTTTTCTGCAGGAATACTCTGGGAAACTCTTAAGGCCTTCTTAAAAGGACAGATTATTTCATATCTTTCCCACAGAAATAAATTAGAAACCAAGAAAGTATCAGAGCTAAAAAGCCAAATTACTAGAATAGATGAAGTTTTTTCGTAGGCTTCAGGGATTATAGTGTTAAAAAATATTTTTTTATTACATAAACAATACTGCTTATTATGAGCAATACTCCATATGTGAGTGATGGCCTGATTGATAATGAAAAGATTAAAGTCATGAAACCCAAACAACATGCAGTAAAGCTGAGTTTAGGTAAAATGTATAAAATCCACCTTTGCAAAGCTAAATATGAGTTGATTAGTGTCGGGGAATGAATCAGTAGATTGTAATTCAATTCCCCATTCTTAGCAAATGATTTCCCATCCTTAGCAAATGGGAAGTTATGTTCTTTCTTAGGCATCATAGGATTTATACATACATTCATACCTATGAACATGCAAGAGTTAGAATATCATGCAAAAGTATTATGTACTGTTTGTTTCGTATATTTTAAGGTGTAAAAATGGTTTCATTTTTGAGTTTTCAGTTGTTTCTGCTAAGCTTAGATTTAAAAAAAAAAAAAAAAGTTTACTCTTTGTAGTTAGTTGTAGATTTACCTTATTTTAATGATTGTTATAGCAAATTATTCAAATAATAAATAAATAAGGAAATTAGCCGTCAGTTAAAGTAACTGGGTGGTTATTAAAATCTTTTGAAGTGAAAAATAAATTTATGTTCTGTCTTAAATAAAGGCAATTTATATGACATGATAGCAAAATTAGTTGAAACAAGTCATACTTGTTAAATTCCTATAGAATGATTTAACCATACAGTTAATTTTGGGTTGAAATCCCTATAGAAAGATTTAACCCTTCAGTAAAAATAATTGCATGGTTAATTGAGAAAGAAATTCTGTTAAAACATGGAATTACTTGGTATGTAAAGACGTAACTTTTTCCAGGACGACTATTGTGCATCTTAGATTATTAATCACTGATAATTGCACTGGTCTTGATTTCAAGCTTATTGTGGATGAAAATGAGTATGACTTTACTGTATATTTGGCATCTCAATCCCATTGTTTTCTGCTATTTGACAAACTTTTCCATTGTAAATTTCACTTTTCTATGAAAATAGAATTGTAAAGTGTCTTGAATGGATTAGCACCCTTTAATCTTTGATATTTCTTCTCACTTGTTTCTTTTTTGCTTTATTCTTACTTTTTAAATGCTTTTTTTTACATTATGATGTGCATGCAGATGCAAATGGTTTCTTATTAGCTGTTCCACTTGCTCTTTATATCCCATTGTTAATTGCCATCAGAACAAAAAGTAGGAAGCAAATAATTTTATAAAGTAAGCTAACTAAAATTAAGGAAAAAAGACTAACTCAGCTCTTGTATGCTAAAAGCTTTTACTGTAATGAGCAATTTTAAAAATTTTATACATTACTAAAACCTGCAATAATAGTAACTGGTGAGATTGCAGACAGAATGCTGACATAAGCTTCTGATTAAATGAAATATCCCATTAAAAACAAGAATTAGCTTTTATTTAAGTTTTTTAAAATAAAAACCTGCACCTGCTTTCTAGAGCCGGCATTAGGGATTCCGTTTTCAGCTTTTGAATGTGAATGGTCACTCATTCAAATACTTGCATCTCTGTATTATTTCTGCCTGTTTGTTTTTGTAGACCAAATAAGACAAGGATAAGGTGAGTGAACCCTGTTAAGGCAGAAATCTGGTTTCTTAGAAATCTCTATTTACATGCAATAGTCCACCTATGGAGTTCTCCTTTAGCAAAATGCTGTAATGCCATTAAATGTCTTCATTACCTGCCATGGATCCGAAAACAGTATAGTGCCTGTGTTTATTTTCTTATGTTTTATAAATACATTTAGTCCTTCATGTGCGATAAAGAAAATAACTTCTATCCCATTCTTCCGAAGATTTCATGTAGTAACACTGCCCTCTGCAACACCTGATTACACTGTATAAACATATCTATAACAAATATCTGAATTAAAAGTAAATTGACACTTTATTCTTATGTTTCTGTTACTGGATTGAATGCAGTACACTCTTTTCTGCTTCGCTGTGCGATTGAGCCCAATAAAGGAATGGCGTACCTTACTCCCTTCTTGCCGTACTCCCAGTAATTATCCCAATGCTGGGATAATAATAAGACAATTAATTTTACTTCAATACAATAAATATTGTGTTAGGTACTTATTACTTTTAAAGTAATTGTTCTACATAATGTATGTCATTTTACCATGTTACTCCCACCATTGCTTCCAAGCTTGTGCTGCAGAATTTAGCTGTGTACCTACAGCTCATCAACATAAATTGTATTGATTTCGGAACCATTGAGACATACTGTTTCAGCTAAGAGAAGAAATAATGCACTCACATGAGCTTTTGCTTCATCTTTGTTGACTCCCTGGATGCTGGATAGTGTGCTAACTTAACACATGCACAGGCTAAGCGTGCAACAGACATGCACAAGCTACTAACTCCTTAACTGTAATCCTGTTAAGGGTTTACTTGACCACATAACTGGTTACTTGTGGAGAAATCTACATGCATTAACCAGGTTTCTTTAACCAGAGTAAGGGATTACATGGCATTTTAGAAACTGGGTTTCTGTGAACAACTGGGTTATTAGAGCATGTGTAAACACACTCTGTGTCATCTTGTCAGTACCTACAGTTTGAATTCCAGAAATCGCAATACAGAGAGGCCAGAGGCAATTTGTATGTTCATGGCACATTTTTGTATTGTGTTGCCTAAAGTGGGAGAGTTCAGCCAAACT
The DNA here is from genome assembly GCF_016835505.1 of Polypterus senegalus. NCBI lineage: Eukaryota > Metazoa > Chordata > Cladistia > Polypteriformes > Polypteridae > Polypterus > Polypterus senegalus. The sequence continues at coordinate 269,708,468 of NC_053154.1, forward strand.
CCCCCCTCCCCCCCCAACCCAATTCTTTCTCTTGTATTTCAAAGTATCTGATCATCTGTTGTTTTCTTTTTTTGACTGCTGCTTTATTTTTTTAAACAGAGAACATTGCAGAAACAAAGCAGTGGCTTCCAATACATCTCCTAATTTGCGTAGCCATGCCATGTAGCCTTTTGTGTATCATAGATTACTATTAGAAAAATAAATATGTGAAAGGCCCATAATCGGAAGTTTGCCCGAGCATTTACTGCTTACTGATAAAGAATTATTGTTGTTCACATTTTGTTTTAAAGTTTTTAGTCTAGACATGAATATGTCTCTTCATATTTTTCATATGCTGCAGCTCAAAACCTGAAAATAACTAGATAATTAATACTTAATAATTAATATTTTTTCTTCAAAAATCACTCCCCAAGTATTCCACCTGTTATAAGTGGTAAGGAGAAGTTAATTCAAGTCTACAAAATAACTGTAATATGCCACACTTTAGCAAATTGTTTTTTGTATGTATTGTTTGTGGATATGAAGATTTTAGAATGTGAACAGTGGTTTCAGTATTGCTTCTTGAATATGCATTTCATTAAAAAAATAAACCCTAAGATCAAGCAAGTTAGTGAACGCAAAATTACTCTGCAAATAACCTGATGAGAACATTGAACTATGTCTTTATTAAATTATTGGAACATAATACTACATGGATGCTTCCACTTTCTGGTAATGACTACATACAAAGTTAGAAAGAACTGCCAAATTGCCACTGGCATAGAAATATAACTGTCCGTATGTTACAGAGATCTACGGACTCTGCAAGTACACATCACTTATTTTAAGTCCGGATAACACCAAATTGAGTTAGCTGCTACAGCAAAGACTGCGTGTCTCCCCTGAGCACACACCCCCCCGACATTGTAAAACTAGAAATGAAATTCTGCTTGCAACATGGTATTGATTCCACGTATCAAGAAAAACTTCCCTTTGAATAGCCGATTCCTCTTGAATCCTATTGTTATAGTAACAACTAAAGGCTGTTTTCACAAGTAATTTTCATGAACATGAGCAATTTGCAGGAAGGTATGGGTGATGCTCATTAGTTGTACTAAGTCAAGGTGTATTTGCTGTCAAATATTGGGTTTCAGAATATGAATGTTCTTGTTTAATTTATTGTTTTTCTAAAATGTATTCATGTAGGCAGTACTTTCTTACCATTTATGTTTTATTGACATAAAACTTGCATTGATTTTAATGCATTTTGGGATTTTCAAACCTGAATCATGCTTAGATAGGCCTGAGTACTTTATCAATTTTTAAATTATTTCTTTATCTATTTAGTCATACAGTCCAGTTTCATTTGCTATGTGCTTTGTTTGTACTTGTGCCAGAACATTTCTTGTATAACTTGAACATTAAAATATTACTAATCCTTAACCTATATATTTCATGCATGGAAAGGCCATTCTATTAGACTTTCACTTAATTAATGGCATTTGGTCTTCAAAGTCACCTTTTCTTCGATTTGTGTCAAGTATTGTGTAATTCAAAAATTGTGTGTCTCTATTATAAAAAAAAATCTTGGAAAGGAAAAGCAGGGCGACGGGACATGATCTTCTCGGAAGACACTTAAAAGATCCGCGAGATGACAGAGACTGGCCACGGAGCATCTCGTTGGGACTGTAAACATGAGACTTGGTGCCAAGAGAGAGTCCCAGGACCGTCTCGCGAGGACGTGGAACATGAGATTCTTGCAAGACACGCCCTACTTACAACCGATATGAAATAAGAGGACAGCCAGCAAAGTACTCAGTCGTGTACAGGCAAGCAGCACACACAGATCCTGTGTTCTCAGCACATATAGAGTGTATAAGAACAATACATTCTAGATGAAACGTCAACGACTAAGCAAAAAAGAAAGAGCAGCAAGGAGAAAAGAGACCCAAAAGCGTTGGAGAGAAAAAAGGCAGATAAGAGATTATGAAAGCAGTGGAATTCGAAAGGCTCAAACAAACAAGGGTGCGATGCACTTTCAGAGAAAGGTAAAGAAAATGAAAGCAGTAAAATTCGAAAGTATTGTGGCATCCCAGCCAGGTTGAAGCCTTTTTTGTTTTAAGTGACTGTTCGGTCCGATTTGAGGGAGGGCGGAGTACAGCATGGAAGACTGATAGCGAGGTTAGAGAGTGTTTTAGAAAGTTGTGTTTGGGGTTACGAAGTCGGCGATTGTTCAAGTAAACCTTTTGTGACACTTTATTACGTCAGTCTGTTTTTCTTGCTTCTTCTCTTTTTGTGCCGGACGCGGAGCTCACTACAGTATCAAAATAAAGATAGTAAAGATCGCATTAGCGCAAACAAAAGGAAATTTAATCATCAGGACCAGGTGTCTGCAGTGGGTTGGCACCCTGCTCAGGATTGGTTCCTGCCTTGTGCCCTGTGTTGGCTGGGATTGGCTCCAGCAGACCCCCGTGACCCTGTATTCGGATTCAGCAGGTTAGAAAATGGATGGATGGATGGACCAGGTGTAATTGAAAAAATAGCCGGACAAAGCGAGATCAGAAATAAAAGGCAAAGAGTAGAAAACAAAGTAAAACGTCATAAAGAGGTTCAAAAACGAGCAGGTGAAACATGCAGAGCAGGTTAGAGATAATGAAAACAGTTGAATTCAAAAGACACAAAAATACGTAGGCATGATACACATACAGAGCAAGTTACAGAATATAAAAGCAGAAAAATTCAAAAGTATCAAAACAAGATAAAGATCGCATTAGCGATAAAAAAGAGAAATTATGGACCATTATGGCTATGAGAATCCGTGGTCCAGCAACAGTTAAAGCAACCAGAAGTTTAATTTCAAAGAAAACACAATTCGGTCTGGTGTATATTTATGATCATGGAGAAGCAATGCACATTTAAACAGGCAAAAAGAAAGGTAATGTAGTATACAGTGCATCCAGAAAGTATTCACAGCCCATCACTTTTTCCACATTTTGTTATGTTACAGCCTTATTCCAAAATGGATTAAATTCATTTTTTTCCTTCTACACACAACACCCCATAATGACAACGTGAAAAAAGTTTACTTGAGGTTTTTGCAAATTTATTAAAAATAAAAAAACTGAGAAATCGCATGTACATAAGTAGCTCACGTTATGCCTTGAGGTAATCTGACCTAATGGAAGCATGTAGATAGAAAACCGCAGCGGACCCAAGATAAATTCTTCTGGAACACCTTATAGAATATCATGTGTCTTTGAAGTATAATTCCCACAACTAACAGACAATTTTCTATCTGCCAACTAAGACTCAAACCAAGTTAAGACACTGCCGGAGAGGCTTACCCATTGACTAAGGCGATTTCTAAGAATATTGTGATCAATGGTATCAAATGCGGCACTCGGATCTAAGAGGATGAGAACAGATACACGGCCTCTGTCCGCATTTACCCGTAAGTCATTTACTATATAGTAAATAGGTATAGGTTAATAAATTTGCAAAAACCTCAAGTAAACTTTTTTCACGTTCTCATTATGGGGTGTTGTGTGTAGAATTCTGAGGAAAAAAATGAGTTTAATCCATTTTGGAATAAGGCTGTAACATAAAAAATGTGGAAAAATTGATGCGCTGTGAATACTTTCCGGATGCACTGTATATTCCATGAATAACATTAGACACAGAAGGAGATCTTGATATGCCATTCGTATTAAAATATTTGCAGTTGACAATTAACAAATCACAGGGACAAACATTAGAAAATGTTTGATTATTTATTAGAGAAAAAGAAACAATATTCACTCATGGGCAGTTATACATTGCATTGTCACAAGAAAAAAAGAACAGCTTTTAAAATTGTATATCCGATTAATCAAACACAGGGGTTGGTGAGCGAAGCGAGCAGGGGGCGGAGCCCCTTAGTGTTACACATATTTCTCAACAATAAACATTTAAAGACCAAGGCTAAGACCATAATTAAGTGAGATCTTGTCATACACTTGATTCACTGGGTTACATGTGTTTGAGAATTTCTCATGCTTAAAATTTACTGGAAGACAATACTTATTTGTTAGGCAGTCGTGAATTCATGATAGTTCCAGATCCTCTGACAGCTCTGCTTGGGGTTATAGTGAATGAGATGTTACTACTTAATGTGATAATGTAAACTATACTGTTGACATCTTCCTGAAGTAGAGGGAACCTAAGACAATGGAAAAATTGTCCAATTTAGGTCAAAATTAAAAAAAAAAATCAAAAACACTTTATAAGGAACAGTCTAAAACTAGAATCTGGCTGCAATTTGTTGTCATTATTTAAGCAAGCATGTTCCACTTCTGCTAACCTTTTGGATGCCTCGGTATCGTTTGAGTGTTTACTCAATTAAATTTTATCTTCCTGCTTGACCGCTAGAGTAGAAATTATTTTTTATGTCTCACTACATGATACATATTTATATAATCATTAAAATTAAGATAAAGTAGTTAAGAGAGATATTCAAACATAATTATCTGTTATTTTTACCAAGAAAAAGTTAAAGTGAATTCATACTTATTTCATATATGTGCATTTTTAACTATGTACTTTAAACTATAAAAATATTGGGTTATTCTGAGAATTGCTTCTGATTTGTTATACTTTGTTCTTTTTTGCTTTACACAAAGAAGGGAAAAGGCATTTTTTAGAAGATCATAATCCAAGCACTGCAACTCAATTTCATAGCAAGAGCTTGTGATTGAAGGATGTGTACAGTTAAACATTATAACTTGTTTTTTTTTTTTTGCCTTGTTGTCAGCACAAATCCTCATTTATTAAAGATTTAGCTTGAAGGAAGTTTTAATTAATTACAGGTTCAGTAATTCCTGACTAGGAAGCTCCCATGCTATGTTTACTGTGAATGGCCTTCATGAGCCTCTGTTTCACTTGAGTTCTTGCTGCTACCTGACAGTGTGATTTATGGCTGTTGTTTTCCACCAGTCCACTGTTTGCCCTCTAGGAGGGATTGGTCTCAAGAGCCTCTGTAATATCTGCAGCACATTCACAAAACGTCTTTTAATGACAGCAATACAGCATTCAGTAAGTCAGGCTAATAGCAGATGTACCCTATTAATTGCAAAAAACTGGGAGAGGTTACATATTTTACAAGCTTTTAATTTAAAGCCACCGGAGATGACTTGTGTTAAGTGTATAGATAGGAGATCTCTATTATATTTTGTGATGGACTGTTACTAGGTTTCTTGTATAAAAATGACAGAGTGATGTCTGTTCACCTTTATGCTACAAATAATGATTTTATATGTCTGTTATGCACATAAAGAAATAAAATAAAGTGTGTAATTTAAGGAACATCATTAAAGAATTGTGATAAGGGGATACCAGTTAGCTAACCTTAAGTTAGGATTTTGGAAAGAAATAATAATTTATTGTGTTGAAATTCACCCTGTCATTAGTAGTAAAATACATTTTATATAACCTGATTTAGGAAGTATGATCTATTTAGTTTTAAAAATAACTAATATGCTTTAAAGGAAAATGCAAAAAATGGAAGTAGGATGTCACTGAAACTAAGAATTTTAAAGAATACTAGGTGAAGACTGTAGCTGGCAGACTAAAGTTTTTAAAAGATTTTACATACACTTCCAAGTATTCGATTTTGCTTACAGTATTTTGTTTGTCTTAGTTTGGCAGGATGTTTATAAATGATAGCATTTTAACTAGTAACTTTTACATTTTGAGTATCTAATTTAAAGAAAAAAGTGTAATTTAGTTGCATTTTCTAAATACACTATAGCTACACCAATTCTTTGTCTAAGAAATATCCTTTCTTCTCTTATAATTTTAGGACAAACTTATTCCTGAAATTGTTGCTTGCCATGGAATATTAATCACCTCTTACTCATATGTTCGAATAATGCAAGAGACAATGCAAAAATACAACTGGCATTATGTGATTCTAGATGAGGGACACAAAATACGCAATCCATATGCTGGAATCACAGTAGCATGCAAGCAGGTAAGCACAATGTTTGTGCCTAGCATATAGTATGAACAAATATGTCCATTTGGCACATCACAAAATACAGGTATTTTATGAATACATTTAATTTTGATATCTCAGTCTTGTTATATTAGCCATTTTTATCTATGATTGTTAGTTTCTTTGAAAAACATAGTCAATAGTTAAGTTTCAATTAACTGAATTTTTAAATGTGAATTATGTCATGTAATCTGAATTAAATTGTGCATCACATAAAATTGTGATTTTTTTTTCACCCAAAACTTAGCATGTTCACTTACTAACAAATCATTTTTTCTAATAAAAAATAATAATAATGTAATATTGAAATGCACTATAAATTATATGGTAGTCATGGGAATAATATAAATTGTATGAAAAGTAAAGCTGTCAATAATGTCAAACTCTTATTTTTTGTTTATGTTTCCAAGGATAGCTGTTTTACTAAATACAAAACTTATATTATCCCTTAAACAAGAGATAGTGGGTTTCATAATGTACTCTTTTACTGTTCAATTTTCTTTTATAGTTTGTGTCATATAATACCATTAGGCAAATTTATGTTAAATCAGGTTTTAATAACATAATAACATGAGATTGATGAAGCCCAAATAACACTCTGATATTTTTCTTTCTATTATTTAAAAAGCAGGATAGGAAGCTATAATACATGCTTCAATTGCTCAACTGAATAGCAAAATTATTAGCTCATAGTTACATCAGGGGAGCATTTTTGCTTCAGCTTCAGTTTCAGTATTGATATCCTGGCGAGGTTTATAGAAAAGTTAATTAAAAAAAGGATAAACTCTCTTTGTCTAATGTAAAATTAATCATTTTCATTAAATTTGGTCATGATGAGAAAGAATTCCTGCTTCTACGTAAAACATAAAGGAATATTCTTGTGCTTAATTTAAAAAGAAAAGTCTGATATATTAGGTATCATTATTCATTTTATCTTTATTTTTGTGCTTTTTGAATATTTCAACTAAAGAAGATCAAGGTATCATTTGTTATCATTAACCACACTTTCACAATATATATTAGTCAGCAATTTGCTTTTCTTCTAATGGAGTGGCTCTCAGTTTTAGACAGCTGCCCCCATTAATTGCCTACCTTTGTTTTGCAGTTTTCTGTGACTTAATGTTTTAATTTTTAAAGACATACAAGTATTTAATTAACTTGTTTTTTAATATTTCTTTCAGTTCAGTACTCCACATCGTATAATTCTGTCTGGTTCTCCAATGCAGAACAATTTAAAAGAACTGTGGTCACTTTTTGATTTCACTTTTCCTGGAAAGCTAGGAACTTTACCAGTATTTATGGAACAGTTTTCTGTACCTATTACTATGGGAGGCTATGCAAATGCATCACCTGTTCAGGTAAATTATCCAATGTTTTACTGTAAAACCTACTTTAAATAGTAACTTCTGGGGATGAATTCTAGTGATGGATTAAAAGTAAACAATTGTGCTTTTTCCGTGATTTATTTAATCTTTTGTTATTCCAGTGTCTGTGCCCACAAGAAAACAAATGCACAAAATGAGTGAACTGTTGTTTTAATTTTGAATATGATTTAATTTTATGCTTGCTTTGTTTTCCTATTTTTTCCATGCACCATGTAAGTATTATATAGTTGATGAAAAAAAAAATCTCTGCAGATTCTAGTTAATGTTTTTTCTAAATACCAATGGAAATACAAAAAGCAGGTTCTCTTAAGAAAATATGTAAATTAGCAGACTGAGCTAAATAATATTTACAGTGACTTTTAAAACAGTTCACTACCAATGGGACACATGAGGATATGCTTTGTTCATTATAAGCTATGTTGAATGGCTTTTAGTGATATAGATGACTGTTTCCAAAAAAATATATAATATTTCTGTAACTCACATACTTCATTTTTAATCCATTTTGCATGATTTGCTTGAGAGATGCCAGTAGGTGCTAGTATTTCAAGCACTTTCGATTATTCAGATTAAATTTGTTAAAATGACCTATTTTGCATTTTTCCAAATCTTAAAATAATGCATGCAGTTGAAAATGCAGTATATAGTCTTTATTTAAACTCTGATACACCACCAAGGTTAAGTATGTTGAAAAATTCAAAAGGTAATCTAAAATGGTTGTATAATTTAGCCCCAACAGTCTGTAATGGTTAAATTACTTGAAAAGTATGCCTCCTCCAGCGCATAATGGTGAGGCGTAATGAGGTCACCAGTTTATAATAATTAAAAGCATACAGAGAAGCACAGAGCACAAGCAAACATGTACCTTGTGTAATGGTGCCTAAGGGAAAACCTCTCAGGAGATTGCCAAAGAACTATAGAATATAATTTCTTCTTCCAGGACAAGAACCATCCTTTTTAAAGGGACTTTTTTAAATTTAACAATGCTTTTACTTTTGCTGTTAAACACAAGTTCCTAATTTTATTTATTACTCTGCACTGCACTGCACAGATTGATGCACTGGGAAGTGGTTCCTAATAAGAAGAGAAGAGGTTGCTTTTCCATTTGAAGCTCTGCGTAACAAGGCCTTCTTAAATATTTTGAATCATTTGTGTGGAATAGTCCAGAGTACAGAAGAACCAGTTGTGGGTTTTCTTTAATATAGATATACAGTAGATATTTATAGATATGCACCCCGATAAAGATGAACGTTGTTTTAAAAAAAAAAAAGTTATAAAAAATTCCAATCTTTAACTAAAGTAATTTTACCCCTGCCTGTAATACTATGTACAACCTACCTTTTATAATAAAACATAACTGAGTTTTCTCCTATAACATCTTATAAGGGTGTACAATATATAACAGTGAATCACTTCTTAACAGAATCTCTCCAAATCATCCAGGGTCCTAGATCATCTCTTGTGCACTCTTCTCTTCAGCTCACCCCACAGGTTTTCAGTGGGGTTTAGATCTGGGGCCTAACACAGCCATAGTAGAAGCCTGATTCTGTGTTCCACAAACAATGTTTGTGTTCATTTGAGCATATCTTTTGGGTTATTTTCCAGCTTGAAGTAACAATGATGGTTTGTTTTAGTTTTTTGGCATAGGCAGCCACATTTAAATGTAAAATCTCCTTGCATTTAAGAAAGTTCCCTGGGCTTTTGGAAGAAACAAAAGTCCACAACATCGCAACACAGTTATACTTTACAGTAAGGATCGGGTTTTCTTGGTATAGCCATCCTCCTTTTTATACCTAACCCACCTTGAGTGTTTTTTGCCAAAAAGCTAATTTTTTTCTAGTAGTGTTTAGCAAATTCTAGATTTTTACATTTGTGGTTAAATGACAGAAAATTCCTTTTTCTGGCATGACTTTCAAACAATTTGTTGGCATTGATATGGCTACTGATGGTAGTTTTGGAGACTTCGTAACCCCAAGGTGCTACTTTCTGTTTTTCTCTAAGCGCTCTTGCCATCCTGCTCACTATGCATGGGGACAGAGTAAACTTGGGTCCTTGTCTAGGCAAGTTGGTAACAGTTCAAGTTGATTTAAACTTTTTAATTATTGCCCTAACTGTAGATATGGGCATTTTCAGGCAAATAGCAATTTGTGTCAAAAAACACTTGTCCTTCCTTTGAATTGTGTGTTCTCTTATCTTTCCCATGCTGAATAATGGATTAGAAAAATTTGCCACCTAATATTTAAGACCTAGTAAAATTAGAATTCATGAAAATCTTTTTGAATGTTCATACAACCTCTGTTCAGCTACTGTATAGTGAAAAAAATGCTTCAGTTGCACTTTGTTCATAAGAATGTCTAGTGGTGCCAATATTTGTGGCACATGTACAGTAATTATTTCATGTTGACAGAGTATTTTTTCTCAGAATAAATTAATTCAAATAAAGATTGGAATTCTCTCATTTTTTTCAGTGCAAGATTAAGGTAATTCGCCAATACGTGATTTCCCCCCCAACACAACCCTTTTTACTTTTTCAGGTATGCCAATAATTGTGGAGGAGAACTGCAGATACATAGATAGATGCAGAGATTTAGATATAGACGGATAGCTATTAATGTTATATTTAATATAAGATCCCAGTCCCATTTACACCCTATGAGCTTTCCATTTTGTTTCTTTTTAGTCCATTTTTGGTATCCATACATTACCTCTTTAAACATTCTTATGCTTTTACTAGACTGACTGTACCTTATTCTGTCAACACATGCCATCTTCAGCTCTAAGATATAAAAGAATACAATGTTAATTGGAAACTATATCTCGTCGCTACATGAAAAATGTAACAATGTCCGAGAGGTGGCAAACATCACTGTTCTGTTGTTCTCTTAAAGGGTAATGTATGAGTTGTGTGTTGTTGGGCTACATTAATCCCTGTTGTAAAAATAATGCATCTAATGTGCTAATCTTACTTCTTTTGCCTTGGGGGTTCCCTTTTGGTAATCTTTCTAGGTATTGTCTGGTACAACATTATTAAAGTCAACCATTACAGATAAATATTGAAATGGACAGAAATAGCAGCAGACTTTCAAGAGCGTACTGTAAGTGAAGTCACATTCAGAAACCAGTCAACTCTTGCCTGGATTGAAGTCCTAGCATAAAAGAGACTTTAGAAATAGTTAATTTTTAAATAACTAAATGTACATTGTTACCTTCTTTTTCATTAGAGGTTGCTGCTAAGCATAACAATTATTTTTTTTATTTTATTTTCAGCATTTGAAATATATTAATATTCCCCTTTACAAAACATCTGCACTAAGTGATGTGTGATTTTTGTAAAATATTTTTCCTTAGTGTCCTATTTTATTTTTCAATCATGCTAATAATTATTATTCTCTTAAAGCATAAAGGCAATTATTTACTTATTGCTGTAAATTATATTTTGCATGATATCTAAAGTTTTGATGTTGAACTCAATGAAAAGTGATATATGTAGCAAACCTTTGTTAAATTGAATGCTTGACCATAGTTACAGAAGGAAAAAATACATATGTGAAATTCCTCTGGGGCATTAGGTCTATTTTACATGTTAAAGACGTTACATCAAGTTGATTATTGGTACTACATATTTCTGTTATAAATTAGTATGGATATGTGTTTTATTCTGCCTTCTAATGGAAAGCATTTCATCTATTGTCTGTTGCTTCAGAAAAAAAATGTGTCCTAGTGCTTGTCAATGTACAGTACAGAAGTGCCTGTCATTTGAAGCATGAGCTTAGTAGCAAATTTACCAGTTACTTTCAGTGAAAACATGTTAACAAGTTCGAGCAAAGACTAATAATAAAGGGATGAATTGTCTGATTAAAATGACTTTTTTAACACAGTGATTATATGGTATCAGTATCCGTGTTAAAATATATCTGTATCTTTAGCTGTAATTCAAATGGTATGTCACAGGTACTTGTGTGTGTTGTCTTAATTTTCACATTACATTTTCTTTCTTTTGGTTAAACATACTGAAAGTTAAATACATTGGTTTTGCAGTTTTTAGTCCCATTAAAGTGGAAGTGCTGTTATATTTTTTTGCATGAACATGCAGAATTATTGATTTTGTTTAGTCTACTTGGCAGTTACCTTTCATGGGATGTATAATCTTAATTTAATCTGCTCTAAACATTACCTGTATGATCTGTGTGGATCTGGAAACTTTCCTAAGATGTCTCATTGTGTAGAATAAATATTTTTAAGAATCTTTAGCTTTAATAACTTTGTAGATATGAAAACAAGACAGAGCCACCATGCCATCAAAGGATATGAGTATAAGATGGATAGCTTGAAAGCTTAACAACACGTAATAAAGCCCTTAAAATAACAAAATGTTAAAACTAAATCTAAATATTATTGTACTGAAAATAACAAATTTATTTTAATGTAAGAAATTTAAACCACTTTAAAAGATGATGTATGTTTAGGGTGGTGAATGGAATAACATAGTACTTCTATCAGTGATCTCTTGTTCAATAATGTAGTGAACCTATAGATTTGCTTTTCTAACTGCCTTAAAAGGGATATTGATGTTCCTTCCTCTGCCAATAATGAAAACCTTTACTAATTATTAATGTTATTAAATGGTTGGAAGTAGCTATCATAGGTTTATAGTGCTCATTTAGTATTCTTCTTAGAGTGAATTCCTCTTAACTGTCTATTCTGAAGTCCTTTGGCCTTTTGTTGTCTTAGAAGTTTTCATTTTCCTTATGTGGTCTGTGGTCTTGCAAGGTTTGAATTTAGTACAAGATAAATTGCTTTGCTGCTGACAATTATACAGTTTACTGTTAACCCCAGTGGTTTTTCCTTTTCCATCAGTTATTTTTAATAATGCTTTTTGCTGGCCATCTACAACTTTGCCAACTAGCATTCTGCACTTGATAGGGCTTTGATTGTTCTACACTAGTAATTGCTAGGAGAAAATTATTGTACTGCAACTGACACTGACCATGTACATTGTCTTATGCCCTGTTTTAATGAAAAGCCTCTTGTGTTTATATTGTTACAACCTTTTGTATAGAACTGAGCACCCATTGCTTGTTTTCTGTGGTGTAGCTAATTTGGAAAATCAGTAAACTTTATGCATCCTTGGAATGTTAGTTACTGGTGACACATTATAATGAGGCTGGCTATGGGAAGTTTGTGAAAACTTTTTACCCAAACTCTGTTTTAAATGTGTCTTTATTGATAGGGTATTGAGTCCCCCTAGCCGCCTTTTGACAAATGACAAGCTTTCTGAGCATCCGTTGCATGTTTTCTGTGGCACCTCCTAGAATGCTACTAACAGTAGAGACATAAGACAGTGGCCAAGCTCATAATAGTAATAACAATTCTTTATATTTATATAGCACTTTTCTCACTATTCAAGGCACCTCAGTAAGTGGGGAACCACTTGAATCACCATTAATGTGTTACTTCTACCTTGATGATGCAACAGCAACCATTCCTGTGGCTGTATGCTTACCACACATCAGCAGTTACGTAGTGAAGTCGTAAGAGAGAGAGCCCAATTAGAGAGTGGAAGATTAGGGGGCCAGAATGTCTAGTCCATGGTGGGTAATTGAACCTGGACATCGATGAATGATGCCCAATGGTTTTTTATGACCACATTCAGTTAGGACTTCGGTTTTACGTCTCATCTAAAGGACCACACCATTTTTACAGCACAGTTTCTCCATTACTGCTCTGGGTATTGGGATCCACATTCAAACCACAGGATAAGCAACCCCTGCTAGCCTTACTAACATCTGTTCCAGCAGCTACCTACGCTTTTTCTAGATGGTCTTCCATCCAAGTACTGTTTCGGTCCAAACATGCTTAGTCCCCATCTTCATAGTTTGTTTAGCACTACTTAGTGACCACAGTAAACTTATACTCCCTCTGCCCCTAGATTTTAATTTCTGTGTTGTGCATATATGCATTATGGTTATGCATATCTTGTATAATTCTCTATACTTTGTGGTCATTACATTGAATTAAATCACAAAAAGAAAGATTATCTACTTTTCTGTTTGTATCATAAACATGGAAATGTTCTTTAGCATCATATCATAGTTACATCATGTCCTCGTTTAATTCAAATAGACGAAGCATGTAGTTGTAAATCATAAGGCTGCTAAAATAACATGAAAGTTTTAACTGTGTTTCAGATATAGAAAAATACAAAAAAGGTTAACTAATTAGTATTCAAATTTAACTATACTGTGTGGCATTAACTGAAGCATCTAATTCTGCCCTGCCTTGCAAATTCAGAACTGATTAATATTAAATGTCACAGGGTTGGGAGAAACAGAAAGTGGTGTTTTGTGTCTTTTATCTTCTCTTTTCCATGTCTGTGTCTCTAACACTTCTATAACTCTTTAATATGTTTTAGCACTAAACAGAGGAGAGATATTTCTGGAGTACATGTTAAACGGTATAATTAAATTATAACTTTTTGTATTTGTATTAAATATCTTTATTTGGGTGATTATTAAGGTCCTACTTGAATTCCTTTGCACCTCTCCACCAGCATCTTTTTGTTTTGCAAATGTGTCGATTGGCACAACCAACCTGCTATCCCATCCACACCTCAACACAACTACCCCACCCCCGATGCTGACATGACACCTTGGGTGGTGCAGTGGCAAGAACTGCTGAATCATAATCAAGAGGTCACGGGATCAAATCCAGGCACTCTCCAGAATTGCCATTTTGAGTAGTGAGCTGCTCTTATTGTTACTATTGTACCATAAAAACATACATTTGATTTGAGTCTGTAACAGCCGGTGTAAATCTACGATACTTGTAAAAGTTAGCTTTTTTTTTTTTGTTTGTTTTTGTTTTAAATTCAGTTTTATTCTCACTGTCACGTTCGCGTTTATCTGATCTGACGCTGCCATTTTCAAATAAAGACGTGCTATAATATAGGTGTGTTTTAAGGCTTTTTATCTTTTTTATCTTAACATAAACCAGGTTTTCATCCATGGAGTTTTTGCGAAAAAATATTTAGCGCTTCAAATTTTAGCTGATGGAAATGCTAATTATCGATAAAATGTTGTACATGTCGACATAATATTTTTCCGTTTAACTTTAGCGCATAAATTCCATATCGATACTTCAGATGTCGCAAAAACTACATTGGAAACACTTTTTCTCGGGGAAAAAAAGGGCTTTAACGCAAATAAATGTGTCACATGATACATTTTCATCACGTGCAATCAAAACGAGAATAGCGGAGCGGTTCGCATGATCTGATGAAGAGACTCGTTATTTCTCGTGATGAGCCAATGCAGTAGCGGATAGGCTGGGTCTCCTGCTACTAAAAGGGGTACCTGAACTCCCTCCACATCAACTGTAGCCTGGGGGTGTCTCTCAGGATGTCTAAATAATACAAAAACCGCAAAGGTAATTTACTGTGCCAGTCAAAATATTTAATAAACCGTGTGTTTCATTATCTAAACATTTTTTTCTTATTATTAAATGGCAGATGTTTTAGCATATATGAGAAATTCTCTCATTAATATTAACTTTAGTTTTTTTTTATTAAACGTCGTTATTTTGTATTAATTCAAATTTCAGTTTTAATTAAAAACCTTAAGGGAAGCAGGTTACAGTACTAATTCAGTTGTTATAGCACTGAGAAGGGATGTTGAAAAGTAGGCTCACCTGTACAGATCCGATGCTGCAAACACAGCTGCATCATGGGCACTTCCAGAGCAACGCAAATGTCTCGTTTCATGCACCTGTCATCAACAAGGGCCTGGAGAACAATAGATGGCCACCCTTTGCGATTAATGTAATCGCGGTAGCCTTCCATCGGGGGAAGAATAGGCACATGCGTGTCATCCAGCGCACCGTAAATCTGTGGCACAAGATGCACCAAGGAATTGCGGTATGCAATTTCATTGGCCTCCGCTACAGTCGGAAGTCTGATATAACGGCGCATTAATTTTTCTTTAATAGCGGTGCACACAGCATATACACATCGATGGACGGTAGTTTTACTAACCCCGAAAGTTTCTCCAACTACTCTATACTCGGCGCAGGTTGCCAGCTTGTAAAGGGCGATGGCAATCTGCTTTGGAGTTGGAACCGGTGGTCGGTGACAACCTGTGATGGGCGCAGCATCAGGACTAATAAATCCACACAACATCTCAAACATCGGCTGTGTCATTCTAAAATGTTGCAGCCAGAGATTTTCTGTGAAGTGTCTCCCCACCACTTCCTTCCAGAAGGTCTTATCCCGTCGTCTCTCCCATACCCGTGAATTTCGTCGCACTAGGGTACTATTCTTCGAGCTCTAGGGCTATAAGACAAGCAACTGCTTCATTCTGCTGTCGTCTTCGGATATTATGTACAATTCCAATTATTTGTGAAACTGAAATAACAGTAAGCTGGCAAATTTCAAAAAACTGTCTGAATAATCTCTCCATTTCTTTGTTTGTTTAGTGGAGGGGGTGTAACGTGGAAAACAAAAGGTAGATAATTTGCGACATACACAAAATTATGTATGGAAACGGCTCAAGGGCAGATTTTTTTTCGCGATACAACAAAACTTATGCGACAGTTCACGCACACCATTTTATCGATAAAAAGGCAGTTGGATGAAAACAGGCTGAAGACAGCAAATTTCTCACATTTTTTTTACGTATATTCTGCTTGTCGATAACAAAACATCGCAAAAAACTGGATGGAAACTTGGCTATAGTGCATTTAAAAGAGGGCTGTTCTGGTGCGTGTGTGTTTTTTTTCTCCCTCTCTTCACGAATGTTTCCTTTGTCCTTGAGATGATTTTAAATTGTGAAATTAACTTCTTTTCATGCAGATTGTATCATTTGTCATTTTGAACTCGCAATATACAGTAGTTGTTTAAAAAGAATAGTTTTGGAAAATATGAATTGATGTATAACTAGTGTGTGTATAGTAATTGACTTTTGTGAAAAAAAGGTTAAGTTCCATTTTTACATTAATTATGGTTCTGAATAAGTCATATAGTGCATATTAATTGTTTTTTGTATTTGTTAGTTACTTATATAATATACATTGCTTTCCTTTTTTTTCTTTGAATTAACAGCTATAAAAAAAACTGGGCTCGAAGTTGTTCCAATGTCAGACCTCTTTCTTGTTTATATAGCTGTAAATGTGTCATAAAGATGTCTCATTGCAGTGGTTTATAGCTGCAGAAAGTTATAATTAATGAAAGCAGCTTGCATGAAAAATGTCTTGATGGCTTGTCCATATTTATTTATTTATTTATTTATTACTAGCTTACATGAAACTGTAAAAGTTTAAAGTGTCACACTGCTTTTATACATGTGTGCATGTCTAGTGCATAGTCAGAAATATCATGTCTTCCGCACTTCTTATTTTTATTCTTATTTATATTTCATTCTGACTTGCGTAGATATATCTTAACCAAGGGTGTGTGCCGCCTGCGGTAGCCCAAGCCCCCATCAGTAACTCGCTATCAGTCCACGGTGAATTTTTTGTGAAATGGAAATAAAAAACCTGGTACGCAAACCTATTATTTCCTAATTGTGAGACGGCTGAACTACTACTGTTCTTAGTGGAGTTGGTGTACATAATGTATTTTGGTTGATGTATGCACATTAAATTGGTTGTATTGACATGAGAGTATCATTGTTGTATTTTCGAAGATGAAAAAATTGATATATATTTTTGTATGCTATATGATGTACAGTTTTGAAGAAAAATGAGCGTTGCATTAAAACATTGCATGATTTAGCTAATCTTTATAATATTTTGGATTATGAGCATGTCCACATTTGCATGACTTTTTTCATTCTTAACTGTTAACACAGGCTGGAAAAAAGTAAGAGTAAATGAAAATATCCTGTGTCCATTGTAGTAAATGTGAATTAGTTATCTTGCATTTAAATTGTTCAGTTTTTGTGAAGAACCATTACACTATTGTAGCATGGAATTTGTGGAATTCACATGTGAAGACTATTTAATCAGAATTAAAATATTAACGTTTTTAGAAATTGGAGCCATAAACCTTTGTTGTTAACTATTTTAATGTAATTAAGGATGATAGTATTCTTAAATGAGGCATACAGTGTACCACATCTTTCAGTAAGACATACATGTGTTCCTTTAAAATATTTAAGTCAGCCTTACAAGAAAATAAGTAACCTTGAAGTCATGAAAAATGCCAGTATTTGAATGATTTCACTTTAAACCTGATGCTGACAAAATCACAGTTACCAACACCATTTGTATTCTATTTTGTTCTACCCTTACAGTGTGATGTCACCTATCCGTATATGTTGTACTCAAGTTGTCATTCTACAGTTGATTTCAAATATTAGAAAAATTAAAGCTAATCTTCAGTATAATATCTGTTACAAGCTTTCAATATTAATTTTAATCTGTTTTGTTTCATTTAATAAATCAGCATTATTTAATAGTCTGTTAATTTAAATAAATTGTAATAAGAAGGTGTGCCTAATTTAAATTCATGTATTAATCATTTAATGCTTAGAAATGACCTAATACAATATAATATTTAATGATATTCACACTTTACCAGTTAATTTGGATCTTAGAGCAGGGTACCCATTTCTCTGTTTTGCTGTTTACAATTTCCTATTTAGTGATGTAGGTAATTATTGTTAGTTGTTTGCAGGCCACACGTACTTCATAGATAATCCATTACAATGCCATATGTTCATTTAGGATTGAGATGACCTTTCATTTTCTGTGATCACAAGCTCATTCACTCAGTGCCTTTTGTACTCTCAAGTGGGCACTAAGCTTCACTTATTGTTTTGCATCCTGCAGTGCTTCGGGCCTCCTGTAGGTTTTTGTTTGATCTCTAGACCCTTAGATTACTAGTAAATGGTATTTGGCCTACCAGAGGATTAGCCAAACTGAATTGATAAAAGGGAGCTTGCCCTAAGGGCAACTAGCACTTCTATAAATCTTTAATATGTTTTACCTCTTAAAAGAGGAGAGAGACATTTCTAGAGTATATGTATAAAGGTATAATTAAATTATTACTTTTTTGCTTTTTTTAATCATCTTTAGTATTGAGTGAATTGATTATAAAGGTTTTAATCAATTATAGATTTAATTGTAAAATTTTTCTGAGTAATCATTAGCTATGGGTTCATTAGTGCACTGCGAAATTAATAGATGGATGTAGCAATATTTTTTTGTAAACCTGTTTACAATTGTTATGATAGGCTTTGCTGCAGTACAAGTGTCATGAAAATTAATTTTTGATTTGTGATAATTAAAAAAAAACTATATACAATAGGGTGGTCCAGATCTAATTATGCAACTTTTAATGCAATGCGGGAAAACAATACAAGACAAAAGAATCGTTCGAAATATCTTGTTATAAACGAAAATGGACTTACATTGAATTAATTCACTGATTTTCCATGTAATGTCCCACTTGTCTTCCATTCAGTTGGATACAGGCTTGGAGTAATAAACTTAATAAGTTATAGCTTAATGAAAATTGCATAATTAGATCTGGACCACCCTGTACAGTGTAACTACAGGGTATGACTTTTATACCTTATTACTGTTTGTTTAATTTATAGTTAATTTTATTTTATTCTTAAATATTTTAAAAAATGTTGGGGTGGGAAACGTTGAAATATTTTGTCAGACCATTTATACATTGCATTTGTTGTCTGAAACAAAATCTCTAAGATTAAAGTCAAATACCATTTTTGTTTGTGTAATTTTAAGATTTTTGATTTTTTTCATTGCTTTTATAAGCAGATGATCTGATCCATTTGGCTATTTATCAATTTTCTTTTTTACTTAACAGGTACAGACTGCATATAAATGTGCTTGTGTTTTAAGAGATACAATAAACCCGTACCTTCTTAGAAGAATGAAAGCAGATGTAAAGACTAATCTTTCCTTACCAGACAAAAATGAACAGGTATGTAGATCATTTTTGTAATTCTTGTAGCTGGGGCACAATTTTGGGGATATTTAGTGTACTATATGACTTTTAGTTACACAGTAAACATTGTCATATATTAAAGAAAAAAAATTCTAATTAGTAACAATATTTTTAATTAACAGCATTTTTATTGCTATTTTAGGTTTGTTAGATTGTATATACTAACAAAGATTAATACATTTAAGAAAGATTTAATTTGTACAAGTATTAATGAGAAATTATGCCATTTGGATTTGGCCTTTCCAACATATAATTAACAAAAATTCTGATTTTGTTATTTTCATAGATTGAGATTTTTTTTTTCTTATCTATAAATTTATTCTGTTAATCAAACTAAGAAAATTGTATTTTATAACAGTACCTCATTGGTTGTTGAAATTCCTAACATATACGTTTGATATACAATGTAACCAGATAGATAGATAGATAGATACTTTATTAATCCCAAGGGGAAATTCACCTAATCCAGCAGCAGTATACTGATACAAAAAACTATATTAAATTAAAGAGTAATAAAAATGCATGTAAAAACAGACAATAACTTTGAATAATGTTAGCATTTACTCCCCTGGGTGGAATTGAAGAGTCGCATAGTGTGGGGGAGGAACGATCTCCTCAGTCTGTCAGTGGAGCAAGACAGTGACAAAAGTCTGTCACTGAAGCTACTCCTCTACTTGGAGATGACACTGTTAAGTGGATGCAGTGGATTCTTCATGATTGACAAGGAGTTTGCTTAGTGCCCATCGCTCTGCTACAGATGTTAAACTGTCCAGCTTTATTCCTACAATAGAGCCTGCCTTCTTAACAAGTTTGTCCAGGCATGAGACGTCCTTCTTCTTTATCCTGCCTCCCCAGCACACCACCGCGTAGAAAAGGGCACTCGCCACAACCGTCTGGTAGAACATCTGCAGCATCTTATTGCAGATGTTGAAGGACGCCAACCTTCTGAGAAAGTATAGTCGGCTCTGACCTTTCTTACACAGAGCATCAGTATTGGCAGTCCAGTCCAATTTGTCATCCAGCTGCACTCCCAGGTATTTATAAGTCTGTACCCTTTGCACACAGTCTCTTCTGATGATCACGGGGTCCATGAGGGGCCTGGGCCTCCTAAAATCCACCACCAGTTCCTTGGTCTTGCTGGTGTTCAGGTGTAAGTGTTTTGAGTCACACCATTTAACAAAGTCTTTGATTAGCTTCCTGTACTCCTCCTCCTGCCCAGTCCTGATGCAGCCCACAGTAGCAGTGTCATCAGTGAACTTTTGCACTTGGCAGGACTCCGAATCATATTGGAAGTCTGATGTATATAGGCTGAACAGGACCGGAGAAAGTACTGTCCCCTGTGGTGCTCCTGTGTTGCTGACCACAATGTCAGACCTGCAGTTCCCAACACGCACATATTGAGGTCTGTCTGTAAGATAGTCCACGATCCATGCCACCAGGTGTGAGTCTACTCCCATCTCAGTCAGCTTGTCCCTTAAGGAGCAGAGGTTGGATGGTGTTGAAGGCGCTAGAGAAGTCAAAAAACATAATTCTTACAGCACCACTGCCTTTGTCCAGGTGGGAGAGGGATCGGTGTAGCATATAGATGATGGCATCCTCCGCTTCCACCTTCTCCTGGTATGCAAACTGCAGAGGGTCGAGGGTGTGGCGGACCTGTGGTCTCAGGTGGTGAAGCAGCAGCCGCTCCATGGTCTTCATCACATGTGACGTCAGAGCAACAGGCCGGAAGTCATTCAGCTTACTAGGACGTGATACCTTTGGGACTGGGGTGATACAAGATGTTTTCCAAAGCCTTGGGGCTCTCCCCTGTTCCAGGCTCAGGTTGAAGATACACTGTAGAGGTCTCCTCAGTTCCAACGCACAGGCCTTCAGCAGTCGTGACGATACTCCATCTGGACCCGCTGCTTTGCTGACACTAAGTCTCCTCAGCTCTCTGCTCACCTGTGCTGCTGTAATTGTGGGTGGGAATGTCTCACCTATGCTGGTATCAGCAGAAGGATGGTTGTTGGATACAGTACTCCGAGGTGAGAGAGAGTCATACCTGTTAAAGAAGTTACCATAATCACAAAAAAATATATATTTTTATGAATTGCATTAATCTATTCCATCCTTGCAGATATGACACTACATAACATAAAATCTACTTTTCCTTGTTTGTCTGACCAGGCATTTCATGCACAAGTACATTTTTATTTTTGTGGATTTGTGCTTTTTAATTTGTGTTGAAGAAATTTTATATAAGTTTGTATTTGTATCATGCTCCCTGAGTGGAAAGAAGTGAGAAATTTGTGAATTTGTCAGAACAGGCAGTAGTATAGTGCTTCTGTGATTAGTAATATTTAATGAAGAAAACTTGCCTTCCACTATAAAAACTTTTTTTTTTTTTTTTATCTGTCAAGGTTTTGTTTTGTAGATTAACAGAGTGTCAGCGTGAGATTTACCAGAGTTTCATAGATTCAAAAGAGGTCTATCAAATCCTTAACGGAGAAATGCAGGTGGGTCATTTTGAATGAAGTGTTCATATTTTGTCCCACCGTGGTTAAAATGGAGCAGCAGAATGATTAATATTGTTGCTTTACAGCTCCAGAGACCTGGATGTGAACACCAGCCTAGTCACTGTATTTGTGGGGTCCGTTCTCCCTTTGTTTGAGTTCTGTCCAGGTATTCCTCTCACATTCCAAATGTGTTTGTTAGGATGATTGACGTCTCTAAACTGTCATTGATGATGGACATATACACAATGATGTCTTGCAGTGGACTGATGTCCCACCTAGGAATTCTAGCTTCCTTATACCTGATCTTACCTAGGTAGGCTCCACTTCCTATGCTAAATTCTAATAAGCACGTTCAAAAAAACCGATGAATTCATGAATTGAAACTGAGTGAGTTTATTTTGATGTATTGAAAGTTTCCAATTGACACAGAGTACATCTTGTAAATCTTAAAATTTGGAGCAGTTAATTTACACAGATGGTGAGAATTTCAGTGCTTAATATGTAGACGAGTATCATCAAAATGCAAGCAATGTTTTTTCCTATTATTTTCTATAAAACTATGAAGCGGTTTGCCTTAACCTTTCTGTGGCAGAGCTGTGTTTCCAGAGTTTCTTAATAACATTATAATTTGTCAGTAACACAACAGAGAACCCTTTCCCAGAAGAACCATATAGTATTCCTGCAAAAATTCCCTACTAACATATTTAACGTGTGTTCTGTTTCATGATTCAACCCTCCCAACATTCAAGTTGATCTGTGTTGTTTCTATAAAAATGTTCTATTGGTTCTTATAGTACTACTTACTAAACCTGAAATTAAATTTTGAGATTTTACATATTTTCTGAAAAAGACTTAACAAAATAATACATTTGATTGAAATCACTGCCATATATTTTTTAAAGAAACATAGGTTTATTTAACATGTAACCATATCTCTTATTGTGTTATGAAGCATAATACATGGTACATAAAATTTACACTTGTAACAAAATCTCTTATTGTATTGTGAAACATAATACACAGTACATGAAATTAACACTTCACTTTTTTTCTCTTAACATTTACAATTCAGTTCATGTTAACATGTTTTCACACAAATTCAATAAAAGGAAAACTCTTTGTTTAATGAATTTTTGATATATATACATTGTTGCATTTTGTGCATCTCCTGAACCCAAACATGGACCTAAAATGGCAGCAATAATTTATTTATTTTTATACTGTATATTTATGCATGATACTTTTATTAAGAAAAACAAACGTACGTAGAAGAGTTGGAAATAAGGTGTTTAAAAAAACAAAACAAGTTAGAAAATGTATGAATGGCATAAAATTTGTATCTGTCTGGGGGCTACATTAACTGATATGATTGAGCATTTCACATGTTATAGTTAATTAGTCTGAGAGTCACTTATCACATTTTAGTTTAAGTATCTCTGTAACAGTGTGTCATATACAGAAATAACAGTGATAAAAGAATGCAGTTACATGCAGTTAGCTGACTACATTGCATAAAATTCTTTTTAAAACACTTTACGATATTGTGTAGTTAAAAATGTAGCCTAAATAAGCTTGTGGTGGCTCAATAGCTTTCATACACAGCAGATTCAAGGTGAACTGAAATAAAAATCATGGCATTGATTGATGCATGTTAGTGTTGGGGGGGTTTCTTTGACTAAAAATGCCAACATACAAATGCATTTGTGGTGCTTTTATATTCAAGCATTGCATATTCCCCCTCATAATGACATGATACATTTTAAAGATCTCACATACTATCTTCTATGCCTTTTTTTTTTTTGCACATTCATAATAACATCAGAATGTGTATGGTGCCGTATTTGAGCCGCAAAGAAAAAAAAGTTAGGGACACAGTGAAAAGGGGTATTTTGCGATTAAAGTGGAAATTTCATCAGAAATCTCGAAATGACCACTTTAACCTCGTAGTTTATTTAACCATTGAAGTAGACTGTCGTAAACATCATCTTAAAACTGACCCAGCTATTAATCTCAATGTGCTTCTGTGGCTTCTTCCTGCATTGACAATCGGCAAAAATGCTATGATTTTTAGGTGTTTATTTGAGAAAAAATGTAATGCTAAGGAAGTTAACATCCCTTGTTAGTAGTGCCTTCTTCCAATGTGTCTAGCTGGTATATCTTAAGTTTTGGATGGTATTGATCATAAATTTCTTTTAGCATCTTTTTCGTTTGTTGTTTACTTGACAGTCTATTTTATAGATGTAATTACCAATTTTTAATTTTATTTTTAAGAAATCTCTGTATCAGGTATAATAATTGATACTACATTTGCTTATTTATGACTTGACATCCTAACATTTTTAGTAGTAACCATTATTTCCATACCCTGGTCTATACGGTGCCATTCTAGCCACAGTAATTAGAGATTCTTGCAAATACCTCCTTATGGTACTTCTCTAGTTCAGAGTCCGCTTTGGTTTTACCATGTTCCGTCTTGTTTTTTTTTTTATCTGTTTAGTACTGATTAACTTTGAACATGCATAGATTTTTCTCCTTGTTTTTCCAATGTTTGTGGTATTAATAAAATGCATTTTACATAAAATAAAAAAGCAAGTCCTTTTTATGATTGCGTCTTGGAAATAAGCTTAACATTTTCAAAGCAACTAGATCAATTGTATGATAATTAACCTTAGCCTTATATTTAATGTAATTACATTTACAGTAGTATCTGAATAATATATGAACTGTGCAGATCTCTTTATTTTTTTGTAAACAATTTTTAAGAGATGCTTACATTTATTTATTTTTTTTAACCAGGAGTCTTATCCACCACTGTAACCCTCCCTTCCCCCAACTCCCCCACAATTGAGTTTTTATTAGTTTACTTGTAAAAACATTTGAAAGGATTTCAAGTAAATTATGTGCACCTTATTTCATTTGTTGTTTTTTTGCCCAGATATAAGAATATATTGGTTATAATTTCAATAGGATTTTATTTACGTCTGTTTAAAATACTATGATTACATTTTCAAGGCTTTTATCTTCCTATAGTTGTCAATATTTTATGGTGTTTAGTACACCGTATAATGTTTGTTCTGTTAGTGCACTTGAATATAGTGTGTCTTATTTTAATATTAAACCCTCTGCTACCTTCCTCCACACTTTACAAGCTTGTCTAGCACCATCTTTTTGAAAATAACACAAAAATAATAGTTTGATCAATTACCACCTACTTGAAAACTTCTTATGAATACTGATGTACATATTG
Organism: Polypterus senegalus; assembly: GCF_016835505.1. NCBI lineage: Eukaryota > Metazoa > Chordata > Cladistia > Polypteriformes > Polypteridae > Polypterus > Polypterus senegalus. The sequence goes on from NC_053154.1 coordinate 269,733,573, forward strand.
AGTGAAATATATACAACAATAATCTTTTTAATATATACAACAATAATCTTTTTAGTTTGTAAAAATGTAAAAAAATATATATACAGTATATCTAAATGTCACTCAGTCATTCATCGCCCAATCCGCTATATCCTAACACAGGGTCATGGGGGTCTGCTGGAGTCAATCCCAGCCAACACAGTGCGCTAAGCAGGAACAAATTCCCAGGCAGGGTGCCAACCTGCCTCAGGGCACACACACACCCACACCAAACAAACACTAGGGACAATTTCGGATCGCCAGTGCACCTAACCTGCATGTCTTTGGACTGTGGGAGGAAACCCATGCATACACTGGGAGAACATGCAAACTCCACACAGGAAGGACCCGGGAAGCAAACCCAGGTTTCCTTACTGCAAGGCAGCAGCGCTACCACTGCTCCACCGTGCTGCCCCATATCTAAATGTGCTAAGAGATTATAGTGGTTAAAGTAAATTCAAATCTAGAACAACTTTCAAATACAGATTTGGGGCTTTTTAGTTACTGCATCAGATTAAAAAGTGCCAAATTTTATTTTCTAAAATTGTTTTTGTGTTTTTTTTTTCTTTTAATTTCATCTATTTGTGCTTAATTTAGCAAAATAATGGTATTGAAATTTATGCCTTTATCTCAAGAAAGATCTGGCTGACAAACAGCAAGGATTAACACATTGCACATTTTTAAGGTATCACTCAAAAACTAAAAAAGTTAAAGCATGTTTGATGAGGTGAGTAGCATTTTGAAACAATGCAGATAACATGATAATATTAGAGTAGCTTACCAATAAGAGTTGTACATTTACAACATAGAATTATAATACAAGGTTAACACCCAAAATTTGCAAATGTACTGGCCGAAGAGGAGAGAATTTACAACATACCAATTTTAAATTAACAAAACATTAGGATTATCCATCCATTCTTTTACTGAACTTGGTCACATCCCCTCATTCCCAGGTCATGTTTTTAATAAAGAAAAAAAGAAGCCATTTTTTTCCAGCTCATATCGTTCATATCTGCAATATCTGCTTTTGGCTCTCTGTTTCTGCTGGAGTGTATAAACTGCTGAGTTGCATATTTTACTTTTGTTGCACCTCTCAGCTCGCTTGCACTATTTCTTAAAAATCTGAGCTTGTATACTGCAGAATAGTGTTTCTATAAGCAGATGTAGAGTAAAGGAAATGCTCTGAATGGAGGCATCCTTGTGTTATTAAGAATGTTTTTTTTTTGTCACTTTTCAGTACATTACTCAGTAAGCCCCATTGTACTGTGCTACCGCCTAAATAATACCAATTCCAAGAAAGCAGGTTGGACTGATTAATGTAAAGCATCAGGCTCTTCATAAATTGTGTATATATTTAGTAATCAGAAAATGGCAAGGTTTAAAACTATATTTTAAATTAGTATTTATCATGGCAGCTTGCTGCTTATTGTTTGAACATGCAAGTAAAAAAAATCACAGTACTTTACTACTGATGCTACATTTTAAAATTCATACTGTGCTGTGAGCATGCTTTCACAAATAACACAATATCTTGCTAAATGCTTGCTAAACTTAAACTTCAGCTTCTGTTCATTCAGTGCACTTAGACTCATATCATTAATAATATGCTTGCTTCATCTTCAAATACTGAGTACAAAATTATGTGACAGTCTGCACTCACCTTGGATTGCATTTAAGCAACCTAATACATCTTTTTACTCCAGTACCTTCTCTCTGATTTGGGGATTGTTGCAGTCTTTTCATGTCACCAACTAAAGCCCCTTCACACTAAACATCTTTCTGAATTGTTTTCAGTCACAGACCTAAAGTACATAATACATTATCGAGTTAGGTGCAGTCGCATTATGCACCCATGGCTGTCAACTGTGTAGTTTGATATTCACAGCAACACAGTCAGACTGATCTGTGCTCAGCCCGGCAAAGTCAAAAAGATCTGAGTTTCTCGAGTCGTATAGTCAAGCTCCAGTATGTGCAAAACCTGATAAATAACCAACTGTGCTGAAGTTCTGTAATTTGTCATCCCTTGCAATGACTAGTTGTATAATCTGACATCCTTATATCAAAAAAAATCCAGCAACTGCAGTTGTTAAGTTTGACTCCAACTGCTACTAGAAGACATTCAATGTGCTACCTGCTTTTCGCATGTGTTGGTGGTGGCACAGCCTGCAGCTCTTTTGCTTCAAACCTTTGGAATGAGCTCACTAAAGTTATTACATCGGTTGCTCCATTCACTTTAATTTTAAAACCCTTCTGTTTAATAAACATTTTAACTTGTGTTAACATGCTTAACTCACCCTCTGACCAGGTCCTTCTAATGTTACGTTGTATTTGGAACTGTTTTTCATTTATTCCATTTCTTTACCTTTTCTTTGCATTGTTTGTATTTTTGTTAAGTGTTTTCTTATCCAAACTTGTTTAGCTTTATCTGTGTATCTATATATTAGAAAGAGAACAATTAAGCACATAAAAGTTAGTTGTATTCCCAGTTTGGATAAACTCTATTCAATATCTTTTCTGGGCACAAAGTGAGACAGGCTGAAAACTTTGTGAGTAGTCTCTTCAGATGAAGACCTTCTTGCTCTTTATCCTGTCAGTGAATTACCGCCTTGTTTGGGTGCCAGTTGCTTTTTATTTATAATGAATCTAGAAGGGGCAGAGTTAAAAGCCTTTTTCCAGAAAATGGCCCTAGTCTCTTAGGGTATACAATAAGCCATTTCACCAGAAGACGCATGAGGCTCACACACATGACACTATCTATCTATTTTGCTCTCTATCTTTCTAATGTTAGTGTCTATAAAGTAATTTTAGTTATTTTTGGAACAATGTTTTTTGCTGCCATTTGAATATTTATCTAAATATCTTAAAATGCTTGAAAACATTGATATACAGAGCCTTTAGAAAGTATTCAGAATCTATTCAGTTTTTTTCACATTTTGTTAAATTTGCAGCCTTATGTTAAAACTGTTTAAATTCATTTTACCCTCATCAAACAGTACTAAATTAACCAGAAAGACAAAATGAAAAAATATTTATTAAAAGTAAACAACTCAACATTAAAACAAGTAGTCCGGCTCATTGTTATTACACTTGAAATTTGTTTAATGTGCATACCATTCTATTGGTCATTATTGAGATGTTTCTACAACTTATTTGGAGCCCACATGTGGTAAAATTCAATTTATTGCACATGATTATGAAAAGCATATCTGTCTATATAAGGTCTCACAGCTAACAATGTGTGTCACAGCAAAAACCAAGCCATGAGGTAGAAGGAATTGGCAGAGGATTGTTTCAAGGCGCAGATTGAGGGAAGCTTCAAAAATGTTTTGGTTGCATTGAAATTCCCAAGAGCACAGTGGCCTCCGTAATTCTTAAATGGGATAAGTTTGAAAAAGAGCACAACTCTACCTAGAGGTTGTTGCCTGGCCAAGCTGAGTAATATGGGGAGAAGGGCCATGGTAAGAGAGGTGTACAAGAATGTGATGGGCAATCTGGTTTAACTTCAGAGAAGAGATGGGAGAAACTTACAGAAGGACAACCACCACTGCAACACCCCACTTAACAGGGTTTTATGTGACTAGACCATTTTAATGCTTACCTTGGAGTTTGCCCGTAGACATTTATAGGACTCAGTGACTATGAAAAACAGATGGTCCAGTGAAGACAAGATTGATTGATTGATTTATTTTTTTTTGTCTCAATTCTAAGCATCATGTATGTAGGAAACCAGGCACCATTTATCACCGGTGTAGTAACTTTCCTATGATTAAGCATGGTGGTGACAGTGTCGTGGTGTGGGGTTGATTTTTTTGTAGGAAAGCTGTAGAGAGCAAATTAGAGTGATACTCTTTATGAAAACTTGCTCCAGATTACTCTGGAGCAAAGGTTCACCTTCCAACAGGACAATGGCACAAATCAAACGCAACAGAAGTGGAACAGGTCCAACTCTATGAATGTTCTTGAGTTGGTCAGTCAGACCACATATTTGAACCCACTTGAATATCTGTAGAGATGCCTGAAAATAATTGTCTGCTGATGGTCTCCAACCAACCTGAAATAGCAGGAGAAGATCTACAGAAAAGAATGGCAGAAAATCCCCAGATCTGGGTATGAGAAGTTTGTCTTGTCATGCCTAATTGACTCTAGGCTTTAATCACAGCCAAAGGTGTATGAATGAAATACTAAGTAACAAATAAAATTAGGCAATACTAATTAGCGTAGAATAAAAATAAGCTCTGATGGCCTGGAATGACAGAAAAAACAAATAAAAAAGAAAAAAAATCTAAATCTGTACGGGTTCCAGGCCACAAGACTGCCCAACCCCCTCTAGGCATTCTGCCTAACATAATTGATCTCAATCAGTCCTCATGGTTTTCAGGCTTCATATGGAAGTTTGATGATGATGGTTATATGGACCTCTGGCCTTCAATCCATCAATGTAGGGACAGCACAGTGCTTTGATCAGGTGGTGGTGGCGCAGATTGCCACCACAGAAAACCGGAAAAATAAAAACAGAGAAAGTAGGAGTTCATATGGATTTCAGAGCCGCCATGAATGATAATTATATGCATATAATATAAAATGATAATTAAATGCATATACAGAATATCAGGGTTAAACTAAAACAAAGCTAAGAGAAAGTCACGTTAAAATAATGAATTTTTAGCAATTTTTTTAAAGTGCTCTACTGTATTAGCCTGGTGAATTTCTATTGGTAAGCTGTTCCAGATTTTAGGTGCATAACAGCAAAAGGCTGCCTCACCACTTCGTTTACGTTTAGGTCATGGGGTTATAAGAAGACAACCTTTTGAAGTTTTAAGGTAACGATTTAAAGTGTAAGGTAAAAGGTATTCTGAAATATTGGATGGAGTGAGATTATTTAAGGCTTTGTAAACCATAAGCAGTATTGTAAAATCAATTCTAAATGGAATGGGTAGCCAATGTAGTGACAACAGAACTGGAAAGAGTGCTTGGATTTTATTTTCCTAGTTAAGATTCTAGCAGCTGCATTCTGCACTAGTTGTAATTGATTGATGTCTTTTTTGGGTAGTCCTGAGAGGAGTGCATTACAGTAATCTATCCGACTGAAAACAGAAACTTTTCTTGACGTGAACTAATTTCACAGCATATTGCAAAGTTATAAAAGATGTAACATTTGCTATAGTTCTTAAGTGAAAAAATGCTGTCTTAGTAATCTGATTGACATGTAATTTAAAATGTAGGTCAGAGTCAATAATTACCCCTAAATTCTCTACCTCTGTCTTGACTTTTTGTCCTAATGGATCAAAATTATTTCTAATGCCCTCATTATATTAATTTTTGCCAATTACTAAAATTTCTGTTTTCTCATTTAGTTTGAGAAAATTACTACTCATCCATTCAGAAACACAAGTAAGAGATTTTGTCAGTGAACCAAGAGAGTCTGGGTCATCAGGTGCTATTGATAAATACAGTTGTGTGTCATTGGCATAGCTGTGGTAGCTCACGTTATACCTTGAGGTAATCTGACCTAATGGAAGCATGATAGAAAACCGCAGCGGACCCAAGATAAATTCTTGTGGAACACCGTATAGAATATCATGTGTCTTTGAAGTGTAATTCCCACAACTAACAGACAATTTTCTATCTGCCAAGTAAGACTCAAACCAAGTTAAGACACTGCCGGAGAGGCCAGCCCATTGACTAAGGCGATTTCTAAAAATATTGTGATCAATGGTATCAAATGCAGCACTCAGATCTAAGAGAATGAGAATCTATACACGGCCTCTGTCCGCATTTACCTGTAAGTATTTTACTACTTTAATGAGTGCAGTTTCTGTACAGTGATTTGTTCTTAAACCTGACAGAAACTTATCAAGAATAGAATGTTTATTCAGGTAATCATTTGGGCTGCATAATGACTGCCTTTTCTAGGATTTTACTTAAGAAAGCCAGGTTAGAAGTAGGTATAGGTTAGTAAATTTGCAAAAACCTCAAGTAAAGTTTTTTTCACGTTGTCATTATGGGGTGTTGTCTGTAGATTTCTGAGGAGAAAAGTGAATTTAATCCATTTTGGAATAAGGCTGTAACATAACAAAATGTGGAAAAAGTGATGCGCTGTGAATACTTTCCGGATGCACTGTACCTGAAGTATAACAGAGACTTTGATTTTTTTTTTTTTTATTCTGGTCATTGAAATAAGAAAAAAAATACCACTTCTAAGGAGAACTATTTCAAAAACAGCCTTATTTAAGATATATGAAGAAAGTGTGAGCATTTTTCTGTGGAAGTTGTAATGTAAAATATTTAACACATTTTTACCTTTTCAACATTTCCCTTAGATTTTTGCTGGCCTTATCTCCCTAAGGAAAATTTGCAATCACCCAGACCTATTTTCTGGTGGACCCAAAATTTTGAAAGGCATACCAGATGATGAGCTGAAAGAGGATGAGCAATTTGGTTATTGGAAAAGATCAGGAAAAATGATTGTGGTGGAGTCTTTACTTCGTCTGTGGCACAAGCAGGGCCACAGAGTGTTATTATTTTCGCAGTCAAGACAGGTAAATATGCCAAGTCTGGTATTTTGTATAGTCTTCTCTTTTTTTATTATTATACTTCAATGACAAGGTATGCATTATTAAATTAGTTACATCTGCCATGAATTTGGACTGTTTCTAAGCAAGGGTGATACAAATTGCAATACATTTGCTCTTAAGGAACTTAACACATATAAGGTTTTGCTTTATAAAGATCCAACCTGTTCTTTAATATTTCAAATACTTATATTTCTACAATGAGAACAATGCATGACATGTCCAGATTTTAAACTGATTTATTTTATAACCTGTTATGCAAAATCAGAAATTTTTTATATACAGTAGTATATATGACTTTGCAAATATAGATTTTCTTGTACAGTTGAAACTATATCATCAATATAATATCTATCTATCTTTGCCCTAGTCATGTACTGTATCTATGAAAGTAAAGAAGGAGCAGCAGAATTGCAAAAAATAATTAGAAGGCAATGTTATTTTATGTGAACTTTAAAGCTAAAATTAAGTAAAATGTATATTGCCATTCTATGCACTTTTTCTTTTTTCCTCAAAGTAAATTGGTTCTCTTCCAGATTCTTTGTACTGTATGTTTCAACGTTGTTGAAAAATGTCCATGTGGCTTTTAAAAATGAAAATGTATTTATTTTCATATTTGTTAATTTTTTTTCTTTTATAGAAATAATGCTTTCTATATTTTGAAAGCAAATTAAAATTTCAGAAATTGTATTTTAAATTTGTTGATATGATGTTAGAATATGTTGTCTTTTTTCTGTTAAAAGACTGAATTATTTGCTTACCAATTTATTCTTGTAATTTTCATTACTTCAACTAATAGCTATAATTAAAGAAAGAAAATATTTTTTCCCTAATATATTGGAGTTTTTATATACAGCCTTTCATGCAGTGAAGTTTTAATTCTGGTATATTTTCTTTTTTAAAGTACTAAATTAAATTGTAAAAAGTAAGCTGTAGAGCACACTGTGCCCGGGAGTAGTTTTTATCTTTTTTTCTTTTAAATAAAATTCATTATAGGAGTGTTTATTTTATTAAGGGTTTATTTATGAGTTCTGTCAGGTCCCAGCTGTCATTGTTCAATAGAAATAGGATTTTGCTGTAGAGTGAATCTGAGCCTACTCTGTAGCTGGCCCTCCTTGTACATGTAATATTAATGATTCTTAATCCTATAATTCATGCCTAATCCTGTTAACGATATTTACTTTCAATCTCCTCAACCAGATGCTGGACATCCTGGAGATTTTCATAAGAGAGCAGAGTTACACCTACCTGAAAATGGATGGAACGACTACTGTAGCTTCAAGACAGCCTCTCATTGCACAATATAATGAGGTGACATATGTTTAGAAACAATATTTAACAATGTAAACAATATTCAAAAAAAGAACAAAAGCACCATACAAACCATCTTAATGGTGTTTCATCACCACATGCACAGCATGAAGAAGTGTAATTTGAATAATATGTGTATTCAATCAAGTATAATCTACCTCCAAAAGAGTAATATTAATAGTGTAAGATATGAAACTTGCATATAAAAATATTTTGTTGTATAGAAACAGTTGTCTAATGGTATGCACATGCATATTCATCACATTCCCTTCTATTGTCTTTTGTTTTATGGACACTCATTTATTTAAAGAAGAACATTTATGACATCAATAAAAATGTACAGTGTAGCACACAGAATCATCTAAATATTTCCCATTGACGGGAGAAATACAAGACCCTGGAGCAGTCTTTAGCCACAACTCATAAAATGCTTCAGTACCTACTGTGCATATTAAATTAATAATCATAATTTAACCACTGTAAAGATGGTTGCTATCCTTTGCCATTTTTGCAACACTTTGTAGTCCTGTCTTAAGGTCTCTATGCATTTGGGTTTTATTTTATTTATCATTATATTTGTTTTCAACAAAATGTTTTTTTTTTCTTTCTTTACACAGAACTTGTCAATTTTTGTCTTCCTGCTTACAACTAGAGTGGGTGGCTTAGGTGTTAACTTAACTGGTGCTAATCGAGTTATAATTTATGATCCTGACTGGAACCCTAGTACTGACACACAGGTAGGCACTTACGTTATTTCATAATTAAGAACTCTGGAAAATGTTTATGCTTACAAATATCATTTTATTCATTCAACTGTATGTATTATAGAGGCAGATTTTTTAACATATTCATTATAGTGTGGTAATTACAAATGAAGTCAAAATCAGTTGATTATCCATTTCTGTATGGACTTGGGACCACTAGCTTAGTTTCAGCCATTTATTTTTGATTCTTTTGAGTATTTATCTTGGCTTCATAGTCTCACTATTTTTTGTAAGACACTGTAGAAAGGGACATATAATGAAGGCCGCAGATATAGCAGAAAACAGTAAATTATATACTGTTGGCTGGGAATTATTCTTTGTCATTACTCAAAGTAAAATATTGGTATCCAGAGATTTTCTTCAGTCTGCCATATATAGCACTAATTTAGTGTGTTTGTTTGGACATAAATTAAATTTGAAATGGTCAAAAATTATACAGTAACATATAGCACTGTGCAAAAGGCTTTGCTACTTTAGGTATAAAAACATAAATAGTTATTTGATGTGCTCCGGATTAGTCCATCATTAGGCTGAGAAAACAAATAAAAACTCATCAGAGAGATTGTAGAAACATTAGGAGTCACCAAAACAACAATTTTATATATTCTTTAAAAAAAAAAAAAAAAAAAGAAGAAGCTCACAGCAGTAGGCCTGGATGACCTAGGAAGACAACTGTGCTGGATGGTTGTAAAATTCTTCTGTAGTGAAGAAAAATCCCTTCACAACATCTAGACAAGAACATTCTCCAGCTGGTATGCATATCATTGTCAAGAAAAGGTTTAATTAAAGTAAATACAGATGATTTATCACAAAGTTATTAATCACTTGTAAGCTCCAAGAGCAGGAAGCCCAGATTGGACCTTGCTAGGAAACATTTAAAATCCCTGCGTAATTCTGAAACAATATTCTTTGGACAGATGAAACTAAGATGGACATGAATGATTGAAAGAGAAGAGTATGAAAAAGGAAAGAAACGGCTCATGATCTGAAGCATGCCACATCATCTGTGAAACATAGTGGAGGCAGTGTTTATGGCATTTGCATATGTGGCTTCCAAAAATACTGGATCCCCAGTGTGTTTTTGATAATAAGAACAGCTGTGTTTGGTGTTGTTCCAGATGGGCTTAAAGCGGAGAAGGACAAACAAACTGTGATTGCCTTTACTACACTATTGGCACACAGACTTATTTTGCTAAACTGGAAGAATCCTAACTCTCATCTTTTAAGTCAGTGGATAACTGATGTTTTATACTATTTGAAATTGGAAAAAATGTAATTCTCAGAGGATCTGTGCAGAACTTTTTCAAAACCTGACAGGATCTAATCAATAATACAGTATTTTAGAATAAGCTCTTAAAGCACTGAGGAAATAATTCTCTTCACGTTTCTTTTTTTTTTTTAATCCACCTATTAAACTCATTAATTTACGTATTTTGACCAGCTTTATGTTTTACTGTGTTGGCCATGCTCTCTTTCTCAGGGGTGGGGGTTGGGTTGATTTGTTTTCGATCCTATTTTTTGTAAAAATTGATCTATCTGTATGGAATGATTATAATAAAGTCTATAAAATTAGGGGAAAAAAACTAACAACCAAGTGCTAATGATCAATGACGTAATGCGTAGGTTGAACCAAATTGATTAACTGAAACAAAAAGAGCTGTATAGAAGCTGGGCAAGGGACAGCCATACTAAAAAAAAAAAAATGAAGTTGTGGCACATAATAATGATTTAACACTACAATTACCAAAGCCTGCGAAAAAACTCATAATCCCGGATTATGAGTTTTATCGTAGACTTTGGTAATTCTAGTGTTAACCTGCAAATATATGCAATGATAAAACTGAGCATAACAATAAGACATAAGGTGGTCATCCAGCATCATCAAGGTATCTCCCAAGAAGAAATTTGATGGTGTTTCCAGATGTGCCATCCTGGCAAAGTTGAGTATCAGAAACGTAGAGGTCAGCCATGGAAAATGAATCCGCTTCAAAGTGGAAAGTTGTCCAGCACCACTGTTAGTGCAGAACTTGCAGAAGCCATTGCTCCAGAGAAGTCTTATCAAAAGTGGTCTTCATGGGAGAGCTGTTACCAAAAGGTATTCCTCTAAGTTGCAAATAAAGCCAAATGACTCAATTATACATCAAAACACAAGGACAATGGTAGAGAAAAATTGCAGCAGTTGTTCTGGATTGATGAGTCAAAATACGAAATGTTTGGTTATAACAGAAGGAGGTTAGTCCACCAAAGGGTTTTAGATCAGTCGTGAAGGAATACACGATATTTGAAGCACATTAGAGGTTCTCTGCAGGTCTGGAGACACGTTTCCAAAAATGGAGTTGTTGATTTGATCAAAACTGATTGCCCTCTCACTGCTAAGAAGTACAGGCAAATTCCTATCCATAATGCAGTATCATTAGGGAGACATGTGATTGGTCCCAGCTTCATTCCGCAGCATCACATTAACTCCAACACATGGCCAAAATCATAAAGGAAAAAAGTAAGAAGCACAGGGAGCCTTGCAACAGATGTTATGACCCCCATGTCCTTATCTCAACATCATGTAGCCATTCTGGAATTGCATAGACAGAGGCAAGTAAGACTGCCAAAGTCTAAAGTGGGACCTAGAGCAAGTTCCCCAAAGGACAACTTACCATGTGAGTAACTTCAAAACTCAAGGCAAGTGGGACCTAACAGAATTGCTGCTCTTTTTAATACAAAAGGTTGTCACACCAAATAATTGCTTTCTTTGCTGTTTTTTCTGTTTACTACACTCTACGAAGTGTATTCATTTAAAGCTATTTGTGACATTTTTGAAAACATTCCTGCTTCACAGCATTTTTTTCACGTGCCTAAGTCTTGTCAACAGTACTGTATGAGGTGGTCCAAATTGGGTTAAGCAACAAGTATGATCTTCATTACCTCCTCCACTTATTTAAATGATTGTATAGACATTTCTTCTTTGCTGTATATTGGAAAGAGTACAAGCATATGAGATGTAAAAAAAAAAAAAAAATCCATATTCATGCAGGTTGAAGTTGCAAACTCCACATAGTATTCTTTTGCTATAAATACACATTTTACTTGGATACTTAAGCTAAAATATTCAGATTTTCACAATAAACTCCTTAATTTATATTTTTAATCCTTCGTCGTTTAAAAATGTGGCTTTTGTATAGTTTATGCATACCAAATACAGTTGTTTTGTTTTAACATTCTCTCTAGCTTTTTGCCATTATTTTTCCATTATAAATATGTGTAATGTCATAAAAGGGTGAATGCATTCATTTTTGCTATGTTTGCTATGACACATGGATTAAAATAAGGTGAATGAAGAAAATTTGTCTACTGTCAACATAATTTTTTATATGGTTTCATGGAATGTACTGTGCTTCAAATGTTCATATAAAATTTGCAATACTGTTTCTTAATTTAAGTTTTATTGTAAATTTTGTAGGCTCGTGAAAGGGCTTGGAGAATAGGCCAGACAAAACAAGTGACTGTTTACCGGCTACTAACAGCAGGAACAATTGAAGAAAAGATCTACCACAGGTTAGAGCAGAACTGCAAATACCTGCAGAAAAAAGAAGTGTGCTATTGAGATCACATATTACTTTAGAAGTTAAGAATTAGCTCTTTTCTGTTAGTTGTAAATGCTGATGTAAGGTATTGTTTTATTTTAATTTTGAAAACATTTTAAAATAGATTAAATCTATTAATTATACAAAAAAAAAAAATAGAAAACTGAAAAAAAAAATAGCTGGTGTTACATTTTCACTTCCATATTTAATTTTGTTGCAATTTCGCCTTAAATTTCTGTTAATTTAAACAGGTATTATTGTAGTCTTTATTTTAATAAAATGTTCTGAGAAATGAAGTTAACTGTTTAAAGCCTAGTATGAATAAAATACTTTTTTTTCACAATTTCAGATTTTAGAATTTATAATACCACTTTTCCAGCATATAGTTCAGCTTCCAGAAACTAATAAATCAGTAGAATGTTAGTTTTTGTTTTGATGATCTACATGTTTAACTCATTATCATATTTTTTAACACTCAATGGTAAAATCTTCAACTGTAGTAGTCCCATGATAAATACAGGGATTGCATTACTCCACTAAGTGCTCCAACAGATTCTTCATTCAGGACTTTCTAAGCCATTATTTTTTTATATTATATCTTTATTTTCTGCAGGAGTTCCCACTTTAAGCACACTGTATAGTCATTATGTGCCATTGACAAATGGTTATTCAGGACATTTAAACGCAATCTTCACCTGATGCGCTGTGTGATTATTCATGTCATGAATTCCCAAAGTTACTTGATTGGTAGGTTGTTTACAGGTTAATAGGCTCATTCAAATTGGGCATATAAAGCAATGCATCTTTTCCCGCTGCTTTACAGTTCTGTTGGGTGAGATTGCAGTAATTCAAGAAGTATTGGTGTTTGATTTCTGACCATTATGCTAATTGCTTTACTATGGTCAAAAACTGGTTACAAGCAGTGTATCTAACTCTCCCTAATTCTTTTTTTTTTCTTTCCCAGGCAAATTTTCAAACAGTTTCTCACAAATCGAGTGCTTAAGGACCCTAAACAACGGCGTTTTTTCAAATCAAATGATGTTTATGAACTTTTCACATTAAGCAGCCCTGATGGCCCCCAGGGTACTGAAACCAGTGCCATCTTTGCAGGTAAAATAATGAATTTGCAATCTGATATTTTTTTTGTTTTTCATTTCCGTTTTGGATTTTTGCTTATTGGGTTTAATTACTAGCATTTCTTATGTAGTATTTTATAATTATTGTTAAGATTCTCCAGGTATGTGTCATGAAAAACTGTATGCATCAAATGATTCCTATGAAATGATTACTGATATAATGTGCTGTATATAATAACAACAGGTAATATGCTCTTAAAGTCAGGGCATTAAGCAAAAGTAGCATTATACTAGTGTTAAATATCTGGAGGATCATTTATTAAATATGTTTACTTTTAAAATACACCACACTGGGGAAGTATTGGGGGGAAAAAACTTTGCTGCCATGGAATATTGTTGTTAAAGGTTTGACATGGTGTGCTGTGCATCAGTAGCAGGATAAAGTTTAGGTTATAATAAGCAGCCTCACAGCAACATTATACAAAGCAATAAATCATATCAACACAATACATAATTCAATTTAGACCACAATTTTACATTATTGTCCTAGTCTGGTAGCCCATGGTGGCCAGTGTATAGTTTTATCATTGTCAACATTTAACTATTTCTTTTCAGATTTTCATATTTGCTTAAGGGCAGTGTCTTCATCTGCCTATAGCTAATTTTCAGGTTATTGAAAGGGACATTGACATTTTTGCCTGCAGAATTATCTGAAAAAGGTTTGAGGACAAAGGTTTGATTTTGTCTTATCTGACAGCTGCACCAGTCTTCATTGCAGATTTCAGGGCCACTTAGGAAATTTCAGATTCAAGCATTTGTTGAACGCCATTTATAATGCACTTTATTCAGTCAACTTTTCCAGATTGCCACTCAGTTTTTATGTTTATTTATCACCATTCATGGACAATATTTGAACAAATGCATAATACACTTTGTTTCAATATGAACATCATTATTAGCAGCTCCACTCAATAAGTATTCAGACTGCTTGAGCTTGCTTTACACCAGCTGGCAGACCACTCCATACCTTTCAGTCTCAATAGCTAATTGCTTAACTTCCCAGTATAGTTATATCTATCCCTGAAATCTTTGCAACACCACCTTCTTATGATTATAATGTATAAACAAAGATAAGCTCTGTTAAATAAATAGGACCCAAGTCATTTTAGACTATATGCTATAACTTTGAAATTAGCCCAGAAGTTACCCTAAAGCCATTGAAAGGTTTGAGAATAGAGGTGGTTGTTGTTGTTGTTGTTGTTGTTATGTCATACTTTCTAGTTTTAGCAATAATTATTGCAGGTGCATTTTGAATTTCCTGAAAGGTGCAAATTGAGTGATTTTGTTTGGCATTTAAATAGTATAATGCACTAGTCGATGTTGAAATGTACTTCTAAATTTAATACAGATTTCATCTTGCTGTGCCTTTCTCAATTCAGATTTCAGGGTAGAAAAAGGCTTGCTAGTTAAACAGTAAAATCAATTTAAAATAAGAAAGACAGACTGACTTAAAAGTGATTGGTACAACCTTCAGTCCCAGTGGTTCTTGTTGCTAAATTTCGAGAACTACTAATCTAAAGTATCCAAAGCATGAAGCTATGAGCTCAATTCAATTGTAAATTTGTGTTTATGCTGCTTATAAAATCCACACGGCCTTTAACGGTTTACCAGTAAGTCTGTGGATTTTAGTTTTATTACTCAGCACATTTTTAGAGTCAGACTTACATTATTGGTGTATAAGCTTTCTAATTATCAAACACTTACGTATGTTACAGCATGCAGTCAGTTACTGTGAGACAATCTGGACTGGTGTAGGGATATCACAATACCAGAATTTTTGTATTCAATATCAATACCAATGAAATTTTACTAATTCATTTGCACAGGAAAAATATTAAAAGTAACTCTATTGCTGAAGTGAACATTGCTTTGCCTTTTTCTGTAATAGAATATATAATATATTAATACTAATAGTAAAAGCAGCTTTAAATACTGGTATATCCATCAAGAAGTAACACAACTATCATAAATATCAAAATACAATGGCTGGGTTCTTGTGTGAAATCAGAATTGTCAGTTTTACATGAAAACCACCTGTATCAAAGTATCTTACATGAGTGATCAGATTTTGTTAATACTTGTGTTTGTGTTCGAGTCTAGAAATAGAACATAGACTACAGGATTGGTGGTGCCTGCAGTCTATAAATCTTAACTACTCAAATATATGATACATCTTTAACTACGTTCATCATATTTTCGGGGGTTACACTCTTGAACATTTAGTTTGCCTTCAAATTCCAAATGAATGATACAAATGTAGTATTTGTATATTCATATTCAGCAGTGAAGCAATGTTGTTTTGATCTTCCTACTGACTGTGTGTCTCTGCTGCGTTTTTGGAATTTTGATATTGGCTTGGTACCATAGTATTCATCCTAGACTGTAGTATTAAATAATACAGTATTTGCAAAATGTACTCTGTAAAAGGTTTATTTTTGTGTACATGTACATGATTCAATATAAAATAAAAAGTAATTAGTATTTGTCTTTTTGGTTACAGCTCTGTAGTCAGAAGTGCTAATTTTATTATTCAGTAAGTCTCATCAGTTATTGATATCCCGCAAAATTATGTATATTTTACAAATCGTGTCACATGAAGTAAAAATTTACCACATTTTCATTAAACTATACATGAAAGGATATTTAAAGACTTCTGCAAACGGTAGTATGGTGCATATTTTTAAACATTATTTTTATGATTTTTAATTGATAACTTAGAAATCAGATTGCCCAAGTTTTTATTTTCAAGAGGAAATAGAATGCTTGTGTATTTCAGTAAAATTGTGCACCTCCCTTTGATACTTTAATTATTGAGTATTACTTATAACTATCATCACGCACAACCCAGGACCAACTCTGAATGATTTACCTGTCCATTGCAGGGCCCAGTCATGCACTTAGCTCCACTCACTTAGATGGGGCCAATTTAGGTTTGACAGTTACCATAACATACACATCTTTGGGATGTGGGAGAATCACAAAATCAGCTGGCGAAGAACTTAAAAAGACCCTAGGAGAACACCCAAAGTTGCAAGGTCCCAAAAAAAATCACATTACTGGAGCATGTTTTGGGCCCAGCCAGTATTTTGACGGGAGACCGTCTAAAAATAGCCTAAGTTGCTGCTAGAAGAGGTGTTGGTGAGGCCTACAGGGGGTGTTTACTCTGTGGTCAGATGAAGACACTGTGCTGTAAAAGTGGCGCCATCCTTTAGAGGTCCTGACTTTCTATGATCATAAAAGATCCCTGGGCATTCTTCATAAAAGTAGGATGTATCCCAATGGCTAATTTGCCCTCCATGGTCTAGTCATTTAGGCCCTCTGATTATCCTCTCTTTCCAATTGGCTATGTCTCTCTCTCCTATTCACCACCTAATAGCCAATGCATGGTGAGCATACTGGTGCAGAAATTGCTGCCATCGCATCATCCAGTGAATGCTACACATAAGTGGTGGTTGAAGTGGTTCCCTACCCATTATGAAAGCACTATGTAAATGTAAAGAATTATTGTTATTATTATTAGTGAGGAAGTTCAGGATTTTAAGTATTTGTTTGTTTAACTACAGTCAGAAATGGCCTTGCATATCTACTAATGTTAATGTTTTTTACCATTCAAGGCACTTGATTATACAGGGGAAAAACAAACAAGCAAGTGCATGTTGAATATGTTGGTCTTCCAAATATATTTTAAGTACACTGCTTTTGTACATTTTGTTTGAAAAGAATGGGGTGTATTAAACAACAAGAATTATTCTCCAACCTGCAATACCCAAATTATGCAAAGAGGGCAGCTTTCTTAATATTTGGTTTGTTTTTTTAATGATTTTTCTTTGTGTGTGAGTATATATACTCACAATGCTTTCATTTGTTACTTTCACAGGAACTGGCTCAGACGTTCAAATACCAAGGAAACATCACAAAAGCAAAAAAGGAGAAGTGTCAGCCACAGTTCATAACAACCTCAAGCAAGATATGATCACCAACAAAAGCAGTGGTCCTTTACATAACATTAACCAACAATCAACTGGAAAACAAGAACTTTATGCTGACAACATCCAGAAAGATGAAGTTAATGACACTTCTGTAAATACAGCCACGCCGTTGAAGATGAGCAACCATTTGAAATGTGAAACAAATAATGCTGTACAGAGTACCACAGAGCTGCTAATTAATGTAGAACAAACAAGCCCCCAGAAACATAAAGACAAACAAAAACATTGTGCCTTTAAAGAAAAAAACCTGCAGTCATATGATTCACACAAGCACAAACATAAAAAGAAACAAAAGCATTCCGAAGATGCAAAGTTTGAAGGTCACCGCATCCCTCACTTGGTAAAGAAGAAGAAGTACCACAAACGAAATAATAGTGATGATGAAGATCAGAAGAAAAGTGATGATTATGTATTGGAGAAACTCTTTAAAAAATCAGGTGGAATAACTCTTTAACGTCTCGCATGCTCTCAACAAATGTTCAGCTCAATACATTCTTTTTATTAAGCATTTTGCAAGATAGATTTTAGTATGTTCTAATTTTCCTAATTAATTGTACTAATTAAAGTCTAAAAATTGTAGTTTCTCTTCATTAAATGTTATGAATTTTAACAGTATGCTTCGTGAAAACAACAAACACTTAATCTGCTAATGATATGAAAGTACAGTGTTGAATTTTTACATTGTAGATTTTTGTAAATTATAACCCAACATATTTTTTCCCCTCTTACTTTTTGTAATCAATAAGGTATCCACAGTGTTATGAAGCATGATTCAATAATGGAGGCATCAAATCCTGACTATGTTTTAGTTGAAGCAGAAGCCAACAGAGTTGCCAAAGATGCTTTAAATGCTTTAAAAATATCCAGACAAAACTGTCGAAGAATGGCCTTCAGGAATAGACCGTTTACTGGAAATCATCGGTCCTCGCCCGGTGTGACCACTCATTTAAAGTAAGGCCAATAGGATAATTTGTTTTTTGCTTGTTGCCTGCATCACTGTTTTTATGTTAATCTGGCAATTCAAATAATCATTGCTTAAATAAATGCACATTTTCTTTTATATTAATGAAGGTGTGTAAAATAAGTTCCATGTTAATTTATGCTGCAATGATTTATTTTTAGAAAACGGTTTGGTCAGAAGAAAAATCCATTGTTTGCAGTGAAGCCTTCGGAGACCAAGCCAGCAACACAAAAATGCAAGGTATGAATAAAATAACTGTTAACTGAAGTAATTCGAAGTATTTTGTCATTATGCCTATATTCTTGAGGTACTCTAGTCCAGACAACATTTCACAAACATTTCACCAATAATAGTAGAATTTTTTTGCTCGGTCTTTCACTTGCAATACAAATTCCCTGTCAGTTTCAAAGAATCCACAATCATTTCAATGTCTAAGAAATAAAATAATTCCAGTCTAATTGATTATAGACCAGTGACACTGACCTCTGTTATACTGAAGGTATTTGAATGTCTGATTATTCAGCATCTCAGATCTGTTACAGATTCTCTCCTTGACCAACAACAGTTTGCCTACTGTGCCACAGGTCAGTTGAGGATGCAGCAATTGGCTCTCCACTACATCTTGCAGGAATTAGACACCTCATCTACAGTACTTAAGCCAGAAATGTATTTGTTGATTTCATTTCTGCATGTTAATACAATCATACCAGAAGTTTTCCATATCAAATTTCTGAGTATGAATCTGGACATATCTGTATCCCTGACTTGGAAGGGAAAAGACGTCAAACAGTGAAGATGGGCATATATTACTCAGTGCCCTTAAACCTGAGTGCAAGGTCCTCTTGGGGAGGTGGGAGTCATCATGTGGAAATAAAGTGATATTAAAGTAAAAGATACCTTAGTCCATTGTGTACTTGCACAATTTTAAAACAATCTGCTTATCGTTAGACTTGAGCATCCCTTAGACAAAAAACAGTGCTAAAAGCGTTAGTCCCAAGCATCACTCGGACAATTGTATAGACGTGGCTTGCGTATGCGTTAGACCTGAGGATTACATGAGCTGTAAAAGTTCATTAGCGTTGGTGCTGAGTGTTGCTCAGGAAATGATATTGGCGTGTCTTATGTAAATGACAGGCCTGAGTATTACAGAAGCAACGGTACAGACATGGCATCTTATAAGAAACAATTTTCAGCAGCTCAGTTGTTGTACGCTCTTGACAAGTGATACGAGCAGTGGTGACGAAGCAAATCTGTCTTCAGACAGTGAAACCGAAAGTGATTCTGGTGAATCTGAAAGTGTACTGTTCAAAAGCTGATCAGTCTGGAAAGTAAATGCACATGGAATCATGCTACTATTGTCCCGACAGTGATGTTGGATTGTGTATTTCACCATGCTTCAAGATATACCATACAAACAACACATTTTGGCAGTATATATGGTATTAGCATGGTTTATTATTATTCATTATTATTATTTCCATCATTATATTTTCTACACTTCTGACTTTGTACTTTTAGTGTTTTGCAAATTTTACAGTACAAAGATCAGATTTAATAAATATGTAATTTTTCAAGCCAAAAAAGGCATTGCTTTTTATGTGTTTTTTCGAGAAAAAAATTTAATGCTAAGTAGGTTAAACATGCCTACTGTTTGCTCACTTAAAACCCCTGCATGTCACTCTTATTCACCTACTGTACCTAAAGCATGTCAGTACACTCCTCCCATCTGCTTTGGTTCATTTTTTGATTTATAATGTTTCAGTAGTTACACATCACCTCCTACTCCCGTAATTATAAAAGGCATCACTGTAAACAGAATGGAATTATTTAAATTTCTTAGCACAATTAGTACTCACAGTCTGAACTGGGATGAATCCATAACTTCTCTTATCAAAAAAGCTGAGCAGCAAATGTTTTTTCTCTGTCAAATTCAGCCTGTCCCAGTCAGTGCTTTTTCAATTTAATATAGTGGTTATTGGTATGGTAATGAAGCTGAGAAACATAAATGGTAGTGTGTTACTCAGACAGCAGTAAAGATTGTACACCTAAAACTTTTATACATCACAGGTCAGAAAACATGCTGGAAGAATAAACAAACGTTATACTCACCTGGGTAACCATCTTTTTCAGTTATTACAGACAAAGAAACATTACCAGTCACTAAAAGCAAGAACTATTAGACACAGTTTCTTTCCTACTGCAGTCATTATAGTTAAGACTCTGATAAATCTGTCTTTTCCTGATTTAAACATTTCTCTTCTCCATTTAAATTGTGTATTTTATAAAGACCTCTTTAATATATTATTTGGTGCATTTATTTTAATGTTTTATTTTATCGTGTTTGCTTATTTACAACATATTTTTACTACTGCCTTGTATAATATTGTGATGGTGCTGTGTATTTTGTATTGTTTTACTACATTTACCTTGTTATGTGCATGGATGTAACATTAAGAGAAATTCCTAGCAACTGTTTTAACTTCCAGTAAAGTTCACATTTAGTTCAACTTATAAACTGCATTTGAAGTACTAGGGTGTTGCACTATGTTAGCATTATGGTTGTAATGAGAAGTCAAGCAAAATTACACCTTTTATTGACTAACTAAAAAGATCCCAATATACAAGCTTTCAACGCAACTTAGGCTGCATTTAAAGTAAAACATATACAGAATAATGTTCAGAATTACTGGCAAGATTAGGCTACTTAATACAGTCTTTTCAACTACTAGTATGAGCAAAACACACATTTTTTTTCCCTTTTTGGATATTTGTAAGGTAATTCATTATATCTTAATTTACTGAAGTCTTGTTTTCTTGCAGGCTTTCACCTGTATTTTTACTTCACTTTTACTTTGCGTTTGATGACACTTGAATGTTTTAAGATCCACATTCATGTACATTAAAAGTAATCTAGTTTCTTTTTATGATTTTAGGATGCACCATTAATTGCAAAATTGGATCTAAAGGAAAAAACATTGGGTCACTTTAGTGGAGAAGGAATTGAGAAAGATTCTGTTGTCAATGCTCTGTCTTCAGCTTCATTACTAGAGAAAATGCGAGCTAGGAACCACTTAACCCTGTCCCAGGTGATAGAAAATGAGGACAGTGAGGAGGAGTCCAATGCACAATATGCTTCACCGGTACCCCTTACGCCTACAGAACATGATGAATTGTTGGTAGATTTGAGAAACTTTATTGCTTTCCAGTCTGCAACTGAAGGGCAAGCTTCAACAGAAGAGCTTTTACAGGAGTTCAGTGCAAAACTCTCTGCTGCCCAGACAGTAGTTTTTAGAGAACTTTTAAGAAACTTGTGTACATTTCAGAGGAATGCTAACAACCTAGGAGTCTGGAAGTTAAAGCCAGAATTCAGGTGACTTAAAAATATTTTTTCATGTTTCATAATTAACAGAACTCTTTTACAAAGCACTTTCTTGCAGTTAATCTGGTGACTTCTAAGTGATCATTCTTTTTCTTGAATATAAGAAATGAATTACATCTACCTCAGTATGAGTGGTCCACGTATGGCACTATAAGGTATCAGTACGTTTTACAAATTAAATTTTTATGTTTTCAAATCTGGTAGCTGTGATTTTGATTTTTGATTGTTTTATTGTAATATTTTTGTGTATCATTTATTGCTTTCATATTCTCTCAGGAAGCTCATTACAGTATACTTTTACTGACTTTAAATATTTTACTTTAATTTCCAGTTACTAATGATAAAAAACGAGCAAAGATTAACAACTATTTTGATCTAGTAGAGATTACATCATCACTCTACCGATTTATAGTGATATTATGTGCACATTTCCCAGACAGACCTTTCATTTGTTAAACAGCACACACTTACTGGCCACTTTAATAGGTATACTAAGTAGGACCCTCCCTTTTACTTTCTGAACAGCGTGCATTTGTTGAGGTGTACATTCAGCAGAGTGCTAAAAACATTCATTTAGAGATTTTGGTCCATGATGACACAATAGCATAACAAATCACATAGTTTCTAAAAATTTTCTGGCCACATGTACAGTAAAATAAAGGCATAGTAATGTATGTGGAACCAGCTTGAAAGTTATGCTTTGTGATATGGTGCATTATCCTGTGGGAATCCATTAGATAAAAGAAATGACTAAGTCCATAATGGAATGAATATGGTCAGTAATCTTGGACTTGAGAAAGCAAAAACTGCCTTCACATCTTAAATATGGACTGCTTAGTTATGGTGTTAACATAAGATTGATACAAGCAGGATCGATTCAGGATATCAAGTTTGTTTGGTTTGCTAATGGCTGAGTTAAGAGCAACATTTGTATGTTGTTTATACCAAATTCTAAGCCTACCATTTGCATATTGCTTGATAAATCAATGTCAGCCCAGGCGACAGTTTCCAGTCAAACGCCGTTTGTTTCCATCACAGGTAAACTGCAGCATCATCTTCCATTTGCATGCCTGTCTGTAGTTGAACCTGCCCTGATCTGCTGCTGCTGTTAACCATCCGCTTCAAGGTCCAACACATTAATGTCATTTTATTTCTGAATACACAAAGTAAGATACCTTAGTCCATTATGCACAATTTTAAAACTTAAACATGCCTATTATTTGCTCACATGAAGCCCTTGCATACAGCTCTTCTCCACCTAAAGCATGTCAGTTCACTCCTTCCGTCTGCTTTGGTTCATGTTTTGATTTATATTGCTTCAGTAGTTTTACATTACATCCATAAGAACAGCTTGGATTAACAATGTTGTGATATTTCTGTAGAAATAACATGTAACCTAATGTTATAGATGAAAAGTAATGAAAGTGCATACAGCATTTCAGGTTAGCCTCATGCAAATTTAAGTATTTTATAACAATTCAAGCTGCTACTTGACCGCCTTGCTCCTAAACGATATACGCAGCAGTTAAGGCCACAAATAAATACTCCAAAATAACCACCTTGGAGAACTCATTCCAACTTTTACTAGTGTTCCTCTTCTTCCCTCTCTGTCAACACTTCTTTAACACTAGAATTACCAGAGCCTACGAAAAAACTCGGAATTCCGTCCCACCTTAAATTGCTTCTTAAATCCCTTCACACCTCTCCGCCAGCGTCCTTTGTCCTCTAAATGTGCTGATAAAGAGAAGCTACGAGCAGCCGGCTATTCCATCCCCCCACCAAATTTAGAATGCACGAACTTCTCTCAGTTCATGCCTTGATTGAGTATCTGGGAGTGAAGTGGAGTTTTAGAGTGGAAATAATAGATCGTTATTTGGAACACACACATTTCATGTCTGTTCTGTTTCTACAGTAATCTGTGTCAACACATTGTTAAAACAGAAACGTTATTTATATTCTAGTAGTAGATGAAAAAATGTAGGCATAAACTATATAATGTATGAAGCCTGAAGTCCAAATAACAAAGAAACATTTTCACAAAAGGTTTCAAATATAACACAATTGCACGTTTATTCAAAAATATAACTGCAGAAACAAAAGCCGCCTTTAACATGCGACATTGACAGCCGTTTATTATAACTGCCTCCGTGGTGCAATAGAATCAGTTCTCGCCTTGGAATCAAAAGGTCGCGAGTTCGATACTGCACCACTCCATTTTGAGAAGTAAACTGCTCTTAGTCTTACTATTTTAGAATAAAAGTATACATTTAATTTCAGTCTGTAACAGCCAGTGCAATTTATGATCCTTGTAAAGGTTAGCTTTTTTTTAATTCACTTTTCATTCGCTCAGTCACGTTTAGAATCAATCCATACAACTCCATCTGACACGGCTGTTTTCACTAAAGATGCGCTATAGCTCTGCAGTGTACCACGATGCATACTAACGCCCCCCGAAACCGGGTTCTGACACACAAACGCTGGTGAAGCTGCCTTCTTCTTATCTCACCGTCACTTGATTTTCTTTTTATCCAGTTTTATTGAGTGTTCCTGCCTGTTTCTTTTGTACTCCAGGACATGCAGAGGAGAGAATGGTAAAGAGCAGTAACTTCAGCGCTATATGCAATCATCAGACACTCCCCATCTGCCCGTGTCGCGAGAACTGATTCTATTGCACCATGGAGGCAGTTATAATAAACGGCTGTCAATGTCGCATGTTAAGGCGGCTTTTTGTTTCTGCAGTTATATTTTTGAATAAACGCGTAATTGTGTTATATTTGAAACCTTTGTGAAAATGTTTCTTTGTTATTTGGACTTCAGGCTTCATACATTATATAGTTTATGCCTACATTTTGTCATCTACTACTAGAATATAAATAACGTTTCTGTTTTAACAATGTGTTGACACAGATTACTGTAGAAACAGAACAGACATGAAATGTTTGTGTTCCAAATAACGATCTATTATTTCCACTCTAAAACTCCACTTCACTCCCAGATACTCAATCAAGGCATGAGCTGGGAGAAGTTCGTGCACGTTCTAAATTGGTGGGGGGATGGAATAGCCGGCTGCTCCTAGCTTCTCTTTATCAGCACATTTAGAGGACAAAGGACGCTGGCGGAGAGGTGTGAAGGGATTTAAGAAGCAATTTAAGGTGGGACGGAATTACGAGTTTTTTCGTAGGCTCTGGTAATTCTAGTGTTAAAGTCACAGTCCTTTCTCTCAGCCACTGCATGGGATTCCTTTTTAATCCCATTTTGATGTCAGTCTGAAAACCTTGCCTTATTTCCATGAGGCATTTGATGTGTACTGCTTCTGCTGCACCAATGTTGTTAGTCTTCTCACCGTTACACTATTTTCCAGGCAAAATGGTTTTTGTGGATTGGTGATTGAAATATGTCACTTTGAAACCAATATTTGTCATCAATGTTAGATTTGAATGTTGACTCTGTGTCACAAATATAAATACAGAAAATTGGTAATTGTATGGCAGAATTTTCCTAAAAAGCCCATTTTGTAAGATGGAAGGTTAAAGTTCTCAATTATTGATTTAAAGGGAAAAAAAGCTACTTTCACATCTTAGGTCAGATGGTTTTGTATTGCTATAGTAAGACAGATTTTGATGGTCAAACAAATCTTACGTACTGATATATTACTGTGAAGGGTAATATATTATGGTGGCAAGAAAATGATGGAAAACTACATTTTTGGTTGATATAAATGTACTGAATTTAGGTGGTGAAGAATTCAAGTTTTTTTTCACACTAGTATGAACCCTCATAGGCTTATAATGACGGATTTACATACTTCATCAACAGATGCAACTGCAGTACTTTCGTGTCTTATCAAGAGTCATTTCCTTTAAGGACTATCAAGGTACAAAACATGGCTTGTCTGGAATCCATTAATTAACCTTTAATACATCTTGAAGGCCTCAAATGAAAAAAGAAATTGTGGTGAGTCCCCAGAAGTGAATTTTAAAATCATGTAGGGGTGTTATAAATCACTGTGCTCCGAAACTATGAAAAACAGGTTCTCCTCTCATACATTTTGGGTTTACTTCTACAAAATCGAGACTCAATCGCCAATACAACAACTGAGTTTGTGGCTTTTTCTTTTCCATTGTCTCATGGCTTTTTGTTTTATTTTATAACAATGGAAACTTTGAACCATTTCTTCAAAACATTTGACTGAACTGTGAACCTCCTCCTTAAAAACATGGCAGTAAACCAAGACAAATTATACTGATGCCCCTCAGACATGCCATATTGAACTTTCAACTGTGAAAAAAGCCATACTAAAGAGTAATTACTACTTGCACAAAGAAACTGCAGGTTTAGCTATTGAAATCATTGGTACTTTGCATCTTTTAAGCAATAGATATATGAACGGATAGGTATTGATTAAAACCTCAGTCTTCATGGAGTTCAGCTTTGTATCTTTTTAATTCAAGAAGACTAAAGTAAAAGAAAAAACATTCTGCTGAAAATATAAGTTGTCATTCCTCAAATGTGCAAAAAAAACAACTTACTTTTTTAGCCTGGGGTGAATAAAGATTAGCATGGGCATCAGCCTGGGAAAAGAACATAGTTTTGTAATTTAAACATGACAGTGATTTTAAGAGTATCAGTAGTTTATTTAAAAAACAATAAATGGGGATAGACCTTTAAATTTGGGATACATGCTTCACTGAGAGAAGCAAAGATGTTCATCATCATCATAGATCTGTATTCCTACTGAAACTGACAAGTGTGAAGGATTCCCACATTGGGGGCATGCTGGGCATTGTAGTCCCTGGGGACAGCCCTTTTGGGTCCCGGTTTAGGGTCGCCATGGGAAGCTGCAGGATTGGGGAGTCCTTACACCATGGGGTTCCTGATTCACCTGGAAGTGCTGACAAACCACATGTGTGGAAGATTGGGAGCACTTCTGGTACAGCTAAGACAAAAGGAGCTGCCTTACTCGCATCAGAGAGCCGGAGTTGGAAGGAAGGCGGACAAAGTAGGCAGCAAGAGACCAAAAGAGAAGACAAAGTATGCTGTATTGTGCTTAGTATACTTGTGGCTGTGGTGGAGGGAAACCCTTATAAAAGAAGGATCTTCCCACATTAAAAGACTATTTGCCTTTTAAACTGTGTCTGTGCCTGTTTGTGTTGGGTGCTTGGGGAGCTGGAGCACCCCCTGCTGTTCACAAAAGATAAAAGACATCTGTGGACTGAAGGAACCTTTAAGCAGTTATGTACCCAGGCTTAAATTAACTCTTCATCTGTATCCTTAGACAAGTATTCTTAAACAAGATTCCTTTAAAATACATTTCTTACTTTTTGCTCTTGTTATTTTTATTGTGTTCTATTAATTTTGTTTTACTGCAGTAACTTATACTTGTTACCTTGATCAAACAACACAATATGATAAGAACAACTAATGATTGCCATATTACCATTCGAATTAGTGGCAGAGAAGGCAGCAGTGTGGTGAGCGGGCACCGTCTTTGGTAAGTGGCACAGGTAGAGTGATGCCCTCATTTTCATGTGTAATTTAGCATTTAAAGCACATACAAGAAAAGAGAATGTGATTGTCTGGTCTTAAGACAACTGTTTAATCTGCTCATTGCATGCTAGTAAGGTTCTTTGCTTGAAGCTGCTGTCCACATTGGGTTGAGGGTCATACACATGGGGTGCAATAAAGCAGCTACACTGAAGCCTAATTTTGACTGAGGAAGCTGTCCATGTGTGGATACGCCGTACACTTGTGTCTCTATAAAGCAGCTCTTCAGAAGGCTCCATTTGCTTAAGTTAGTTGCCCATGTTTGATAAAGAAGTACTTTTGGGGTACTATCTACATGCAATTGAAGCCGTACACATGGGGCAGATGTACAACAACATTTATTTATATAGCACATTTTCATACAAACAATGTAGCTCAAAGTGCTTTAAATGATGAAGAAAGAGAAAAAAAGACAAAATAAATAATTAAAATTAGGGAACACTAATTAACAGAGAATAAAAGTAACTATAGTTAACTATATTTTGTGGCATTGGACAACTGAGCTAACGAACGGAAGAATTTCCATGATAATGCAGAAGTACAAAGTGGTGTGGCCTTTGCAGATGACATATCTGTGCATTATGCAATTTGTCTATGTAAAATATGCATTTCCTAAGTTATAATATTCTATATAGCTAACTGTATATTCCATAATATCATAGGAATTATTTAATGTTCGGGTAACACTGAAGCACTAATAAGACCCCCTGATTACCGTGTGGTATTCAGCACACTGAACCATGGAGGTTTACCCACCCTTATTCAAGACAATATTTCTTTTTTAGCCAGTACATCATAGTTATCACAAATTGACTTTTTGGCACATCTGAATAAACCCCTCCACCTCAGAGCCACTCACTCACCAGTCAGTCATAATTCCATCCATCCATTATCCAACCCACTATATCCCAACTACGCGGGGGTCTGCTGGAGCCAATCCCAGCCAACACAGGGTGCAAGGCAGGAAACAAACCCCAGGCAGGGCGCCAGCCCACCGCAGGTCAGTCATAAAGGCCGGGTTATTGTATTCAGACAAGTTCCTGTACCATATGCTTGAACAACCAAATTTTCTTATGCAGTTCAGCATTCAAGAAGAATACAGAAAAGAGGAATGTAATTCACCATGTTTGAAATTAAATTTACAGAACAGCTCTTTATGCACCCCTCTCTATATATTTAACATTCCTAGACTTTGAAAAAATATTCCTGGATTTCAGTACTTAGTGCACAGTGTACTGTAGAAGTATGCAGTTCTATGAATAGTTCTCAATTTTTATTGAAAAACAAACATTTAAAGGATACATTGGGTATTTTTAAGTAATTTTTTACTAAAAAAATCTCACTGGAAATTGTATTCTTAATATGGAAGCATTTTTACAAATTGAAAAATGAAAGAAGTCTGTTCTTTTGGTTTAAAGATGGGGTCAACTCAAAGATGACAAAAGCCTTAAAACTTCACTAAATATGTCCATTATTAAGCAGCAAATGTTTGAATTTCAGAAATCATGCCTTTTGGGCTTTTGAGGTATGTGTATGATGATAAAATTGAAAATAATACATTTTATAATAATATTGTTACCACTGTTATCCTGAGGTAAAGATATTTCCTGTTCACTTGTGTCTTCACAGTAACTGGGGTGGGTGAAACATTATTGTAAAATAAAGATGTAAAAAAGCACAAAGTCACTCATGTATCTCTAGCTGCTTTGAAAAAAAAGAAAGAAATGGCCCGTATACAAATTACAAAGCCTTGGAGGTATGGCTTCTAGTGTTTAGGTTTGATGTGAACATCCCATTTGAAGACCTACAGGAAGCGGATCTACAAATGTGCGGCACAGTCTTTTACTGAGACAACTACCTGCAGGACAAGTAGAAAAGAAAAGTGATCCTAATCACTCATTTCTGAATCTTACGTAAGCTTCAAACATGAATTCAGATTAATTGTTTCACTGCTGCTGAAAAGGGTGATGGGGAGAAAAATAAAACTGTATAGGATTAGACATTTCATTTTGTAGCTCTTAAGTGTGATGGACTTTTTATGTTCCCTTTGAGGCTGCAGGGGTTTTTCTGTGAGGTCCCATAGACACTGATGTAAAGTTTACTTTAAATTAACCTGTAGAAGCAAAGTGTCCTGCCTGCCGTTGATTCATACCTTGTGCCTTTTGTGGCTGGAGTGGGTTTCTGCTTCCTTGTGATTTTATATGTGACTAGCAAAATACCTGCGCTTTGCAGCGGCGAAGTACTGCCTTAAAATTTTTATTAAGAAGAAAATTAAACCTTTTTAAACTGAGGGAAAATATACCAATAATTATTTGTTAAGGATCTCTTTATATACCACATTGTCATTTCGGCCCTCCGGTTGTAATATGACCAAGCTGTGCTCGGAGCTTACTCTTGAGCATGCAACGTACAGTTGGCCATGTGAATAGTAATCTTGTTTCAGATCTCACAGCTTGGATTGCTGCAGTCCTAATCGGTTTGAGTTTCATGGTTTGTTTCAATTACGACAGTATTTGAAGGACTTGTGTTGAAGTGACATTCGGCATCTGTCAAGCGTTGTAAGCACACAACCGGTTTCATCGATAACTTTACATCTAGCTTTTGAGAGTTTAAACATTCATAAACATCAAAGTGTCCACTACTGAAATCGTCACCTGTCAATCTA
The DNA here is from genome assembly GCF_016835505.1 of Polypterus senegalus. Taxonomy (NCBI): domain Eukaryota; kingdom Metazoa; phylum Chordata; class Cladistia; order Polypteriformes; family Polypteridae; genus Polypterus; species Polypterus senegalus. The sequence continues at coordinate 269,763,493 of NC_053154.1, forward strand.
AGATGTTTAAGAGGCATTGGCAGCTGTCGAAAGGTGTAAAATATTTGGCCATTTCAGTACACTTGAAAGCGACAACCAAGCAATTCAGCGGCAGCCATCAACTCACATGCAGATGCATAGGTGAAGGGCTTAAGCATTTCACTCTTCTAGTGCTCCTGTGTAGTATAATTATCTCCTGTACCGTCACCAGTCTACACCTTGAACCTGCCCCAGTCATTCAATACATAAGACACAATGTTCCTCCAGATATCAAGAGTGAGCCTGATATGGCCGTGCAATATGTAACAAAGAGAATGGAAAAGATACAGTAGGTGCCATCTCCGGGCATGGAAACCACTCGGTAAGTGACAGTTCTTTGATCGATGGTGATCACCTCGATAGACATGTTAATAGGGGTATGGTTGGAACGATAAAGGAAATGGGTACCTGAACAATGTAAAGTAAGTCTAAAATACCTACAACTTAACCATAATCGTAATAAACGAACAATAAAACAGCGGAGAAGCCGTGGATTAAATAAAAAGGCTGTAGTTATCAGCAGGGAGACATGAATCCCGTGGTGAAGCAAGGAAGGGAATGTAGAAACTGGAGCGACGGACGGCCCTATATAGGCAGGCAGCCAACAACGTGGGAGGCGTTGGGATGGGGGACCCAATGCCGCCTCACACGGGGACCGAGCTGCAGGCTATGGACGTATATAAGTACGTAAGTAGGATTCAGTTAGCGTTGAGAACCCATAAATAAGAAAGTTCAAAATGGCGGACGTTGTCGACCGTTATGACCGCTACGCGTAGAATTTCGAAATGAAACCTGCCCAACTTTTGTAAGTAAGCTGTAAGGAATGAGCCTGCCAAATTTCAGCCTTGTACCTACACGGGAAGTTGGAGAATTAGTGATGAGTGAGTGAGTGAGTGAGTGCTTTGCCTTTTATTAGTATAGATTACATAGGATCAAGAAATAGAACACCACCAAAATTGCATTGAGATGATGTGGTAGGAGCGCAGATGTAAAAGAAATGATATTAAATGGCCCACAATTGTCTCTAAAACTCACCAGTTCTGCACAAAGGAGAATGGTTGAAATATTCCACACTGTTTAATACTCACAGTAGCATCTTGTTCTAATTATTGCTGAGGAAAGTGGCACAAACAGGCTTCAGAGTAAAGGGGTCATTCTGTATATTATTATTATTATAATTATGATTATTATTATCGGGGTCAACAACATTTATTTATATAGCACATTTTCATACAAACCATGTAGCTCAAAGTGCTTTATATGATGAAGAAAGAGAAAAAAGACAAAATAAATAAGAATTAAAATAAGGAAACACTAACAACAAGTAAGGTCAAATGGCCAGGGAGGACAGAAAAAAATAAAATCTGCAGGGGTTCCAAGCCACGAAACCACCCAGCCCCCTCTAGGCATTCTACCTAATATAAATGGCCTCAATCAGTCCTCATTGTATTCAGGGTTCTCATGGAAGAACTTGATGATGACAGTCACGTGGACTTCTGGCCTTTAATCCATCAATGTAGGGACATCACTGTGCTTTGATCAGGTGGTGGTGGCGCAGGTTGCCACCCCAGAAAACTGGAAAAAGAACAGAAGAGAAAGTAGGTGTTAGTACGGGTTTTGAATATGAATATCGTGAATAATAATGATAATTAACTGAATATACAGAGCATCAGGGTTAAACTAAAATTAAGTTATGAGAAAGCCATGTTAAAGTTATGAGTTTTCAGCAGTGTTTTAAAGTGCTCTGTATTAGCCTGGCAAATTCCTATTGGCAGGCTATTCCAGATTTTAGGTGCATAACAGCAGAAGGCCGCCTCACCACTTTTAAGTTTAGCTCGGAATTCTAAGAAGACGCTCATTTCAAGATCTAAGGTTACAATTTGAAGTGTAAGGTATAAGGCATTCCAAAATAATAAGATGGAGTGAGATTATTTAATTAAGGCTTTGTAAACCATAAGCAGTATTTTAAAGTCCATTCCAAAAGACACAGGTAACCAGTGTAGTGACATCAAAACTGGGGTGATTTGCTTGGATTTTCTTTTCCGAGTTAAGATTCTAGCAGCTGCATTCTACACTCGTTGCAATCGATTGATGTCTTTTTTGGGTAGTCCTGAGAGGAGTGCATTACAGTAAACAAAAAGCGTGAATTAATTTCTCAGCATCTTTCAGTGTTATAAGAGGTCTAACTTTTGCTCTGTTTCTTAAGTGGAAAAATGCTGTCCTAGTAAACTGATTAATATGTGATTTAAAATTCAGGTCACAGTCAACGGTTACCCCTAAATTCTTTACCTCTGTCTTGACTTTTAATTCTAATGCATCAAGTTTATTTCTAAGAACTTCATTATATTTATTACTAGCAGAATACCCGCGCTTCGCAGCGGAGAAGTAGTGTTTTAAAGAAGGTACGAAAAAGAAAAGGAAAAATTTTAAAAATAACGTAACATGATTGTTAATGTAATTGTTTTGTCATTGATATGAGTGTTGTTCTTATATCTATCTATCTATCTATATATATCTCTATCTATCTATCTATCTATCTATCTATCTATCTATCTATCTATCTATATATATATATATATCTCTATCTATCTATCTATGTATCTATCTATCTATCTATCTATATATATATATATATATATATATATATATATATATATACAAAATACCCGCTTGGCAGCGGAGAAGTAGTGTGTTAAAGAAGGAAAGAGAAAGAAAAGGAAACATTTTGAAAATAACGTAACATGATTGTCAATGTAATTGTTTTGTCACTGTTATGAGTGTTGCTGTGATATATATATATAGCAAAATACCAGGCTGCAGCGATGTCATGTGTTAAAGAAGTTATGAAAAGAAAAGGAAACATTTTAAAAATAATGTAACATGATTGTCAAAGTAATTATTTTGTGTATTTGGTTGCAGCGTCACAAGTTGTTTTCGTAGCTGCATCAGAAAATGTACCACAACGCCTGACACGCCTCCTTTTACTGTTTTCTCACAGCTTGGATTGCTGCTGTCATATATATATACACACACACACACATACACACACACACATACACACACACACATACATATATATATAATATACATATATATATATACACATACATATCTTCATATCTACATATCTATATACATATCTACACACATAAATTATATATATGTGTGTATGTATGTATGTATGTATGTATGTGTGTGTGTGTGTGTGTGTATATATATATATAATCTAGATAGGTGTGTGTGTATATATATATATATATATATATATATATATACACATACATACATATATATATACACATACATATACTTGTGTGTATGTTTGTATGTGTCTATATGTGTGTGTATAGCTTTGGTCACTGAGTGCAAGGGAAAAATAATGAAATATAGTCTATAAGTTATTAAACAGTAAAACATTAACGTTTTAAGAAGTACAGGTACATTGAGCACTACTGGAGTGGTTATGGGTAAACTACATTTTAAAGACTGTGTAACAAAACAGGTAAGTAACTAACAGCAGCTAAAATGTATATGGATCATCTCTCGGTAGTAGATCCCTTTTGAAAGGCGCTACACGACGGCTGTGGTATAGAAATTACATTTTCTATGTGAACGCTCAAATTTGTGCCTCTGGTAATGTGCCTTACCGCAATTAAAGAAAATTATTTTTGTGTCCTCTGCCGTGTTAAGAGAGAAAGGCTTTGGTTTGGGATAAAAGGAAAAAAGGTGTAAAGAAAGGAAAGTTGCCTTTTTCTTTTATATAGTATAGAGAGATGTGTTCGCTGACGTTATGATCGCCTGTTGGGGACAGTCGCGCTGGGTCTTGTGTAGACTGGTGAGACGTCCCCGCCATTAATCGGCTGTGATGGCACTGTGAGTCCTCCACTCGTGTGCGTGTCTTCATAATCCGAGCTGAGGACCTGATAATCGTATACGTGCAAAAGAAAGTGTGAATCGCCTTAATATTATTTTGCCGTGGTGTAGAAAAGGGGTCCCATGTTTGCACTTGTCTGGGCTATAGCTCAGGGGGCGGATGAAAAAAATTAAAAGTGCTCACTTTGACTTAAAGCAGAAGCGCAGTCAGCGTCTCAAAGGCCGGCACAGCTATGCGCGCGAGCTGGCTGCTCGACTTTTGCTGGGCAGGAGACCACTTTTGTACACACGTTCATGATATCAAAAGTCTCAGCGCTCTTTGGAGGTCATTCATATATTATATATATAGCAAAATACCCGCCTACGCAGCGGAGAAGTAGTGTGTTAAAGAAGTAATGAAAAGAAAAGGAAACATTTTAATAATAACGTAACATGATTGCCATTGTCATGAGTGTTGCTGTCATATATATGCCTGCCTAAATAAGTCACCCTCGCTTTGCTCTTACTTTATTTACCGTTCATTTAATCATGGCTATTGGCGGAAAAATTATAAAACCAAAACAATTATTGATGGCGAATCGATCATTCATAAAGCTTGAATTGGTGATGTTTTTCTGTGTTAACCTCATATTTTTTCAGACTTCTTCTCAAACTAAGGTGGTGCGAGGGTAAAATGAATCGGGATGCGCTGATCAATGTAATCGGTGTACAGTACCAGGAAATCATGCATTGACAAAAGCTCCCTTTGCTTGTAATGCAAAGTGTGATTAAATGCATTATTTTTTAACGCGTTATGGAGCACATGCATCGAAGCTTCTCAGCTGTGCTGTTGCTGTCATCAAGGATTTGATTATCATTATTTCTTTCAATTAGGTTCGTATTTGTAGGATGTGTTGTGTTCTAGTTACATTCCGTGTTTGTCAATCGTTGTAAAGATGACAGGTTTCATTCATCGATTCGTTTCTTACTGCATCAATAAACAGCTCGTCTTCTTCTTTATCTGAGACCTGACACACTGCATGCACGGGTTTTTTTACACTGTCTTCCTTTAGCGGGACATTCACTTTTTCCACCGTGTGCTTTGTTTCCACAGTAGCTGCATTTATGAATATGCTTATCAGACGCTTCATATTTTTTGTTGCCTTTTCAATTGTGTAATTTGGTTTTTGTTCAGTGCTCTTTGGAACTGTTGCTTTTTATCTGTGCACTGCGTCAGTTCACGTGAGCCACTTGGTGTACATGCATCGAAGGTTCCCAGCTGTGCTGGTGCCATCTCGTTCTATGTCCATAGCTTTATTTAATGTTACCTTAGTCCTGGCACTTAAAACTTTCTCTCGCAGTTTCGCTGAGTTTGTGTCAAACACCACCAACCTGACCATCTCATCTTCCTCTCCATAAGCACAGTCCTTCACCCGTGAATATTTACCCGTGGCAGTTTGCTATTGGATTGCCGCTGACGGACGGCCTTATATGGGCAGGCACTAAATTACAAACGCCAGCGGCAGCCTGTCTATGAACTTAATTTAAAGTGTAGGTTTACATCGTGCTTTGTTTCCGAAGTAGCAGAACTCATGAATATAGTTGTATATGTCACTCGCTCGCTTCTTATTGTTTCGCTGCCTTCTCAATTATATAATGCATGTTTTCTTGAGCGCTTTTTTGAGGTCTTCCTGGTTTTCTATGTACTGCGTGATTACGTGGGAGGCGTGATGATGTCACACGAAACTCCGCCCCCACGGCGTTGATGCTCATCTCCATTACAGTAAATGGAGAAAAACTGCTTCCAGTTATGACCATTACGCGTAGAATTTCGATATAAAACCTGCCCAACTTTTGTAAGGAAGCTGTAAGGAATGAACCTGCCAAATTTCAGCCTTCCACCTACACGGGAAGTTGGAGAATTAGTGATGAGTCAGTGAGTGAGTGAGGGCTTTGCCTTTTATTAGTATAGATTGCCAATCACTAAAATTTCTGTTTTCTCTTTATTTAGTTTGAGAAAATTACTACTCATCCATTCAGAAACACAAGTGAGACATTGTGTCAGTGAATCAAGAGTGTCAGGGTTATCAGCTGCTATTGATAAATACAGCTGTGTGTCATCAGTAAGGCTGTGGTAGCTCACATTATGCCCGAGATAATCTGACCTAACGGAAGCATGTAAATCGAAAAGAGCAGCAGACCCAGGATAGAGCCTTGTGGAACACCATATAGAAGATTGTGTATAATTACCACAACTAACAAAGAATTTTCTACCTGCCAGGTAGGATTCAAACCAATTTAAGACACTTCGAGAGAAGCGCACCCATTGACTAAGGTGATTTCTAAGAATATTGTCATCAATGGTATCAAATGTGGCACTCAGATCTAAGAGAATGAGAACAGATAAACGACCTCTGTCTGCATTTACCTGCAAGTCATTTACTACTTTAACGAGTGCGGTTTCTGGACTGTGATTTGTTCTGAAACCCGACTGAAACTTCTCAAGAATGGCATGTTTATTGAGGTGATCATTAAGCTGCATAATGACTGCCTTCTCTAGAATTTTACTTAAGAAAGGCAGGTTGGAAATGGGTCTAAAATTTTCAAAAGCAGAGGAGTCGAGATTATTTTTCTTCAGCAGGGGTTTAACTACAGCAGTCGTAAGACAGTCTGTGAAGACCCCTGTATCTAATGACGAGTTTACTATGTCAAGAATACTATCAATTAGCACACCCGATACTTCTTTGAAAACATTTGTTGTATTGGGTCAAGGACACAGGTGGAGGGTCTCAGTTGAGAAATTATTTTATATAAATCAGGTAAATCTATCCTGGTGAAAGAATTAGTTTAAAATGGAGTACCAGGGTTTAAGTGGTTCAGTACTGGGGAAATGTACTATATTATTTCTAATATCATTCATTTTTTGATTAAAAAATACAGTAAAAGCTTCACAAGTTTCACTGGAAGTTTTTTGGAGGCATTCCATTGAATGACTTGGATTTAGCAGACAATCAATTGTAGAGAATAAGACTCTGGGGTTACTAGCATTGTTATTTATAATTGTAGAGAAATAACACCGCCTCTCAAGACGGACTATGTTGTTGTATTCTGTTATTTTAACTTTCAGTATTTCATAATGGACAGTCAGTTTAGTTTTTGTCCATTTATGCTCAGTTCTCTGGCATGTTCTCTTTAGATCAGACACTCTTTGAGTCTTCCATGGTGTAACTGTGCTAGAAGATTTTTTAACTATCTTTTCAGGTGCGACTATGTCAGCAGCAGCTCTCACCTTAGTATTAAAATTTTCCACCTTATTATATACATTATCCTCGCTATTGTAGTAAGTTCTACAAATGGACTCGATGCTTAGAATGTCTGTAAATTTTGAAGCTGCTGAGGAATCAAAGAAGCGTTTTTTAACAATATGCTTCTCGTGAATGTTTTCTATCATTATTTCTATATTAAATAGTATGAGAAAATGATCTGCTTCACATCAACGTTTAGTCCTTTTGTAATTACAAGTTAACAAAAATCACATTCAGGGCACATTCTATATAATTTTAGAAATGGATGAAGATCTGAAAATATTCATTATGCAATAATTAGAAAGAAACCAAATATGTTATTACACAGAATAGTAAATCTGTAATTCCAACTATATAAGCAGATAATTATTACAGGATGTTGATATATTATCTTGTACTTTTTCAGATTGTATCCTCTATGCATACTGCGTTGGCAAGGCTCATTCTATGACTGCAACAGCCAGTGATTTTGTACTTCTGAAAACATTTTGGCAAATGTCACCACAATTGTGTTTTCCTCCAATCCCATCAAAGCATTAGTAGATTATTCTTTTCATAGTCATATGTCATAGACAGAGTGACAGCTAGCATCAATATAGGATAAAGCAACAGAACAATTTCATCAGTCATTAGGCTGCTAGTCCAGTGGAATTTTACATCATGCATTCTGTGTCTCTTTGAAAGCGAAATTGGATTTAGCAAGAGCACGGTAATGCAACTGCGAGAGTCGGAGAACAATACTGAAGAAGTCAGTGGATGAGATGTCTGCTGTCACGTTGGGAGTACAGAGTGTATTGCTTTGCCAGAGCAAACTTGCATGACCTACCTCATTGTTCATTTCATACTTTATTAACAGTTCCTACAAAGTTAGAATTCGCAAAAGCTGCCTTAATTCAGGGTGTTCATAAGAAATGTATGAGTATTTCCTTTATGAGGTAGACGTAACATAATAAACTAGAAAACTTGCATCATATATTTTGAAATATTAAAATGTGTGCTCTAATTTAAATTAATTTAAATGTTTACAGTCTAAATATTCTCAATTGTAATAGAAATTCCTCATTTTTTCCTCATAGATATGTCCAGTAAAGGATCAAAAATAATAACATTGTTAGACTAGATCTCTAGTACAGGATCAAAAGTAAAAACTAATATTTTTGTAATTGCTGACCATGAAATGGTCTACAGTGATACCCCACATGCTTACGTTTGTAATTTTTTTTATTTCTAACCTTCTGGGAGTGGTTCTTGGAGGGTTAGGACCACCGGGAAAGTATCAGATTTTACAAATATATTACTATTCATGTTTAGTAACCCTAAAATAGCATAAAATGACACGGACTACGGATCCCCATTTTCAAAAGATTTCTGAAAAAGAGTAACTTTGCCCCCTTTCATCTTATTAGGGGGTGAACTCCTGGGGTAGGTTGATGTGGTATTCACAGATTCAAGTCCTTCTGATCATTTTTGCTTAAGACACCTATTGGTTTACTTTTTATCATAAGACTGTACTGTAATTTTCTGGTCCAAAAATGTGAAATGTTTTAGTCTATATGGACAAAAATAGGGAGGAATCCCAAAACACTTCATGTCTTACATAGCTAGATATCAAGGCATGTTGACTGGAGGTTTACTTGTACCAATGAATCAGGACATTCCACAAATTTCCCAAAGTTTCTTCCATTTTTTCCCTACTAGAGTTTTTTTGGTTTTTTTTTGGAGGGAGTTCTTCCTTGTCTTCTTAGAGAGTTAAGGCTGTGGGTCTGTCAAAAGGCAGGGCCTGTTAAAGCCCATTGTGACACTCCTTGTGTGATTTTGGGCTATACAAAAATAAATTGTATTGTGGTTCCCAAAGTCCTTGACAGGGCTACATCTCTGGACTCCAACTCCCATGCATCCCTGTGGGTGTCCTAAAGTGGTACGGCTGTGAGGAACACTGCCACCTGCTGTGTGGGGGAATGAGCTGCACCCAGTGAGCTTGTATGCCTTTTCCTTCCATTATGGCCTCTTGGTCGGCCATGAAATGTTCCTTTATCCCAGCCAGGAGGCCTGTCCATTCTTCCTGATACCTACAGCATATTCTTCCATCTCCAATTTAAATAATTCAAACATTGCAAAATGCTCTGCTCCTACAAGTAAGAAAAAGATACAGTCTAACCAACGATATACAAATTATCGTTGGAAATCTCAAAAGATGCATTCACCACAATGTGTCCTTGATCAGGGTATCCTTGTTACAATCTCATCATTTTTTAACAGAATCAGTATTACTCCATATCAAGCATCATGCATTTGTGAAATGTGACAAATAATACATATATCTTATAATATATTTTATTCTCTATATACCTTCACCCTCCTGGAGCTATTTTTAGAAAATTTAACATTTCTTTTCACTGCTATGCTGATGATAGTCAAGTTTGTATTCCTGTCTGCAACTCTGCAATGAATCAACTGCACAACTGTCTTTTTGAACTAAGATCCTGGATGGCTAATAATTTTCTTGATTTGAATCAAAATACACTCACCTAAAGGATTATTAGGAACACCTGTTCAATTTCTCATTGATGTAATTATCTAATCAACCAATCACATGGCAGTTGCTTCAATGCATTTAGGGGTGTGGTCCTGGTCAAGACATCTCCTGAACTCCAAACTGAATGTCAGAATGGGAAAGAAAGGTGATTTAAGCAATTTGGAGCGTGGCATGGTTGTTGGTGCCAGACGGGCCGGTCTGAGTATTTCACAATCTGCTCAGTTACTGGGATTTTCACGCACAGCCATTTCTAGGGTTTACATAGAATGGTGTGAAAAGGGAAAAACATCCAGTATGCGGCAGTCCTGTGGGCGAAAATGGAGAGAATGGGCCGACTGATTCAAGCTGATAGAAGAGCAACTTTGACTGAAATAACCACTCGTTACAACCGAGGTATGCAGCAAAGCATTTGTGAAGCCACAACACGCACAACCTTGAGGCGGATGGGCTACAATAGCAGAAGACCCCACCGGGTACCACTCATCTCCACTACAAATAGAAAAAAGAGGCTACAATTTGCACGAGCTCACCAAAATTGGACAGTTGAAGATTGGAAAAATGTTGCCTGGTCTGATGAGTCTCGATTTCTGAGACATTCAAATGGTAGAGTCAGAATTTGGCATAAACAGAATGAGAACATGGATCCATCATGCCTTGTTACCACTGTGCAGGCTGGTGGTGGTGGTGTAATGGTGTGGGGGATGTTTTCTTGGCACACTTTAGACCCCTTAGTGCCAATTGGGCATCGTTTAAATGCCACGGGCTACCTGAGCATTGTTTCTGACCATGTCCATCCCTTCATGACCACCATGTACCCATCCTCTGATGGCTACTTCCAGCAGGATAATACACCATGTCACAAAGCTTGAATCATTTTAAACTGGTTTCTTGAACATGACAATGAGTTCACTGTACTAAAATGGCCCCCACAGTTACCAGATCACAACCCAGTAGAGCCTCTTTGGGATGTGGTGGAACGGGAGCTTTGTGCCCTGGATGTGCATCCCACAAATCTCCATCAACTGCAAGATGCTATCCTATCAATATGGGCCAACATTTCTAAAGAATGCTTTCAGCACCTTGTTGAATCAATGCCACGTAGAATTAAGGCAGTTCTGAAGGCGAAAGGGGGTCAAACACCGTATTAGTATGGTGTTCCTAATAATCCTTTAGGTGAGTGTAAAATGGAGGTGCTTATAATGGGTCCATAAGTAAAGCCTAAATTGGTCTTGGACTTCTCGGCTCTTTCTCTGTCTTTTGCAAACCTCAAGTCCACCATCTTGGTGTTATCTTTGACAGTAACCTCTGTTTTGAGAAACAAGTTAATTCTGTAGTCAAGAGTTGCTTTTTCCAGCTTTGACTATTAGGAAGATCAAGCCTTTTTTATCTTCATGTGATCTTGAGAAAGCTACTCATGCTTTTATCTTTTCTCGCCTCGATTACTGCAGCTCGCTGTATTCTGGGATTAGCAAATCCCTGATACGCAGGTTACAGTTGGTCCAGAATGCTGCCGCTCGCTTTCTGGTTGGGGCAAGAAAGTATGACGCTGTTTCTCCTATATTAGCTTCTTTACACTGGCTGCCTGTCGGTTTTTCGAATTAATTTTAAAATCTTATTGCTAGTTTATAAATCTTTACACGGGCTTGCTCCTGCCTATTTATCTGAATTGTGTGTTTTACGCCAGCCATCCAGAGTGCTTAGATCTTCCGGTCAGTTGTCTCTTGTTGTCCCTCGTACTAAGTGTAAAACTAAGGGGGACAGGGCCTGTACAGCTGCTGCTTCTCACTCGTGGGACTCTTTATGTGATGAGGTAAAGGAGTCGTCTATAATTGAACTATTTAAAACGAGATTAAAGACTCATTTCTATTCACTTGCATTCCATGACCTTCAGTAATACTGATGGTTTCCTCATTGTGATTATGTAGCATTACTTCTATTTATTATGTATTTTATTTATGTTCGTTTATTTTATTTCTATTTATGTTATTCATGTTAATTGTATGTTTTTTTTTAATTCTATTATTGTAAAACACTTTGGCCACAGCATTCCGATGTTGTTTTAAATGTGCTATATAAATAAAGTTGACATTGACATTGACAGTACATGGTATGGAGTAATTCTGATGCTGCATGATGGAAGAAATGAAAAGTGGAGGTGTTCTAATGTGGACCCTTTGGTCTATCAAAGTTGGAGCTCACCTCATAAACAACTGGATGAACTTCATAGTTGTTAACAGTCTCTGAATTTCATGTATTAACTGCATTGTGGAATACTGAGCACCATGTTGACTGATAAGCTACTCTCTTGTGGAACCAGAACTCTGTTTCAAGGTTAGCGGTATTTCATATATGAATGGATGGATGGATTGATGGACTTTCTTGTCTTTTGGCTTCAGATAAAAGTGTAGTCAAGTCCACATAACATTTGAAAAGGAAAGTCCACAATGTAGAAACGTCTGGTGTGGCCACATGGAAACTCTGCCAAGACCCAGAAGGGCAGTTCATTGACAGCAGCGACAGGATTCTGATTAAGAAATGGGTTGGGATAGAAATCTTCTGCCCCTGCAGCCCCCCAGGAACTGAGTTTGACTCTCCAACTCTAAACTGAATTGCAAGCCAGCCAGCTGCCGTTACACAGATCAGGTTCCTGTCCTGATTCTGACATTTTTCAGGTAAGAAAGACATTTTGAGGGAAGTTAGTTTCACTCGGTAATACTGGTGCTAGAGAGTGGTGATGTGTTGCATTTTCATTAGCACATGCAGGTATGAATTTGTCTGTCATCTGCACACGTTCCAATAATGATCCTATAAAACTCATACTCTTTATTTTTTTTTGCAGCAATCTACCCTTTCACTTCATATCTTCTACTTTATTTGTTTCCCCTTGAGCCAAAGTGTTCTTTGGTATATGCTTGGAATATTACTGACGTTTTGAGTTTTACAAGTGGGAACTTTCCTTATTGCTCTTGAATAAGATAGCAAAATATGGTGGCACGGTGTCAATTTTTCACTTCATATCATCAACTTCCAGGGTCGCCTGTATAATTTTGTCATCTGCCTGTTGTTCACACACTTCCGCATCAGAGGCAGTTTAAGAGTTTTGGAGATTGCAATTACCTGCCGAACCAGGGGTTGGCGCTCTGTGTTAATGCCTTCTCTTCTCCTATCTCTCTGTCCAATACAATACAATACAATACAATATATTTTTTTATAGCCGAAAATCACTCAAGAAGTGCCTCAACAGGCTTTAACAGGCCCTGCCTCTTGACAGCCCACCAGCCTTAACTCTCTAAGAAGTCAAGAAAAAACTCCCACAAGAAACCCTTGTAGGGAAAAAATGGAAGAAAACTTGGAAAAGGCAGTTCAAAAAGAGACCCCTTTCCAGGTAGGTTGGGCGTACAGTGGGTGTCAAAGAGAAGGGGGTCAATACAATACAATACACAGACCAGAACAAATCACAAGTAATCCTCAATACAGTACAGTAATCCCTCCTCGATCGCGGGGGTTGCGTTCCAGACCCCCCCGCGATAGGTGAAAATCCGCGAAGTAGAAACCATATGTTTGTATGGTTATTTTTATATATTTTAAGCCCTTATAAACTCTCCCACAGTGTTTATAAATATTCCCCGCAGAGTTATACAGCATAATACCATTGTATTCCCTTAGATATTAGGTAAGATTCACTGAAATTATGTATATAAACACACTGTTTATATACAGTAAAACCTAAATATTATTTTAAAGATATTGAGTGTCTCCGATATCACATATGTTAGAGCCATTACGATAGACAGGCCACCAGCAATAAATACGTACAATGCAAGAAAAATAGTATACAGTAAATGTGTGTACAGTGACACTAAACGTACGTACATGTACTAAGTACTGTAAGTAGAAAATTAATTATGGTTACTCACCAACAATGACACGATGACTTGTCCGATAACAATGAGTTTTATTTTACTGCACAACAAAGGAGAGCGTTACAGCCCTTAAAGGAGTCACTTCAGGCGATTGTGTAGCACTGCTGTTGTTCTTCTTCTGGCAGTCTTCAATCCAAATCCCTAAAGCAGATTCCATCCAGACTACTGCCTTATTACGTCCACTTACAACTTGTTTTGCACCCTGGTTAAAAGGACACTGTGGCTGTAGATCTTATATTCTTTTCCTACTTTTTAAATAAAAAGAATCATAGCCTTCAACAAATCCAAAACGTTTAACTTTTTGGCAATCGTTAACATCTTCTGTTTGAGCTTGGGCACGGCCCCTGAAGCAGTAGCAGATCGTTTTGGAGCCATAATGAAGGGCTTGACTATGCACAAAGATAAACACAAAAGAGCACAACTCTTTACACAGCGAAACACGTTGATGCTGAATGAGCGAGACGAGACTTCCTGGTTAACACCGCATTCAGCAGGCAGGAACTTAACTGCGTGCTCTGATTGGTTAGCTTCTCAGCCATCTGCCAATAGCGTCCCTTGTATGAAATCAACTGGGCAAACCAACTGAGGAAGCATGTACAGGAAGTAAAAAAGACACATTGTCTGCAGAGCCCGCGAAGCAGCGAAAAATCCGCGTTATATATTTAGTTATGCTTTCAAATAAAATCCGCGATAGAGCGAAACCGCGAAAGTCAAAGCGCGATATAGCGAGGGATTACTGTATAACATTAAAATAAAAATATTACAAGTACGGAGCAGAATTCAACCGTAGATGATATCACATAATATGATTTGGATTTGTTTAGAATGCTGGAGACCGAAGCCGTCAAGCTGCCTCCCCCTATTGGCCATTCCACAGCTGGGCCAGCCAATCCGCTGAAAGGACCCCTCTACCCGACGATTCCTGTGATCCTCCATCAGAGATGACTTTACTTTAGGCAGGTAAAACAACTTGGCAGGTGGGCCATGGCACCAAGTGCCACATTTGAGTACCAAAAAGAGAAACAGAATAGAAGACTGACCGCCACTCCATCGCTGACATCACTTCCGTTGTCTGTCCTGAACCCGCCCCTTTCCTGCTACATAACTACTTAACCCAGGGATCGTCCATTTTTGTTTCCAGTTGTGTCCTGAACTTGTGTCGGAGAAGACGTCTTTACAATAATTTCTTTTTTTGTTTGTTTGTGTGTGTTTGTTTTTCAAAACCTTCAGTTATATGGGTTCACCAAGGTGATGCCCCAGCTCTTTATCTTCGTCTCTTTGTTACAATGTATAAGAGAGCAAATTAACCCTTTCGGCCCTGGATTTTCTGTTGTTATTATTTTGTGAGAATTCTAACATTGGGGTGTCTAGGAAGCTCAAAAATGAAAAAAACAAAAAAAAAAAAATCACTATTATTATACAGTAGCTGCCAAATACTTCCATCTTCTTGAGGAAATAAAATTGAAAGTGGAGCTACTTACTATGTGGTGCACAGAAGCACCCATTTCCACTTCCATGTTTCGTGAATTGTATGCCACCACACTTACATAGACAGTACAAATATCTCACTATGTGATAATAAAACCCAGTCACATCTTGTAGGGCATCACTGTATATTCACTAAAGCCTTGAAGGCATTGACTCCGCAAACCAATGCCATCCTGTAGGCTCACACAAGGCCGCAAGGAACGACAGCGGCAGCAGGACCCTTAAAATGCCTGGAAAAGGAACCAGCAACCAATGTACTGTAGAAGCGAAGGTGTTACATGGCCAAAGCATTTAATATTAATAAGCTTTGCAACACTGGGATTTCTGCATTACTTTCTAAAGGGAAAGCTAGTGATTAAACTAATATCGTGTACAGTCGTGGCCCAAAGTTTTGAAAATGACACAAAAATTAATTTTCACAAAGTTTGCCGCCTCAGTTTTTATGTTGGAGAATTTTCATATACTCCAGAATGTTATGAAGAGTGATCAGATGAAGTCCCTCTTTGCCATGAAAATGAACTTAATCCCAAAAAGCCATTTCCACTGCTGTTGTGAAGAAGGCTTCAGGGCATCCAAGAAAGTCCAGCAAGCACCAAGACTGTCTCCTAAAGTTGATTAATGAATTGGGATCGGGGCACCACCAGTGCAGAGCTTGCTCAGGAATGTCAGGCGACACGTGTGAGAGCATCTGCATGCACAATGAGGCGAAGAATTTTGGAGGATGGCCTGGTTTCAAGAAGGGCAGCAAAGAAGCTACTTCTTTCCAAAAAACATCAGGGACATACTGATATTCTGCAAAAGGTACAGGGATTGGACTGCTGAAGGCTGCTGGGGTAAAGTCATTTTCTCTGATGAATCCCCTTTTCAATTGTTTGGGGCATCCAGAAAAAAGATTGGAGAAGAAAAGGTGAATGCTACCATGAAAAGGTAAACGCTACCATCAGTCCTGTGTCATACCAACAGCAACTCATCCAGAGACCATTCATGTGTGGGGTTGCTTCTCAGCCAAGGGAGTGGGCTCACTCACAATTGCCTAAGAACACAGTCATGAATAAAGAATGGGACCAAAACAACAACAATATTTATTTATAGAGCACATTTTCATATAAATAATGTCACTCAAAGTGCGTCACAGGATGAAGAACGAGAGAAAAAGACAAAATACAGAAATAAAATTAGTCAATTCTAATTAATATTGAGTAAAAGTAAGGTCCGATAGCCAGGAAGGACAGAAAAAACAAACAAACAAAAAAAAAAAATCCGGACGGCTGGAGAAAAAAAACAAAATCTGCAGTGGTTCCAAGGCCAAGAGACCGCCCAGCCACTTCTAGGCATTCTACCTAACATAACTGATCTCAATCAGTCCTCATGATGATGATGGTCATGTGGACCTCTGGCCTTCAATCCATCAATGTAGGGATATCACGGTGCTGTGATCAGGTGGTGGTGGTGCAGATCACCACTACAGAAAACCGGAAAAAGAATAGCAGAGAAAGTAGCTGTTAGTATGCATTTCGAAGACACCAAGAATGATAATGATAATTAAATACATATACAGAGTATCAGGGTTAAACTCAAATGAAGCTATGAGAAAGCCATGTTAAAATAATGAGTTCTTAGCAGTTTTTTTTTTAAAGTGCTCCACCGTTATTAGCCTGGTGAATTCCTATTGGCAAGCCTATTTCAGATTTTAACAGCAGAAGGTCGCCTCACCACTTCTTTTAAGTTTAGCTCTTGGAATTCTAAGCAGACCCTCATTTGAAGATCTAAGGTTACGATTTGGAGTGTAAGATGAAAGGCATTCTGGAATATAGGATGGAGTGAGATTATTTAAGGCTTTGTAAACCATAAGCAGTATTTTAAAGTCAATTCTAATGTACATCAGAACTGGAGAGCTGTGTTTGGATTTTTTTTCCAAGTTAAGATTCTAGCAGCTGTATTCTCCATTAGTTGCAATCGATGTATGTCTTTTTTTTGAGTAGTCCTGAGAGGAGTGTGTTACAGTAATCTAGCCAACTGAAAACAAAAGTTTGAACCAATTTCTCAGCATCTTGAGATCTAACAGATCTAACTTTTGCTATATTTCTAAAGTGGAAAAAATGCAGTCCTAGTAATCTGATTGATATGTGATTTAAAATGTTGGTCAGAGTTAATAATTAACCCTAAATTCTTTACCTCTGTCTTTACTTTTTATTCTAATAGATCAAGTTTATTTCTAATACCCTCATTATATCCATTTTTGCCATTCACTAAAATTTCTGTTTTCTCCTTATTTAGTTTGAGAAAGTCACTACACATCCACACAAAGTAAGACATTGTGTCAGTGAACCAAGAGAATCAGGGTCATCAGGTGCTATTGATAAATACAGTTGTGTGTCATCAGCATTGCTGAGGTAGCTCACATTATGCCTTGAGGTAATCTGACCTAATGGAAGCACGTACATAGAAAAGAGCAGCGGACCCAAGATAGATCCTTGTGGAACACCATATAGAATATCATGTGTCTTTGAATCCAATACTAACTTCTCCCAACCATCCAAGAACAGTTTGGTGATGGGCAATGTCTTTTCCAGCATCATGGAGCACCGTGCAATAAGGCAAAAGTGATAACTAAGTGGCTTGGGGAACAAAACATCACAATTTTGGGGTCCATGGCCAGGAAACTCCCCAGACCTTAATCTCATTGAGAACTTGTGCTTAATCCACAAGAAGCAGGTGGACAACCTCACACATGCTGACAAACTCTAAGCTTTGATTGTACAAGAATGGGCTGCCATCAGCCAGGATTTGGTCCAGAGAATTGCAGAGGTCTTGAAAAAGAAGGGCCAACACTGAAAATATTGACTCTTTGCATAAACAATGTAATTGTCAATAAAAGCCTTTCAAACTTATAAAATGATTGTAATTATACTTCAGTATACATTGAAATATCTGACAAAAAGATCTAAAAACAATTAAGCAGCAAACTTTGTGAAAACCAATACTTGTGTCATTCTCAAATCTTTTGGTCATGAATGTACTTAGTGGGCACTTGCTTAGCTACATGTATGCTCTTCAGGTAATGATCGGCTCAACCAGTGGCCCCATCATATGAGCAGACAATGCTATTTAAGGGAGGTAGGCTGCCGGGAGCCCATTGGATACGTGTGTGTACTCTTCATACAGAGAATGGGCAAAGCGAAAGACTGTAGTTTATAATAAATAATAAGTATAATTATGTAGTGTCAGACAGAGTAATGATTATGAAGCTGGAAATTGCAGGTGTGATGATGAATGTTGTTAGTTCATATGCCCCGCAAGTTGAGTGTACGATAGACGAGAAAGAAGATTTTTGGAGTGAGTTGGATGAGGTGATGAACAGTGTACCCAAGGGACAGAAAGTGGTGATTGGAGCAGATTTCAGTGGACATGTTGGTGAAGGAAACAGAGGAAACAAGGAGGAGATGGGTAGGTATGGTGTCAAGGAGAGGAATGAAGAAGGTCAGATGATAATGGATTTTGGCAAAAGGATGGACATGGTTGTGGCGAAAACATATTTTAAGAAGAAGGAGGAACATAGGGTTGCGTACAAGAGTGGAGGAAGATGCACACAGATATATTACATCCTATGCAGAAGAGTCAATCTGAAGGAGATTGAGAACTGCAAAGTGGTGGCAGGGGAAAGTGTAGTTAAGCAGCATAGGATTGTGGTATGCAGGATGACGTTGGAGATCAAGAAAAGGAAGAGAGTGAGGGCAAAGCCAAGGATCAAATGGTGGAAGTTGAAAAAGGAAGATTCCAAGGTTAAGTTTAGGGAGAAGATGAGACAGGCACTGTGTGGTAGTGAAGAGTTACCAGACAGCTGGGAAACTACAACAGATGTAGTAAGGGTGACAGCAAGAAGGGTGCTTGGTATGACATCTGGACAGAGGAAGGAGGGAAAGGAAACCTGGTGGTGGAATGGGGAAGTACTGGAGAGTATACAGAGGAAGAGGATGGCAAAGAAGAAGTGGGATAGTCAGAGAGATGCAGAAAGTAGACGAGTACAAGGAAATTAGGTGCAAGGTGAAGAAAGAGGTAGTGAAGGCTAATGAAATGGCATATGATAAGTTGTATGAGAGGTTGGACACTAAGGAGGGAGAAAAGGGCCTGTACCAATTGGCTAGACAGACGGACTGAGCTGGAAAAGATGTGCAGCAGGTTAGGGCGATAAAGGATAAAGATGGAAACATACTCACATGCGAGGAGAATATGTTGAGCAGATGGAAAGAGTACTTTGAGAGGCTGATGAATGAAGAGAAAGAGAAAGAGAAGAGGTTAGATGATGTGGAGACAGTGAATCAGTAAGTGCAATGGATTAGCAAGAAGGAATTAAGGACAACTATGAAGAGGATGAAGAATGGAAAAGCCAATGGTCCAGATGACATACCTGTGGAAGCGTGGAGGTGCTTAGGAGAGATGGCAGTGGAGTTTTTAACCAGATTGTTTAATGGAATCTTGGAAAGTGAGAGGATGCCTGTGAAGTGGAGAAGAAGTGTACTGGTGCCAATATTTAAGAATAAGGGTGATGTGCAGGACTACAGTAACTACAGGGGAATAAAATTGATGAGCCACAGCATGAAGTTATGGGAAAGAGTAGTGGAAGCTAGGTTAAGAAGTGAGGTGATGATTAGTGAGCAGCAGTATGGTTTCATGCCAAGAAAGAGCACCACAGATGTGATGTTTGCTCTGAGGATGTTGGTGGAGAGGTTTAGAGAAGGCCAGATAGAGTTGCATTGCGTCTTTGTGGACCTGGCGGACCTGGACAAGGTGCCTCGAGAGGAGCTGTGGTATTGTACAGTATGAGGAAGTCAGGAGTGGCAGAGAAGTACGTAATAGTTGTACAGGATATGTACGAGGGAAGTGTGACAGTGGTGAGGACTGCGGTAGGAGTGACGGATGTATTCAACGTGGAGGTGGGATTTCATCAGGGATTGGCTCTGAGCCCTTTCTTATTTGCAGTGGTGATGGACAGGTTGACAGACGAGATTTGACAGGAGTCCCCAAGGACTATGATGTTTGCTGATGACATTGTGATCTGTAGCGATAGTAGGGAGCAGGTTAAGCAGACCCTGGAGAGGTGGAGATATGCTCTAGAGAGGAGAGGAATGAATGTTAGTTTGAACAAGCAGAATACATGTGTGTAAATGAGAGGGTGGTCAGTGGAATGGTGAGGATGCAGGGAGTAGAGTTGGGAAATGTGGATGAGTTGAAATACTTGGGATCAACAGTACAGAATAATGGGAATTGTGGAAGAGAAGTGAAAAAGAGAGTGCAGGCAGGGTGGAATGGGTGGAGAAGAGTGTCAGGAGTAATTTGTGACAGACGGGTATCAGCAAGAGTGAAAGGGAAGGTCTAGAGGATGGTAGTGAGACCAGCTATATTATATGGGTTGGAGACGATGGCACTGACCAGAAAGCAGGAGACAGAGCCAGAAGTGACAGAGTTAAAGATGTTAAGATTTGCCCTGGGTGTGACAAGGATGGATTGGATTTGAAATGAGTACATTAGAGGGTCAGCTCAAGTTGGACGGTTGGGAGACAAAGTCAGAAAGGCGAGATTGTGTTGGTTTGAACATGTGCAGAGGAGAGATGCTGAGTATATTGGGAGAAGGATGCTAAGGATAGAGCTGTCAGGCAAGAGAAAAAGAAGAAGGCCTAAGCAAAAGTTTATGGATGTGGTGAGAGAGGACATGCAGGTGATGGGTGTAACAGAACAAGATGCAGAGGACAGAAAAATATGGAAGAAGATGATGTGCTGTGGCGACCCCTAACAGGAGCAGCCAAGAGAAGAAGAAGATATTTATGTAGTGCTTTACTTTACGTAGACAGTGAGGAACCACTTCACCCTCCACCAATGTGTAGCTTCCACATAGATGATGTGCCTCTCTGCTCAGCACACATTAGCTTTTAGGTGGTGAAGGGACAAGAGAGACAGATATAGATAACAAAGCTCAATGTTTTTCCAAAGGCACTGCCACGAATGCAAAAGGAGCTGGAAGGGACAGTTAAGAGAATGAGTTTGAGAAGTGTGGAGCTGCTGAAGAGAGATGCAAAGGTTTGTGGATATTGGGAAATACAAAATGGACTGTTTCTGGGAAGTGATTTAAAAACAAAGGTAAATGTGTGTTGTTCCCATGTTCTGGAGGGATAATGGTTATGGCTAGAAAAATAAAATGGGGGAAAAATTAATGTTTCTCAACAAGATCGTTGTTTTGTTATATGGTGTAATGGAATTGGTATGGACTTTCAGCAAAATGAAGTTGCTTTGTGAATTGGATGTTTTACTGGGTAAATAAAATTTTCTTTTATGTAAGCAATAACCCTGGAAGGTTACTTATGCAGAGACACACTGAATCCAGAATGGACCAGTGGCTAGAACAGCCAGAGAAGAGCAGTCATTAACTTGGAAATGCACCGGAACTATGACAGGGGCTGACATCATGTGCAGAATAACATGACTAAGTATGAACAGTTAGTGGAACTGTCATGTGTTTGACCCGAGTTCCAATGCTTGTCATCTTATAAAACAAAATTATACAGCTTCCCTCAACACAAAGAAGACGGTACACTGCGTTATATCTGGTGGCTTTAGAAACTTAGCAAATGCTTTATTGCAGTATTCATATATTATTGAAACCATTTTGTAAAGACATAGCAGGCTTGTCTAGTTTGGTTTCTTTATAATTAAAACATGAAGATTAGTTTTCTATCACTGCCTAAGTTGCACAATCCAGCCTTTAGAAAGCTGTAATGATTGTCGCGCAAATTGCAATACTTTTCCGTAGTGCAGAGCAAAATCACCAGAGTCAAATTAATACTTTAGGTATATTTATAGACACCCTCTTTCCAAATACTGTATACATTTTTAAGGGTTAAATTGACAGTCTAAGAGCTTAACATTAGTAATTTTGCTGTTTGAACGCCATACTTTACAAAGGGCGAGCTAGCGAATGGTCAACTAGTTGAGCATCACGCAGTGACTTAAGTATGCAGTTGGGGGATGAATATACTGTACTGCCCCCCAGAACAATCTGAGTAGCAAAGCAAATGCACCTTAATCCCTTTAGCAATCAGCACATCCCATTCAGGCTTATGAGAAGCTGTAATGGAGCCAGCGTGCTGTTTAAAAAAAAAAAAGCCCAAACTCTGTAAAAGTCGAAAATGGTTTGTACATTGCGAGGCTGCCCTCAGCTGCTAGCTGTCACTAGAGCCGTTAGCACGTCCCGAGCCGTGAATGATCAAAAAACGTTCAAAGGCAGTGCAGAGTTTGCTCGTGACAAGATGGAAATGATCTGAGTCACAATTCGGTATGGCTGATGTAATGTATTAGTAATAATAATAATAATAATACAAAAAAATTGTGAAGGCTTTCAAATTAAAATTACATCCCTCAAATAATGAAAGAAAAAAGTAAGGCATTCAGTATGTCAGTATATAACATTATTGCACAAAATGTTTTTTAGTGCGACACTCATCCAATTCATCACCGTATATACATACGGACACAACACATACTGTACATTTGTGTATGAATGTATATACAGTATATACGGTGATTATATATATGTGTGTGTGTGTGTGTGTGTGCTGAAATTAAATATATTTGTCTGTTTGACGCTATTTAATATTTATGATTGTTATGTATAAACTCACAAAAGTGGGATAATTTTAAAATGTGTCCAATATACTGGCATATATGAGGAGCGGTACAGGACGTTTATCTTTTTTCTCGTAAGGTAATAATGTGGAAAAGTACTTTGTGATGGTTAATTATTTCATTTGAACAGCGTAGGAAATAAAATATTTTGTTTCATTCAATAAAACATTTTTTGTTTCAAGACTTTGCTTCAGGTCTTTTTGGAAGATACGATCCCTGCCGTAGCTGCTGTGGATAACTAAATCAAACGCGTTCTTGGCACGATTAAGTCCGTGTGAGTGCGATCTTTGTGAAGCTTTACTTTGTTAAGGTTTCCGTCGGTGAAAATGTTAAATAAAGAAAAATCACGCCTAGCGGCGCTCGGTAAGACTCTCTTCAAAGTTCCCAATTAGATTAACCTCTAGCGCCTGTTGGTAGCTCATTCATTAAAACCCGCAAGTCTATTGATCAAGGCGACAATGTGTAAACTGGCTGTTTCACTCCTTGGCGCGGGGACGCCACAAACGCGATTAAAGCAGGTAATCCTGCCTAAGTGGTACCTCACATCAGCTTTCTCTCGCTCTTTCCTTCGCTCGGATTGCTTTATCTGTTGGAAAAGGCTGCGATCAAAACTCCTGGAAGAGCATAAAAAAGCGTATCTTTTGATAAAGTACAATGACGGACAGCAAATTGTCAAGTGCGTCAAAGGGGCCGTCTTTTCGTTCACTGCAAATAGTCAGGGAAAGCTGCAAGCGCGCTGATAACGGCCATTCGCTTCAAATCAAAGGCGAACCAATTCATCGCCTTAATAAAGTTTGAATGAGCTTGTCACTTAACTTTCCTTGATAAACGCCAACTTCTTATGATTTAAATAATTCGAAACTGCAGGTTAGTTTGTGTATAGATTTATTTACTATAATCACCTCAAAAGGGGAAAGGTTTTATCCTATCAGAAAGATCTTTATTCTACCAATCCAGCAATCTGAAATTTTATTCCTCAAAAATATGTCACGTCAAAGGTTTTCTCTGGACGTCACATAAAATACTACAGGATAATCTGTAAAAATAATTCAAACATGCTTGAAAATGGCAGTCGCAGGCGTGTAACGTTGTGTCGTAAATCGAGGACGGTTTTGGGTGATCGCTACCATACTACACTACTACTACTACTAATAATAATAATAATAATTGTGAATGTTGAATAAATTAATACATGAGTTAAAGGGCAGATTGTCACTTTCGGAAACCTGCCTTTTCGTTGTCAGGGTCGTAGAATGAAAATCTTTGAGTTTTGACGCAAGCAGGTGCACAACTTGAAATGAGTGCGACGCAGAGGGCGACACGGATGTCCTTTTAGTTTAGTAATAGAGATCTTTGATACTGTTTTTTTTTTTTAAAGATCAAATCATGATTTAACGTACCGTCTTTTTTATGAGCACCATCTCATAGTTCTTTAATGGGAAAGATGAATGTTAAGGATTCTCTTTTTTAGTGTAGGCACACAAATAGGTTAAACAAAAGTGACTTTCCGAAGGTTATTGAACCAGCAGCCGGCTCATTTCAGGGTCCAAGCTTTAGTCCAACGCAGCGTACCGAAAACAACATTTTAAAACCAGCTAGGGGTTGACGGCCGAACTGCAGAAAACAGGCCGCTGTCCACTGCAAGGCTCTCTAAGGCACACACAGGCCACTTTGTAAATGACAAATTAACTGAGCCAGAATGTTTCTGAGAATGTGGGAGGTCAGCTGCATTTCTATAGGGAAGCCAACAGCAGCACTTAGAGGACGAGGTGGGCCGTACTATTTGAAACCCAGGTAGATGCGGAATAAACCCCACACACTTCACAGACAACGCCACGTGTTGAAGTCCTCTATCGTCTGCGCCACTATGCAGCCACTTCAGTGTGCTTTTTTAATACCAAGTAGCATCCCCGGTTCAAGGCCAGTCAATCTTAGTGCACACACCCAAAAGGGGTTCATTTTTATCTGTTATGCGAAACAATCATTTTCCTATATTACAGGACTTTAACGGAATACATTTGCATTTACGTGTATTTCTGCAGCAGACACTTTTTTTCCAATGCGACTTGGAACAAGAGGTCAACATAATTGAGTAGACATCAGTTTGGAGGACTGTTTGGGAAAATTGTTACAGGGCAAGGGTACAAAATTAATTATCACAAGTAAAGAGTCTAAACCAAAACACAAGTCAGTTACAATGGCTAATATCAATCAGTCGGTCATTTTCTAACCTGCTTAGTACTGAATAGGGTCGTGAGGGGTCTGCTGGAGCCTATCCCAGCCAGCACAGGACTCAAGGCAGGAACAAACCCTGGACAGGGTATTAGTGCATGGCAGGGTGAGCACGCACACCCACCCCAACTTCACACAAGGGCCAAGTTAGTATCCCCAATTTACCTAAACTGCATGTCTTTGGACTGTGAGAGGAAACCAATAACCACACGGGGAACGCCATATTTTACCGAGGCAGAGCTATGCAGAGCATGCAGTAGGGGGACGATGAACCATCTATATACTGCAAACAGCAAACTCCACGCAGGGAGGACAGAGAACGCGAACCCCTGTCTCCTCACTCTGTGGCCGCAGAGCTACCAGTGCGCCACCGTGCCTCACTGGCAAATATCAGTTAGACAGAAACTCACCAAAGTAAAGAGTTTTCAAACACTTCAATGGAGTCAGCAGTATGGAATGAGCAGGGCAGCTAAGAGCTATACACACGAAGAGTGTCTGGACTGAGATGCGGTGCCACGCGGAGGTGGCATCACCAGTCGCCATTGCTCAGGCGACCTGACCTCGCAGGTGCCTCTCTCTCTCTCTCTCTCTCTCTCTCTCTCTATATATATATATATATATATATATATATATATATATATATATATATATATATACACATATACATACATACATTGACAGTGCAACACTTGGCAATATCAACACAAAAGTATGACAAACACAATCAAGCCTGGTAACTTAAGAAATCTTACAAGGTTGGAACTGGCTATTGAAAAGTTAATTTTATTTACACACTACAAAATACAATCCTCAAAGCAACTTTGTGTTGTTGAAAGTTCGTGGCATTCTCAACCATAAATGAATTGCAATTTTTTTGTTGCATAAACATTCATTATCCCGTTATTTTCTCTTCCTAACTGAAGTCATCTTTCCACAATATTCGAGCCACGTCCGTTTGTTTCAGGCCTTTTAAGATATTCGTGCTGGAAAGAAATTTGTTGCACATTCTCATTTCTAAGCTCTCCAAAAGCGGAAATGTACACCTTCTGTTAAAATGAGGGAATGAAAAAGGTATCGGCTCTACTTAAGAAAGTTTGAATGCAGATGCAACAAGTCCAATGGCCAAAACGATGTTAAAAAAATGTAAAAAAAAAAAAAAACAACACCTAGTGAGCTGAAACAATGTAATCAATTAGCACTGTTTATTCAGGCCCTGTCACCTCACCGTGGTTTGGTCCATTCGGTCACTGACATCAAACTGCCGCACGCACGCAGAGTGGAGCGCGTGCCAAGTTTATATGGAGGCGACAGTCGAGTCTGTAACAGTGCATGTTAGCCCAGTGGACAGTAACGATGGCTGAGTGGAAGGTGTCACGCTATGCCACGGTGACATTCTACGTTGCCTTGGCTTTGCTCACAGAGCCCGTACTGCTCTTCAGAGTCCCAACTGGGACACCCGACCCGGAGACCGAACCAAAGGAGGTCATTTCCAAAGCCATCCAGGCACTGCATGAAATATTTGACTTTGATGACGTGCCTCAAAAAACTGTGTCTCACAAGAAGGCCCCGCAGTTCATGGTGGACCTGTTCAACACGGTGGCCGATTCGGATGGAATAACAAGATATCCGAGCGTTCTGGAAGGCAACATTGTCCGAAGTTTTGAAGATAAAGGTGAGTACCTTACCGCGTTTGCCCACTCACAAAAAAAAAAAAATAATAATAATATATGTATGTATATTTTCGGTCGAGTCAAATTCGTTTGAGGTTATGCTCTCCCAGCTATACGCCTTGTTTGATTAAATGGGTGGTAATTGTTGGTCTTTTCACTGTTTCAGTTCCTTCAGGTCGATCTTTATACTACTTCAACTTATCATCAGTCCATCAGAATGAAAAACTCATCAAAGCTGAATTACGGATATTTAGGAAGAAGCAAAGCACCGTGCCTGGGAAATCATTTGTCCATCATTTTGGCAAAGTAATGAATATTAACTTTTTTGTTTTTAATATTGCTGTTGTTGCTCGGCCATTAGCCTTGGTTTATAATTAACCTGCTGTTTTTCCTGTTCTTCGCTTAGATTGATATTTACGAGTTGATGGAAAGCGGAATTAAGCCGTGGAGAGGCAACCTGATTAGTTCAAGACTGCTACCCCTTCACACACAGGGGTGGGAAGTGTTCAATGTCACCCTGACGGTCAGTGAATTCTGCATGGCCGCTTTTGTTTTGCCTGTAGATGCCCTTCGTGATGATCACTTTAATGAAATTGATTAGCTGACACGCTCATTCCTCCTTACAGGTGTCTAAATGGCTTCTCGACAGCAATTCAAATCACGGCTTACTCCTTGTTTTCACTCTCCCTTCCGGGAATTTTTGGGAAGCCTCTGTTGGCAGATTTACAAAACAAGTGAGGCATCCCGAGGAAGCCCGAGGTTTTCTTGTGCTTTTCTCTGTGGATGACAGAAAAGGGGAATCCGCTGGCAACATGCCACTACCAGGTACAGCACTTTTTTTGTTTTATGCATTATACACATTGATAAAAAAAAAGGGCGACGGGAAGGTTTACGGGCAGTTGATACATTTGAGTCTAACGTGCTATTTGATTTTGTTTCATTTGGTTAGGTACTCCCTTTAATAACATGTAATTAATTACCTTTGTAAATTTTCCTTCTGTAAGATCACGTTAGCACAGCCTTTACTAACCACTATAAAATAAACCAGTCATTAACAGGGTACTATTATTACTAATGTTATCTTATATAGCGCCTTTGACAGTAATCTTCATGTGTACAAAGCCTGGATCTTGGAGTTGGAGTGAGATGTGGTAATTACAGGTAGCTCCGATGGGAATTTGACTTCTGATTTTTATCTTCATAAACTCTCCAGCCTTTGCGTCAGACAGCCCAATTTTCCAATGTGTCTGCTGTACACGCTGGTGATCGCTGAGACCCTGATTTAGGATTTCAGGGGTCACCAGGGTGGTAGGATTTTTACACTTTAAAGGTTTGCTATTCTGGGAGAGGTTTGTTTTTGTGATCCCAGGTCAAGATTGTTTTGCTTTTTTGTTTTAGCCTGATATTTTTTATGTTGCAATATAGACCACTTTGTTTTCTTTCTCCAGTACAAAGTGCACCTACCCTCCTAAAAAATACCAGTTCTTTCACATTTTTTAAAACATTTTATTGAATACAAGCAAGTGAAATTTTAGAAAACTACGTTCAAATCAAGTCAACCCCAACCCATGAGAAAGAGTGCTAGGCCGACATAGTGAAACTTTAATAGTAGAAAAGGTAAGTAAGTAAATAAATAGAATAAAAAGGGGAAGAGAATCTGCTTCCTCAATTTAAATGCTTATTCTAAAATGTTATTGATTAGATCCTGCCACGTTCTAAAAAAGTTTTGCAAAAGTAATTTTTTCCAATTTCAAATAGTATAGAACATAAGTTACCCACTGACTAAGTCAAGAAGTGTTAATTTATTTAGGGTGAATTGTATTTATTTTGGGGTGGCGCAGTGGGTAGCGCTGCTGCCTCACAGTTAGGAGACCCGGGTTCGCTTCCCAGGTCCTCCCTGCATGGAGTTTGCATGTTCTCCCCATGTCTGCGTGGGTTTCCTCCCACAGTCCAAAGACATGCAGGTTAGCTGCATTGGCGATTCTAAATTGTCCTTAGTGTTTGTGTGGGCACCCTGCCTGAGGTTTGTTTCCTGCCTTGTGCCCCGTGTTGGCTGGGATTGGCTCCAGCAGGCCCCTGTGACCCTGTAGTTAGGATGTGGCGGGTTGGAAAATGGATGGATGTATTTATTTTGACTTATTATTTTGGAAGTCTAAATTTTGTAAATCTATTCCCAGTCTAGGGCTAATTCCTGATCCTGTCCTTGATTTGGATCAGGAATGAGAGTATTATGTTATTTATATGTCATACCATAAATACCAGTTCTTTTAATGGCATTTTATGGTTCCTGGTTTGTATGGTTCCTCAAACCATTGCTTGACAAAACACCATTTCATTCTCTGAAGGGTTCTTTATATCTGAAGTTGTTTTTTTTTTGTGCTTTGAAAAACCTCCAAATATGAAGAAAAAAAGAAAAGAAAAACTAAAATCTTTAATGTATGGTAAGCTAAATAGCAGGGACAGTAACAGATTATGAAGAGCTGGACTTAGCCTGCGGAACTGTATGCAGTGAGAGTCCTTTTAAAATCACGACCCATTGGTATTTCACAAATCTGCAGATAACCATCTATTTATGGTTATTTACTGCAAGGAGCCTGTTAAAGATTTACATAAATAAAGGGCCTTTCTGGAACCTTCATAGTGATGAGCCTTTTGGGAACCAAAAATGTTTCCCATAAGGCATAACTCTGAAGAACTGCCTGGCACCTTTATTTTTTAAAGTGTACTTACAGATCTTTATATAAAAAAAGAAGAGCTCGGCCAATTATGTGTTTATTTTAGACTGCAACCCAATTGTTTTTCTTACCTCATACTTTTCTATTCTTGTCCTTAGCATATTGCCACATTTTGTTTCAGTCTTCTGAATATGTCTGTGCATTTCGTTAGTTAATGGAGATGCATACCCTAGATAACTTTTCCAACAACCAACGGACTGGGCTTGAATGACCAGTCAGGGTCTTTATGGAAGCTGCGAGATAGATAGATAGACAGATAGATAGACAGACAGACAGATATACATCTCTCTCTCTCTCTCTCTCTCTCTCTCTCTCTCTCTCTCTCTCTCTCTCTCTCTCTCTCTCTCTCTCTCTCTCTCTCTCTCTCTCTCTCTCTATATATATATATATATATATATATATATATATATATATATATATATATATATATATATATATAGTATATAATTGGCCAACAAGCAAGGGACTGGGCTTGAATGCCCAGTCAGGGTCTTTGTGGAATCTATGAGAGAGAAACAGAGACAGATAGATTGATTGATCGATCAATCAAACTTCCACAGATCTCTCTCTCTCTCTCTCTATCGATCACACATGGGTTTACTGGCAAATCTGAAAGGTCAAGTCCACTGTAGTAATTGTGTGTGAATGTAATCCATGATGGCCTGATGCTCTGTATTGTGCCAAGTGCAGAAAACTGCAGTCCTGGGTTGCACTAGGCAGGTATATGATATGGAGGATGGATAATTAGTTCATTTCATTCAGTTTGATGTTAAAATGTCCTCCACCAAAGCACTACATATTGTAACATGGGACCTTTCCTCACCAATATGTTAATTTTGCAGCATCATTAGTTTTCAAAACTCTAAAGTGAAAGTAGAAAAACACTGTAATTTGTACATTAGTTTTGATAAAAAATAATGACTATAAAATCAAAACATATACTAAAAATATGTTCTGCATTCTAGAATAAATCATTAGTGGACCTCTTCAGAAAAGAAATGATACAATTCATATAGAGCCATACAAATTCTCAGAAACTCATAATATCAACCATAACTTTTAAACAGTGCTCTTCTGCGAATGAAGGGTGTTGGAGTCATTTCTACTGATTTGTTTGATTTAGCTCACATATTCTCATGTCAGCTTTTTATTGCATTTATGTTGCCCACAGTGGTTAGTGCTGCTGCATCATGGATACAACATTAGGGATTTAAATCCCCAAGCCAGCTGTTGTCAGTAGTGAAGTCTACATATCCTCCCTGTGTCTGTCAGCGCCTGTAACCCAGCAGTATTCCTGTTTTCCTCACACACCCTACAGCCATGCAAGGTTAAGCTAATTGGTATATCGACGCTTGCACCATGATGAGTGAGTGTGGGTGGAGGTGAGCATGGGTAGGATTGGTGCCTTGCCTAAGGTTGTTTCCCACCAAGTGCTACTGGGGAAGACCGTGAGTTGAGTTGATTGAGAATGTATGCTTGTGTTTTATTTTTTGAGTGGATGTTGGCATGGTGGGCATTGACTGCTACCACTGCCTCACAGTGATTACGTCTGATCCAATGTGGCCATTCATCTGCTTAAGAGGTTTCACGGCCACCTAGTATTTCTGATCATTCTGACTGGTTGGTTGAGTTTGAGTTTTCATGGCCACCTAATCTGCATCCAGCCTTGCATGCAGGCCCTTTAACCTGGAGACAAAAACTTGGGGGTTGGTGGCAGAATTGGCACTCCAGCCACCATAAATAACCTCACACTGTTCCACTCCATGTGAACTAGTGTGGTGCTGAGGTGTCACCCGTTGCATGGCTGCACTCAGGTCCTAATCTGGATTATGAGTTGGTTTGATATGTGGTGAGTGCAGCAATGCACTGTATCAGTATGTGCTCCTAACTCCTCTCTCTCTCTCTCTCTCTCTCTCTCTGTGTGTGTATATATATATATATATATATATATATATATATATATATATATATATATATATATATATATATAATTTGTTGAGTTTTCATGGCCACCTAGTATTCATGATCATTCTGGCTGGATGGTTGAGTTTTTTTAAACTCAAATTATTCTGTGTATGCCCAATTCCTACCAGGATTTTATTTTTCATTTCACCTGTTCCTGCTGGGGGACACTCTTAACTTTTTAAGAAGTCATATGAAAGTATGTAGATGCTTGAACAAGTTAAGGGTGTGTCTGAGGAGGACTCATCCTATCCAAGGTGAAAGTGCTCTGTGCCACTGCTTACTGGGACCACCTCAGGGTGCTTTATTATTACCAAGTGTTTTGAAAATGTATGAATAGACACAATAGTATAGCAGAGAAGAATTCTTCACCCATTTTGTTTTTGTCATACCTGAATGTCTTTCCTGCACGTGTCAATACAAGGCCAGCATGGTGGGGCAGGCAGCAACTTGTGCCACTGCTATACCTATTTGTAGAGGAAAATGGGTTTGGGTCTTTAAAAGGTTGTTGTCAGTGTGGGGTTTTCTCCAGGTGTTCCTTCCACATCCCAAAGATGTGCATATTTGGTTAAAAGATAACAGCAGAATGGGCCAATATGGGTGATTGTAAGTATGCATGCAATCTTTGTGACCAGCGGTTTTGGAATAGACTCTGGCCCCCAGGGACCTTGAAGTTGTATCAAATAAGTTCTGTTAAAAATACTGTAGAATGAATGCTGATACAAGAGGACACAAAAGTACAACCTTGTTGTGTTGCTCATAGAACAGAACTATAGAAAACAGCTATGTACAGCAGCCCAATTGAGCACATGATGACTTGCACACAGAGCATTTCAGAGTAAAAGAGCTCTCTCATGCAGTTCATTACAGATTCAGTGAATGTGTAGATCTCTGTGAGCTTAATCTGTTGAATTGTCAAGTATTCCAACACCAGTTGATTGGTGCAGCAAGAAAGTTACATCGCTCATGTTCTCGTCATGTCCATTTATCCATTCCGAAGCCTGTTTACTCCGATGGCGGATACAAGAGAGTTAAGAGTCTATTAATCCTGTTGTAAAGTGGAAAACCACTGTAATTTGTGTATTAGTTTTGATAAAAATAATAACTATACAATCAAAATTTATACTCGAAATATGTCCCGCATTCTAGAATAAGGCATCAGTGGGCTTCTCTAGAGTTGAAATGATACAATTCATATAGAGCCATACAAATTCTCAGAAACTCAAAATATATGACTTTTGTACTGTGCTCTTCTATGAGTGAACGCTGTTGGATTCATTTCTACTGATTTGTTTTATTTAGCTCACCAAACATCCCCTACTGATGGATCTTCAGTTATTATGCCTTTCCAAAGTCAAATTCCAGTCCACTCAGATGTGCAAGGGAATAAACACAGGACAGCACGTGCAGCTCCGGGGAACCCTGAAACACCAGTCATGTCTTGTCAGCGGTTACCACTGTATGTTGACTTTGAAGAGATCGGCTGGTCAGGATGGATCATTTCACCCAAAGGATACAACGCCTATCAGTGCAAGGGAGCGTGCCCATTCCCACTCGGAGAAGGCTTAAGAGCGACAAATCATGCGACTGTCCTATCCATTGTCAATGCGCTAAAACTGACAAGAGAGGTGCACACTCCATGCTGTGTACCAGAAAAACTGTACTCAATCAATCTTTTATATTTTGACGATGAAGAGAATGTCGTTCTGAAACAATATGATGATATGGTTGCAGCAAGCTGTGGCTGTCATTAAGTGGATTTGGTTTATTAATATGCACTGTTGGATCCATTTGGTTATTTCTTTTGACATACTTGAATATTATTGTGCTGTTTCTTACACTGCTTTCCTTACTATTTAATGTTATATTTATTCATGTTATTTATTTTTCTAATGTTTTAGTTCCTGAAGCAAAAATTCTTACTTAGAATTCCCAAAATGCAAAGGGTAAATGACTGCTAATACTGTTGTAGAGATCACTCTCATTATTAAACTTTGTAATTTTTTTTTTTTTTGTCCTCATATGTAGTGGTGATCTATTACTGAATGATTTATGGTTAATGTTCATTACTGTTGTTTTTCTGTATTGATTGTTTAATGTAAAATACTGCTTCAATAAATATATGTATATATTTTTAAGAGCAAGGCTTTAAAGTCAGTCAGTCATTGTCCAACCCGCTATATCCTAACACAGGATCACATTTCTTCTTAAATGATTTAAGTAAGCCTAGCCTGTTTATTTCTTGTTTGTATATAATGAATTTTCTAAGTATAATATTTCATCTGGGAGGCAAATGTGAAAGCCCACTATCTTGTATGGCAGGCCTTTACTGAGCCTTTCAGTTTTTGTAAATTATATAATCTGGAACATACAAATAACAAGCTAGAAGTGTGTATGTATTCTGGAGTGTGTTTTGATTGAATCAAATACTCAACTTGATATTTACTGCAGACTTTTTAACTTTAGGCAACCCACAAATCTATTATAGTAGGACCCCATTGACTAATACGCAGTTACAGCCCAGGGCCTTGAAATGAGCAAAAAAGGACAAATGCGGAACACACAGAGTTGAGGGAACTCTAAAGGCTGTTTATGCATTTTGGACGGCAAACCCTACAGCTAAATGTACCGACTAACATCTTTAAATGCCAAATACTGCTTTAAATGCCAAATGCGTAATGCCCAGAGTAAAGTCGACTGTTTTAGATTTAAAGCAACAGGCTTTACTGCTAATTGTGTCTGGAATCAGCCCAAAATTTGACTCACTGTCATTCTCTGTTTCGATTACAGAGCAGGATTTTGATTTTATGGCAGCACACCCAGCCAGTGCTTGTAATGCATTCAAATAGCGTTCTGTGGAGTTTTACAATGTGATTATTTCTAAAAAGAAATCCTGAGTGCATTAAGTCCTAAAGGGCACACATGCAACACTCTTGATATGTACTCAGGTAACTGCCAAGTCTCTGTTATCGGTCTGACTCAAATATTTTCGGGAAAACTGCTTAAGAGCTTTAAAAGAAAAAGAAAAATTTCAGAATGCACCATCCAACCATTTTGAAACCCGACTAATCAAGGTCGAGGAGTGGCGGGGCGGAGTCTAACCAGGCGGCAGCTGCGTGAGGTAGGATTAAGCGGTCACTAGCCAATCAAAGGGCGCAAGAAACAAAGAAATGAAAGAAAGTGCAGCCAATCAAACAACCCAGTCTCTCGAAGCCGCTAATCACTGTGCCACCGTACCAGTACAGAACAGTTGTTCTTCATATAATTTGTTCGTGTTTTCAGCCCGTTCATATCTTCTTGTAAGTCTTATTCGATCTTTTAAAGACTTGCCGTTGAACAGATGCAGCTGCTACGGATTCTCTATTGCGTTTCCAATTAGATCATTGATCCCTTGCCCGCGATTTCCTCTTTTAACGCCGATGTTCATTTCTTTACACTCATAACGTTATTCTCAGATACATTGAATAATATCTTTCATTATTCTACTCCATCCATCCTTCCATCGTCCAAATCCTCTTATCCAGGGCATGGTCGCGGGGCAGCTGGAGCTTATCCTTGGGCGCAGGTTAGGGACCGCTTAATATCACGTAGTGCATGTAATGATTTTAACTAATTGCGACAGCTGAATTTAAACCGAATACCATCATAACCTTTTAATGGTTATCACCACAGTTATGGTAACATTTGTGTCTTAAAACGCATATGACTGCAGGAATGGCTTTGGTCTTTCGAATTTCCTACTAATCATATATATTTTATTTTCGTAAATAATAAGATAGTGAGACTTAAGGTTCAAAATGTAAACGTTTATATATGTCAAAATTTAGAGATCAGTGGAAGTAGTGTGGAATGAAAATTTCTAAAACTGAATAATAAATAGCAAAATATACGTATCCTTGCTGAAAATTTGGTCACGTAGTTTACAGAATATAGGCATGCATCGTTGCTTGATTAACTATAAAGAACTTACATGTCACCTATATCTACATTGTAGTAAATCTATATAAAGCTATACGTTCAATAGCATAGAGAGTTTTCTGTCATTGAATAACAGGCAGTTATCAGTGTTGAAAAGATAAGGAATATTTTCCGAAAGCTTAAAGTATATCCTCTAAACTTATTCCTGCTGCTTTGCGAGGTGATATTTCTTCACAGAACACTTTCCAAGTGAATATTCAAGTGAACTGCGGCCATTCGTCCAGCTGCCGATATGTGTTGGTCAAACTTATAACTGCAATATACCGTACATACAGTGTACTTCAGTCTGTTACACTTTAAGGTACCCCGCTGGTTGTTGCTTACACAGAATGTTAAACTGACTTTACTGTGGTTACTATAACCATTTACTTCAGTTTATTCCACAAAAGGATCCGTAACCAAATCATTAGACGTTATTAGTTTGCAGTCAATTAACAGGATTGAAGAATACGAATGCACCGTCTCAATATTTGTTCAGAATGATTTAAGGATTCTGCTTAAGCATATAAGCTTAAGGTTTTCATTTTTTATATACTATGTTTATGCCTAAGGGCAAGAGGAAAAGAGGAAGGCCTAAGAGAAGGTTTATGGATGTGGTGAGAAAGGACATGCCGGTGATGGGTGTAACAGAACAAGATGCAGAGGACAGAAAGATATGGAAGATGATAATCCACTTTGGCAACCCCTAACGGGAGAACCAAAAGAAGAAGATGTCCAAATATCTTACATCTATTAGAAATATAAATAATATAAAAAAAATACTAAAACTGTCGAAACATACTTCTAATACTACTACTTTAATAATAATAACAATAATAATTAAATGTATGGAATGTGTCAGTGTAATGTACGGTTTAAGTTTAAGTCATCCCCTGCCTTCCCTTTTTGTCTTGTCTTCAGCCACTCAAACCAAAAAAGCCAATTCTGTAA
This sequence comes from Polypterus senegalus, assembly GCF_016835505.1. Lineage (NCBI taxonomy): Eukaryota > Metazoa > Chordata > Cladistia > Polypteriformes > Polypteridae > Polypterus > Polypterus senegalus. The sequence continues at coordinate 269,799,799 of NC_053154.1, forward strand.
TATTTAACATATATGGCTGACTTGATTTCCATTCAGTGTAGGGAGCTCCACAGTTGTATGCAAATGGTCATTCTTCCCTGTTCCTGAATTTAGTTCTTGTTAAAAAAAAATGACATAAGGTTCATTATTAATTTAGTACAGACTCGCTAACGACACAACCATTTATTGAAAGGTCTTTTTAGATTTACGTTTTAATTTAGCTGCTGTTATTACACGCGCCTTGCTCAATTTTATAATTATTATTAGAATCTCTCATTTCGCCTTCTGTACAATACGTTGTATCCCATAATAAAACAGAGGATCGGCGAAAAAACTTATTTCTGAATTAAATTGATGGACCGTGTTAGAAGGCAATTACTATTATGTTTTCAGAGTGGGCTGTATCCACTGACGAGTTACAGAATCCTGAAAACAGTCACCTTGCTGCCGCTGAAGGAAGCCTGCTCTCAGGGTCATAAATAACAAGAGAGTCAGACCGTATCAGATCTGGTAATTGTCTCAGAATTAACGCGCTAATGTGCTTAAGCATTGATTGTGCTAAATAACAATGTAATAGTAAATGGACTTGAGGGCAAAATGCGTGCTTTTCAGACATCCGCGATTTTCGCCCAAAATAAAAAGTTGCAGAAAAACGAAAAACAGTGTGCACACTTAGAAAGGGCGCTGACCAAAGTGCTGAAAGGCAAAGTGTTGAAGAAAACCTCTGTGGCTTCACTGCTGTTTTTCCCAAACTAAAATTCTACAATGCGTACTGTATTTCATTTCGAGGCTCCTTTACCTATTATACTTAGAAATAACTATAGTTTTTGGATCGCTGAGTAGATTTTTTTTATTTATTTGAGAATACTATTACCGATAGAGTATCAGCACCATTTTTGGGTAAATATTGTAATTTTCAAGAAAGACAGAATTAATTAGGCCAAAACACACCCTGTAGACGCCGAGACACACACACCTATAGAGAAACCGGACTCGAATATAAAATGGGAGTAAGGAGGGCTGTTTTGAGAACTCCAACAAGCGGCCTACCTGAATCTTCTCATGCAGTCTTTTATACAGTTATACGCCGAAAAACTTTAAGCAGATGATGCCTTTAATAACTCTGTTTTTCATATGTATTAGAGCCTTCACAAAATGTCTAGCCTGGATACGCTTGGTATAGCAAAAATTTACTGAAAGCTCTGAAGAGCAGCACTGTGTCTGGTTACTGCTATGAATTCAATACAGACAAGTATTATATAAATGCTGTTTGGGTGTGTGCGTATGTGTGTGTAGGTGTGTATGTATATAAAATTCATTTTTCATATGTTTGTCATATGTAGGTAATTCTAACAGTATATATAAAATGTATTCATTTATACTGTATATGTATATGAATATAAGTATGTATATATATATATATATATATATATATATATATATATATATATATATATATATATATATATATATATATATTCATTCCAATCAGAAATCAAATCATCCCTTAGAAGTCGTAGTAGAATTTTCACACAACTCTCTCGAGTTACTAAGATATTATTCATCTTCATATGGCCATTGAGATAGGTTTCTCAAAAAATATGAGCTGCGCTTGCATAATTGCGCTGGAACAACTCATAAGGGGTCTGCAATCATTTTATGTTAATGATTTGTTTTGTTTAATTTCTTGGAAGGAGATCGTTAAACTCAATTAATATAGGTATTTACTGTATATAAGCCGGTTCAAACGTTTACTACCCCTTTAAGATAGATGCATGCCAGTTATTATGACTCTAAAACGTCACTGTACAAATGACTGCTATTGTTTATAAAATATTCAATTACTAAAGTCTATCCAAAAAAACAATCAGCCCTTTAAAATGTCTAGACAAAACACAGACAAAAAGTTATCAACAGTTGTCTGATTTTAATCTTCTGTCGCATCTTGCCGAGGTCATAATACCAACTTTATTTTCAGTGGTGCATAAATTAATTACACGCATTTAATAACCAAAATATCATTATATTCCCCCCTTAATATCATAAAGGCTTTACGCCAGGGAAGCACTTAATCGTGCAGGGGGCCGTAACAGGCTATTATCCTTGTGTAATGCTATTAGAGAACCAATTATGCGCCATTATACTTGCTTTTTTGCAGTTTATGTGATTTCGTCCAATCCCACCCCCGACTTGAAAATTTCAGATGGTACTTAGAGTCTAATTTTCACAAGGCAGAGTAACGACGATCTCTCTCTTCTCAGTCTCAGAAGCATTTTAAAAGTAATTGAAAGGGTCCCGCTGCATATCATTTGCCGGAGAAAGAAGCATAAATCCGCGGACCCCTTGCTGTGAACAAAATCAAAATTTGGTTGTACGAGCGCTTGGAAAGTGAAGCCTTGTGTAAAGTGGACCCCCTAACCCATCTAATGTGCAATTATGTGTCTAGTAGTAAATTTAAAATCCAGTATCTGCGCTGATGACTTATAAAAAGAGAGAGAGCGCGAGATTTTCATATATATGGTGACTGTCCACTGGGCGTGAATGTTTATGGTTTAGGGATTTCAGTGAATTATATTTCGTCGCAGATATAGAAAATAACTGCTGCATGTGTGTTTTGAACTTGGGCTTTTGTTGGGAAATGACGTTTTAAACCACGTGAGTACTTTGGAAAACCCTGTGGACCTATCCAAGTCACTCAGAGAAGACAATGCCGAAAATAATCAGATTAAGGCCAATTATGCGTGAGATTATAAAGGCGATTGCTGAGAGGCAGAGCGTGTAGACAGATATAAAGACATCTGGCCACTTGCGGGACTGGGCTGCCCTCTCTCTCTCTCTCTCACACACACTCACTCACTCTCCCTCAATCTCTCTCTCTCTCTCTCTCGCTCTGTCTGTGTCTCACTCTCTCTCTCTCTCTCTCTCTCTCTCTCTCTCTCTCTCTCCCCTCACTCTAACTGCCGCTCCCGCCCGCACACACGTTAGCTCTAGTACTGCCCGTGAAACACACGCACGGTAACAGTTTACGTCTCCTCAAGACGATCGACAGTGGTTGAAATCAGTCTCTACAGAAATAGGTATGAATAATTATGTTTACAGGAATGGCATGTATATTATTATGCAAAAGAGCGTTCCCGTTAGCAAAAGGAATGCTGAACTTCACTCCGACAGGCACCAACGCTCTCTTCTTCACTGACCAGGCAAGACTCGGGATTTTTTGGTGGATTCTCTTATTCCTGGAATACAAAGTTATGCCGAATTCGCAAAACTTCTTAACACTAAAAAAACGAACATTTGAGAGACAGTGCATGCCTGTCATTTTTTTCTTTTGTTTTTCTTTTTATAATTCCTCGGAACCTGTACATGAAATGCAATGTTTTACAAACATGTGCGCTGATTATATTTTACAGATTAAGGATCTGAGGAGCAGATTTTAAAAGTATCGACGGCCTGAGCTACAATGTTTTACTTTCATTGCCCTCCGCAATTAGATGGGGAATGCTGCCGTAGTAATACTTGTAAGTATCAGAAGCTGCAGGGTGTTTGGTGAGGTGCTCCACCTTAGGTGAGGATAAATATTCCTCTTTTTTCAGATTTTGTTATTCCTTGTCAAAAAGTGTGAGTACATTTGCGTTTTTTCCAAGAATCAGCACGAATATTAATAAAAGTTAAAAAAAGGAGTTAAGAGTAATTCAATTGCAGTTTAAATGAATGGCTAAAACAAAGTACAACAGTTAGATCTTTAAGTTTAGTTCAAATGTATTGAGATCTTTATACGCATGTCTATGTAAGCACATTTATATATATATATATATATATATATATATAATATGTCTGTGTGTATGTGTATATATATATATATATGTGTGTGTGTGTGTGTGTGTGTGTGTGTGTGTGTATATATATATATATATATATATATATATATATATATATATATTTATATATATATGTGTATGTGTGTGTGTGTGTCTGTGGAGAGATGGACTAACAATAGACTAAATCGAATTATCAATCATTGAGTACGTGTTTTGTTCTGATATTTTTATTTCAGCTTTGGTTTTACCACCTGCCTCCCCTCTGTGGGCAAACCTCTCGCATTTAGCCTAAGGCTCTTTTCCTCTTTTGTCACAGATGTCTGGTGTCATGCTTGTAATCGACACTTAAAACACACAACACCCCTTTTAAACTCTCCATTTATTTATTTGCTTGTTTGTTTATTTTTTTAAACGAAAAGGCAACCATGGTTTGCTGCTTAGTAATTCACTATTCCATAAACTGTCTCTTTATGCATGCATTAAACCATAGCTCTATATACTATTTGTTAAAAAAAAAAGAATAATTAAGATTTGTTTTAAAAAGTAAGATTGATAATAAACAACTCCAGCTTGTTTATCGGTTTCAAGATGAACTAATAAAGGCTGG